>NW_028244251.1:0-353000 GCF_964263255.1 Lissotriton vulgaris | reverse complement strand
TTCATGCACTTTTAACCATTCCATAAATCGTGTGTTTAGGGCCCCTGGAAGCATGAAAATCACTTTAAACATGCTAATTTTAGCTCTAACACTGATGATCCACCTACAAATGTGAACTGACGTTCAAAAATAAAACATTTGAAAACGGACCATTTTCCACATTTCTGAAGCATGACGTAATGGGGGGGTGTTATCTCTTTTGTCGAAAACCAGCCGTTTTTGCTCGAACATTAAATGCCTCCAAATGGTATTTAATTAACTTCCCGAGCCCCTTGAAGCATGAAAATCACTTTAAACATGCTAATTTTAGCTCCAACACTGATGATCCACCTACAAATGTGAACTGACGTTCAAAAATAAAACATTTGAAAACGGACCATTTTCCACATTTCTGAAGCATGACGTAATGGGGGGGTGTTATCTCTTTTGTCGAAAATCAGCCGTTTTTGCTCGAACATTAAATGCCTCCAAATGGTATTTAATTAACTTCCCGGGGTGAAGAAACCCTTTTTGAGAACTCAGAGTGAGTAAATTGGCCATTTTCATGCACTTTTAACCAATCCATAAATCTTGTGTTTAGGGCCCCTGGAAGCATGAAAATCACTTTAAACATGCCAATGTTAGCTCTAACACTGATGATCCACCTACAAATGTGAACTGACGTTCAAAAATAAAACATTTGAAAACGGACCATTTTCCACATTTCTGAAGCATGACGTAATGGGGGGGTGTTATCTCTTTTGTCGAAAATCAGCCATTTTTGCTCAAACATTAAATGCCTCCAAATGGTATTTAATTAACTTCCCGAGCCCCTGGAAGCATGAAAATCACTTTAAACATGCTAATTTTAGCTCTAACACTGATGATCCACCTACAAATGTGAACTGACGTTCAAAAATAAAACATTTGAAAACGGACCATTTTCCACATTTCTGAAGCATGACGTAATGGGGGGGTGTTATCTCTTTTGTCGAAAATCAGCCGTTTTTGCTCGAACATTAAATGCCTCCAAATGGTATTTATTTAACTTCCCGAGCCCCTGGAAGCATGAAAATCACTTTAAACATGCTAATTTTAGCTCTAACACTGATGATCCACCTACAAATGTGAACTGACTTTCAAAAATAAAACATTTGAAAACGGACCATTTCCCACATTTCTGAAGCATGACGTAATGGGGGGGTGTTATCTCTTTTGTCGAAAATGAGCTGTTTTTGCTCGAACATTAAATGCCTCCAAATGGTATTTAATTAACTTCCCGGGGTGAAGAAACCCTTTTTGAGAACTCAGAGTGAGTAATTGGCCATTTTCATTCACTTTTAACCATTCCATAAATCTTGTGTTTAGGGCCCCTGGAAGCATGAAAATCACTTTAAACATGCTAATTTTAGCTCTAACACTGATGATCCACCTACAAATGTGAACTGACGTTCAAAAATAAAACATTTGAAAACGGACCATTTTCCACATTTCTGAAGCACGACGTAATGGGGGGGTGTTATCTCTTTTGTCGAAAATCAGCCGTTTTTGCTTGAACATTAAATGCCTCCAAATAGTATTTAATTCACTTCCCGAGCCCCTGGAAGCATGAAAATCACTTTAAACATGCTAATTTGAGCTCTAACACTGATGATCCACCTACAAATGTGAACTGACGTTCAAAAATAAAACATTTGAAAATGGACCATTTTCCACATTTCTGAAGCATGACGTAATGGGGGGTGTTATCTCTTTTGTCGAAAATCAGCCGTTTTTGCTCGAACATTAAATGCCTCCAAATGGTATTTAATTAACTTCCCGGGGTGAAGAAACCCTTTTTGAGAACTCAGAGTGAGTAAATTGGCCATTTTCATGCACTTTTAACCATTCCATAAATCTTGTGTTTAGGGCCCCTGGAAGCATGAAAATCACTTTAAACATGCTAATTTTAGCAATAACACTGATGATCCACCTACAAATGTGAACTGACGTTCAAAAATAAAACATTTGAAAACGGACCATTTTCCACATTTCTGAAGCATGACGTAATGGGGGGGTGTTATCTCTTTTGTCGAAAATCAGCCGTTTTTGCTCGAACATTAAATGCCTCCAAATGGTATTTAATTAACTTCCCGGGGTGAAGAAACCCTTTTTGAGAACTCAGAGTGAGTAAATTGGCCATTTTCATGCACTTTTAACCATTCCATAAATCTTGAGTTTAGGGCCCCTGGAAGCATGAAAATCACTTTAAACATGCTAATTTTAGCTCTAACACTGATGATCCACCTACAAATGTGAACTGACGTTCAAAAATAAAACATTTGAAAACGGACCATTTTCCACATTTGTGAAGCATGACGTAATGGGGGGGGTGTTATCTCTTTTGTCGAAAATCAGCCGTTTTTGCTCAAACATTAAATGCCTCCAAATGGTATTTATTTAACTTCCCGAGCCCCTGGAAGCATGAAAATCACTTTAAACATGCTAATTTTAGCTCTAACACTGATGATCCACCTACAAATGTGAACTGACGTTCAAAAATAAAACATTTGAAAACGGACCATTTTCCACATTTCTGAAGCATGACGTAATGGGGGGGTGTTATCTCTTTTGTCGAAAATCAGCCGTTTTTGCTCGAACATTAAATGCCTCCAAATGGTATTTAATAAACTTCCCGGGGTGAAGAAACCCTTTTTGAGAACTCAGAGTGAGTAAATTGGCCATTTTCATGCACTTTTAACCATTCCATAAATCTTGTGTTTAGGGCCCTGGAAGCATGAAAATCACTTTAAACATGCTAATTTTAGCTCTAACACTGATGATCCACCTACAAATGTGAACTGACGTTCAAAAATAAAACATTTGAAAACGGACCATTTTCCACATTTCTGAAGCATGACGTAATGGGGGGGTGTTATCTCTTTTGTCGAAAATCAGCCGTTTTTGCTCAAACATTAAATGCCTCCAAATAGTATTTAATTCACTTCCCGAGCCCCTGGAAGCATGAAAATCACTTTAAACATGCTAATTCAAGCTCTAACACTGATGATCCACCTACAAATGTGAACTGACGTTCAAAAATAAAACATTTGAAAACGGACCATTTTCCACATTTCTGAAGCATGACGTAATAGGGGGGTGTTATCTCTTTTGTCGAAAATCAGCTGTTTTTGCTCGAACATTAAATGCCTCCAAATGGTATTTAATTAACTTCCCGGGGTGAAGAAACAGTTTTTGAGAACTCAGAGTGAGTAATTGGCCATTTTCATGCACTTTTAACCATTCCATAAATCTTGTGTTTAGGGCCCCTGGAAGCATGAAAATCACTTTAAACATGCTAATTTTAGCTCTAACACTGATGATCCACCTACAAATGTGAACTGACGTTCAAAAATAAAACATTTGAAAACGGACCATTTTCCACATTTCTGAAGCATGACGTAATGGGGGGGTGTTATCTCTTTTGTCGAAAACCAGCCGTTTTTGCTCGAACATTAAATGCCTCCAAATGGTATTTAATTAACTTCCCGAGCCCCTGGAAGCATGAAAATCACTTTAAACATGCTAATTTTAGCTCTAACACTGATGATCCACCTACAAATGTGAACTGACGTTCAAAAATAAAACATTTGAAAACGGACCATTTTCCACATTTCTGAAGCACGACGTAATGGGGGGGTGTTATCTCTTTTGTCGAAAATCAGCCGTTTTTGCTTGAACATTAAATGCCTCCAAATAGTATTTAATTCACTTCCCGAGCCCCTGGAAGCATGAAAATCACTTTAAACATGCTAATTTGAGCTCTAACACTGATGATCCACCTACAAATGTGAACTGACGTTCAAAAATAAAACATTTGAAATTGGACCATTTTCCACATTTCTGAAGCATGACGTAATGGGGGGGTGTTATCTCTTTTGTCGAAAATCAGCCGTTTTTGCTCGAACATTAAATGCCTCCAAATGGTATTTAATTAACTTCCCGGGGTGAAGAAACCCTTTTTGAGAACTCAGAGTGAGTAAATTGGCCATTTTCATGCACTTTTAACCATTCCATAAATCTTGTGTTTAGGGCCCCTGGAAGCATGAAAATCACTTTAAACATGCTAATTTTAGCAATAACACTGATGATCCACCTACAAATGTGAACTGACGTTCAAAAATAAAACATTTGAAAACGGACCATTTTCCACATTTCTGAAGCATGACGTAATGGGGGGGTGTTATCTCTTTTGTCGAAAATCAGCCATTTTTGCTCGAACATTAAATGCCTCCAAATGGTATTTAATTAACTTCCCGGGGTGAAGAAACCCTTTTTGAGAACTCAGAGTGAGTAAATTGGCCATTTTCATGCACTTTTAACCATTCCATAAATCTTGAGTTTAGGGCCCCTGGAAGCATGAAAATCACTTTAAACATGCTAATTTTAGCTCTAACACTGATGATCCACCTACAAATGTGAACTGACGTTCAAAAATAAAACATTTGAAAACGGACCATTTTCCACATTTGTGAAGCATGACGTAATGGGGGGGGTGTTATCTCTTTTGTCGAAAATCAGCCGTTTTTGCTCAAACATTAAATGCCTCCAAATGGTATTTATTTAACTTCCCGAGCCCCTGGAAGCATGAAAATCACTTTAAACATGCTAATTTTAGCTCTAACACTGATGATCCACCTACAAATGTGAACTGACGTTCAAAAATAAAACATTTGAAAACGGACCATTTTCCACATTTCTGAAGCATGACGTAATGGGGGGGTGTTATCTCTTTTGTCGAAAATCAGCCGTTTTTGCTCGAACATTAAATGCCTCCAAATGGTATTTAATAAACTTCCCGGGGTGAAGAAACCCTTTTTGAGAACTCAGAGTGAGTAAATTGGCCATTTTCATGCACTTTTAACCATTCCATAAATCTTGTGTTTAGGGCCCTGGAAGCATGAAAATCACTTTAAACATGCTAATTTTAGCTCTAACACTGATGATCCACCTACAAATGTGAACTGACGTTCAAAAATAAAACATTTGAAAACGGACCATTTTCCACATTTCTGAAGCATGACGTAATAGGGGGGTGTTATCTCTTTTGTCGAAAATCAGCTGTTTTTGCTCGAACATTAAATGCCTCCAAATGGTATTTAATTAACTTCCCGGGGTGAAGAAACAGTTTTTGAGAACTCAGAGTGAGTAATTGGCCATTTTCATGCACTTTTAACCATTCCATAAATCTTGTGTTTAGGGCCCCTGGAAGCATGAAAATCACTTTAAACATGCTAATTTTAGCTCTAACACTGATGATCCACCTACAAATGTGAACTGACGTTCAAAAATAAAACATTTGAAAACGGACCATTTTCCACATTTCTGAAGCATGACGTAATGGGGGGGTGTTATCTCTTTTGTCGAAAACCAGCCGTTTTTGCTCGAACATTAAATGCCTCCAAATGGTATTTAATTAACTTCCCGAGCCCCTGGAAGCATGAAAATCACTTTAAACATGCTAATTTTAGCTCTAACACTGATGATCCACCTACAAATGTGAACTGACGTTCAAAAATAAAACATTTGAAAACGGACCATTTTCCACATTTCTTAAGCATGACGTAATGGGGGGTGTTATCTCTTTTGTCGAAAACCAGCCGTTTTTGCTCGAACATTAAATGCCTCCAAATGGTATTTAATTAACTTCCCGAGCCCCTGGAAGCATGAAAATCACTTTAAACATGCTAATTTTAGCTCTAACACTGATGATCCACCTACAAATGTGAACTGACGTTCAAAAATAAAACATTTGAAAACGGACCATTTTCCACATTTCTGAAGCATGACGTAATGGGGGGGTGTTATCTCTTTTGTCGAAAACCAGCCGTTTTTGCTCGAACATTAAATGCCTCCAAATGGTATTTAATTAACTTCCCGAGCTCCTGGAAGCATGAAAATCACTTTAAACATGCTAATTTTAACTCTAACACTGATGTTCTACCTACAAACTTGAACTGACGTTCAAAAATAAAACATTTGAAAACTGACCATTTTCCACATTTCTGAAGCATGACGTAATGGGGGGGTGTTATCTCTTTTGTCGAAAACCAGCCGTTTTTGCTCGAACATTAAATGCCTCCAAATGGTATTTAATTAACTTCCCGAGCCCCTGGAAGCATGAAAATCACTTTAAACATGCTAATTTTAGCTCTAACACTGATGATCCACCTACAAATGTGAACTGACGTTCAAAAATAAAACATTTGAAAACGGACCATTTTCCACATTTCTGAAGCATGACGTAATGGGGGGGTGTTATCTCTTTTGTCGAAACTCAGCCGTTTTTGCTCGAATATTAAATGCCTCCAAATGGTATTTAATTAACTTCCTGGGGTGAAGAAACCCTTTTTGAGAACTCAGAGTGAGTAAATTGGCCATTTTCATGCACTTTTAACCATTCCATAAATCTTGTGTTTAGGGCCCCTGGAAGCATGAAAATCACTTTAAACATGCTAATTTTAGCTCTAACACTGATGATCCACCTACAAATGTGAACTGACGTTCAAAAATAAAACATTTGAAAACGGACCATTTTCCACATTTCTGAAGCATGACGTAATGGGGGGGTGTTATCTCTTTTGTCGAAAATCAGCCGTTTTTGCTCGAACATTAAATGCCTCCAAATGGTATTTAATTAACTTCCCGGGGTGAAGAAACCCTTTTTGAGAACTCAGAGTGAGTAAATTGGCCATTTTCATGCACTTTTAACCATTCCATAAATCTTGTGTTTAGGGCCCCTGGAAGCATGAAAATCACTTTAAACATGATAATTTTAGCTCTAACACTGATGATCCACCTACAAATGTGAACTGACGTTCAAAAATAAAACATTTGAAAACGGACCATTTTCCACATTTCTGAAGCATGACGTAATGGGGGGGTGTTATCTCTTTTGTCGAAAATCAGCCGTTTTTGCTCACACATTAAATGCCTCCAAATAGTATTTAATTCACTTCCCGAGCCCCTGGAAGCATGAAAATCACTTTAAACATGCTAATTTTAGCTCTAACACTGATGATCCACCTACAAATGTGAACTGACGTTCAAAAATAAAACATTTGAAAACGGACCATTTTCCACATTTCTGAAGCATGACGTAATGGGGGGGTGTTATCTCTTTTGTCGAAAATCAGCTGTTTTTGCTCGAACATTAAATGCCTCCAAATGGTATTTAATTAACTTCCCGGGGTGAAGAAACCCTTTTTGAGAACTCAGAGTGAGTAATTGGCCATTTTCATGCACTTTTAACCATTCCATAAATCTTGTGTTTAGGGCCCCTGGAAGCATGAAAATCACTTTAAACATGCTAATTTTAG
This sequence comes from Lissotriton vulgaris, assembly GCF_964263255.1. Classification (NCBI taxonomy): domain Eukaryota; kingdom Metazoa; phylum Chordata; class Amphibia; order Caudata; family Salamandridae; genus Lissotriton; species Lissotriton vulgaris. The sequence goes on along the minus strand of NW_028244251.1, from coordinate 345,663 downwards.
CTCTAACACTGATGATCCACCTACAAATGTGAACTGACGTTCAAAAATAAAACATTTGAAAACGGACCATTTTCCACATTTCTGAAGCATGACGTAATGGGGGGGTGTTATCTCTTTTGTCGAAAACCAGCCGTTTTTGCTCGAACATTAAATGCCTCAAAATGGTATTTAATTAACTTCCCGAGCCCCTTGAAGCATGAAAATCACTTTAAACATGCTAATTTTAGCTCCAACACTGATGATCCACCTACAAATGTGAACTGACGTTCAAAAATAAAACATTTGAAAACGGACCATTTTCCACATTTCTGAAGCATGACGTAATGGGGGGGTGTTATCTCTTTTGTCGAAACTCAGCCGTTTTTGCTCGAATATTAAATGCCTCCAAATGGTATTTAATTAACTTCCTGGGGTGAAGAAACCCTTTTTGAGAACTCAGAGTGAGTAAATTGGCCATTTTCATGCACTTTTAACCATTCCATAAATCTTGTGTTTAGGGCCCCTGGAAGCATGAAAATCACTTTAAACATGCTAATTTTAGCTCTAACACTGATGATCCACCTACAAATGTGAACTGACGTTCAAAAATAAAACATTTGAAAACGGACCATTTTCCACATTTCTGAAGCATGACGTAATGGGGGGGTGTTATCTCTTTTGTCGAAAATCAGCCGTTTTTGCTCGAACATTAAATGCCTCCAAATGGTATTTAATTAACTTCCCGGGGTGAAGAAACCCTTTTTGAGAACTCAGAGTGAGTAAATTGGCCATTTTCATGCACTTTTAACCATTCCATAAATCTTGTGTTTAGGGCCCCTGGAAGCATGAAAATCACTTTAAACATGATAATTTTAGCTCTAACACTGATGATCCACCTACAAATGTGAACTGACGTTCAAAAATAAAACATTTGAAAACGGACCATTTTCCACATTTCTGAAGCATGACGTAATGGGGGGGTGTTATCTCTTTTGTCGAAAATCAGCCGTTTTTGCTCACACATTAAATGCCTCCAAATAGTATTTAATTCACTTCCCGAGCCCCTGGAAGCATGAAAATCACTTTAAACATGCTAATTTTAGCTCTAACACTGATGATCCACCTACAAATGTGAACTGACGTTCAAAAATAAAACATTTGAAAACGGACCATTTTCCACATTTCTGAAGCATGACGTAATGGGGGGGTGTTATCTCTTTTGTCGAAAATCAGCTGTTTTTGCTCGAACATTAAATGCCTCCAAATGGTATTTAATTAACTTCCCGGGGTGAAGAAACCCTTTTTGAGAACTCAGAGTGAGTAATTGGCCATTTTCATGCACTTTTAACCATTCCATAAATCTTGTGTTTAGGGCCCCTGGAAGCATGAAAATCACTTTAAACATGCTAATTTTAGCTCTAACACTGATGATCCACCTACAAATGTGAACTGACGTTCAAAAATAAAACATTTGAAAACGGACCATTTTCCACATTTCTGAAGCATGACGTAATGGGGGGGTGTTATCTCTTTTGTCGAAAACCAGCCGTTTTTGCTCGAACATTAAATGCCTCAAAATGGTATTTAATTAACTTCCCGAGCCCCTTGAAGCATGAAAATCACTTTAAACATGCTAATTTTAGCTCCAACACTGATGATCCACCTACAAATGTGAACTGACGTTCAAAAATAAAACATTTGAAAACGGACCATTTTCCACATTTCTGAAGCATGACGTAATGGGGGGGTGTTATCTCTTTTGTCGAAAATCAGCTGTTTTTGCTCGAACATTAAATGCCTCCAAATGGTATTTAATTAACTTCCCGGGGTGAAGAAACCCTTTTTGAGAACTCAGAGTGAGTAATTGGCCATTTTCATGCACTTTTAACCATTCCATAAATCTTGTGTTTAGGGCCCCTGGAAGCATGAAAATCACTTTAAACATGCTAATTTTAGCTCTAACACTGATGATCCACCTACAAATGTGAACTGACGTTCAAAAATAAAACATTTGAAAACGGACCATTTTCCACATTTCTGAAGCATGACGTAATGGGGGGGTGTTATCTCTTTTGTCGAAAACCAGCCGTTTTTGCTCGAACATTAAATGCCTCCAAATGGTATTTAATTAACTTCCCGAGCCCCTTGAAGCATGAAAATCACTTTAAACATGCTAATTTTAGCTCCAACACTGATGATCCACCTACAAATGTGAACTGACGTTCAAAAATAAAACATTTGAAAACGGACCATTTTCCACATTTCTGAAGCATGACGTAATGGGGGGGTGTTATCTCTTTTGTCGAAAATCAGCCGTTTTTGCTCGAACATTAAATGCCTCCAAATGGTATTTAATTAACTTCCCGGGGTGAAGAAACCCTTTTTGAGAACTCAGAGTGAGTAAATTGGCCATTTTCATGCACTTTTAACCAATCCATAAATCTTGTGTTTAGGGCCCCTGGAAGCATGAAAATCACTTTAAACATGCCAATGTTAGCTCTAACACTGATGATCCACCTACAAATGTGAACTGACGTTCAAAAATAAAACATTTGAAAACGGACCATTTTCCACATTTCTGAAGCATGACGTAATGGGGGGGTGTTATCTCTTTTGTCGAAAATCAGCCATTTTTGCTCAAACATTAAATGCCTCCAAATGGTATTTAATTAACTTCCCGAGCCCCTGGAAGCATGAAAATCACTTTAAACATGCTAATTTTAGCTCTAACACTGATGATCCACCTACAAATGTGAACTGACGTTCAAAAATAAAACATTTGAAAACGGACCATTTTCCACATTTCTGAAGCATGACGTAATGGGGGGGTGTTATCTCTTTTGTCGAAAATCAGCCGTTTTTGCTCGAACATTAAATGCCTCCAAATGGTATTTATTTAACTTCCCGAGCCCCTGGAAGCATGAAAATCACTTTAAACATGCTAATTTTAGCTCTAACACTGATGATCCACCTACAAATGTGAACTGACTTTCAAAAATAAAACATTTGAAAACGGACCATTTTCCACATTTCTGAAGCATGACGTAATGGGGGGGTGTTATCTCTTTTGTCGAAAATCAGCCGTTTTTGCTCAAACATTAAATGCCTCCAAATAGTATTTAATTAACTTCCCGAGCCCCTGGAAGCATGAAAATCACTTTAAACATGCTAATTTTAGCTCTAACACTGATGATCCACCTACAAATGTGAACTGACGTTCAAAAATAAAACATTTGAAAACGGACCATTTCCCACATTTCTGAAGCATGACGTAATGGGGGGGTGTTATCTCTTTTGTCGAAAATGAGCTGTTTTTGCTCGAACATTAAATGCCTCCAAATGGTATTTAATTAACTTCCCGGGGTGAAGAAACCCTTTTTGAGAACTCAGAGTGAGTAATTGGCCATTTTCATTCACTTTTAACCATTCCATAAATCTTGTGTTTAGGGCCCCTGGAAGCATGAAAATCACTTTAAACATGCTAATTTTAGCTCTAACACTGATGATCCACCTACAAATGTGAACTGACGTTCAAAAATAAAACATTTGAAAACGGACCATTTTCCACATTTCTGAAGCACGACGTAATGGGGGGGTGTTATCTCTTTTGTCGAAAATCAGCCGTTTTTGCTTGAACATTAAATGCCTCCAAATAGTATTTAATTCACTTCCCGAGCCCCTGGAAGCATGAAAATCACTTTAAACATGCTAATTTGAGCTCTAACACTGATGATCCACCTACAAATGTGAACTGACGTTCAAAAATAAAACATTTGAAAATGGACCATTTTCCACATTTCTGAAGCATGACGTAATGGGGGGGTGTTATCTCTTTTGTCGAAAATCAGCCGTTTTTGCTCGAACATTAAATGCCTCCAAATGGTATTTAATTAACTTCCCGGGGTGAAGAAACCCTTTTTGAGAACTCAGAGTGAGTAAATTGGCCATTTTCATGCACTTTTAACCATTCCATAAATCTTGTGTTTAGGGCCCCTGGAAGCATGAAAATCACTTTAAACATGCTAATTTTAGCAATAACACTGATGATCCACCTACAAATGTGAACTGACGTTCAAAAATAAAACATTTGAAAACGGACCATTTTCCACATTTCTGAAGCATGACGTAATGGGGGGGTGTTATCTCTTTTGTCGAAAATCAGCCGTTTTTGCTCGAACATTAAATGCCTCCAAATGGTATTTAATTAACTTCCCGGGGTGAAGAAACCCTTTTTGAGAACTCAGAGTGAGTAAATTGGCCATTTTCATGCACTTTTAACCATTCCATAAATCTTGAGTTTAGGGCCCCTGGAAGCATGAAAATCACTTAAAACATGCTAATTTTAGCTCTAACACTGATGATCCACCTACAAATGTGAACTGACGTTCAAAAATAAAACATTTGAAAACGGACCATTTTCCACATTTGTGAAGCATGACGTAATGGGGGGGGTGTTATCTCTTTTGTCGAAAATCAGCCGTTTTTGCTCAAACATTAAATGCCTCCAAATGGTATTTATTTAACTTCCCGAGCCCCTGGAAGCATGAAAATCACTTTAAACATGCTAATTTTAGCTCTAACACTGATGATCCACCTACAAATGTGAACTGACGTTCAAAAATAAAACATTTGAAAACGGACCATTTTCCACATTTCTGAAGCATGACGTAATGGGGGGGGTGTTATCTCTTTTGTCGAAAATCAGCCGTTTTTGCTCGAACATTAAATGCCTCCAAATGGTATTTAATAAACTTCCCGGGGTGAAGAAACCCTTTTTGAGAACTCAGAGTGAGTAAATTGGCCATTTTCATGCACTTTTAACCATTCCATAAATCTTGTGTTTAGGGCCCTGGAAGCATGAAAATCACTTTAAACATGCTAATTTTAGCTCGAACACTGATGATCCACCTACAAATGTGAACTGACGTTCAAAAATAAAACATTTGAAAACGGACCATTTTCCACATTTCTGAAGCATGACGTAATGGGGGGGTGTTATCTCTTTTGTCGAAAATCAGCCGTTTTTGCTCAAACATTAAATGCCTCCAAATAGTATTTAATTCACTTCGCGAGCCCCTGGAAGCATGAAAATCACTTTAAACATGCTAATTCGAGCTCTAACACTGATGATCCACCTACAAATGTGAACTGACGTTCAAAAATAAAACATTTGAAAACGGACCATTTTCCACATTTCTGAAGCATGACGTAATAGGGGGGTGTTATCTCTTTTGTCGAAAATCAGCTGTTTTTGCTCGAACATTAAATGCCTCCAAATGGTATTTAATTAACTTCCCGGGGTGAAGAAACAGTTTTTGAGAACTCAGAGTGAGTAATTGGCCATTTTCATGCACTTTTAACCATTCCATAAATCTTGTGTTTAGGGCCCCTGGAAGCATGAAAATCACTTTAAACATGCTAATTTTAGCTCTAACACTGATGATCCACCTACAAATGTGAACTGACGTTCAAAAATAAAACATTTGAAAACGGACCATTTTCCACATTTCTGAAGCATGACGTAATGGGGGGGTGTTATCTCTTTTGTCGAAAACCAGCCGTTTTTGCTCGAACATTAAATGCCTCCAAATGGTATTTAATTAACTTCCCGAGCCCCTGGAAGCATGAAAATCACTTTAAACATGCTAATTTTAGCTCTAACACTGATGATCCACCTACAAATGTGAACTGACGTTCAAAAATAAAACATTTGAAAACGGACCATTTTCCACATTTCTTAAGCATGACGTAATGGGGGGTGTTATCTCTTTTGTCGAAAACCAGCCGTTTTTGCTCGAACATTAAATGCCTCCAAATGGTATTTAATTAACTTCCCGAGCCCCTGGAAGCATGAAAATCACTTTAAACATGCTAATTTTAGCTCTAACACTGATGATCCACCTACAAATGTGAACTGACGTTCAAAAATAAAACATTTGAAAACGGACCATTTTCCACATTTCTGAAGCATGACGTAATGGGGGGGTGTTATCTCTTTTGTCGAAAACCAGCCGTTTTTGCTCGAACATTAAATGCCTCCAAATGGTATTTAATTAACTTCCCGAGCCCCTGGAAGCATGAAAATCACTTTAAACATGCTAATTTTAGCTCTAACACTGATGATCCACGTACAAATGTGAACTGACGTTCAAAAATAAAACATTTGAAAACGGACCATTTTCCACATTTCTGAAGCATGACGTAATGAGGGGGTGTTATCTCTTTTGTCGAAAATCAGCCATTTTTGCTCGAACATTAAATGCCTCCAAATGGTATTTAATTAACTTCCCGAGCTCCTGGAAGCATGAAAATCACTTTAAACATGCTAATTTTAACTCTAACACTGATGTTCTACCTACAAACTTGAACTGACGTTCAAAAATAAAACATTTGAAAACTGACCATTTTCCACATTTCTGAAGCATGACGTAATGGGGGGGTGTTATCTCTTTTGTCGAAAATCAGCCGTTTTTGCTTGAACATTAAATGCCTCCAAATAGTATTTAATTCACTTCCTGAGCCCCTGGAAGCATGAAAATCACTTTAAACATGCTAATTTTAGCTCTAACACTGATGATCCACCTACAAATGCGAACTGACGTTCAAAAATAAAACATTTGAAAACGGACCATTTTCCACATTTCTGAAGCATGACGTAATGGGGGGGTGTTACCTCTTTTGTCGAAAATCAGCCGTTTTTGCTCGAACATTAAATGCCTCCAAATGGTATTTAATTAACTTCCCCGGGTGAAGAAACCCTTTTTGAGAACTCAGAGTGAGTAAATTGGCCATTTTCATGCACTTTTAACCATTCCATAAATCTTGTGTTACGGGCCCCTGGAAGCATGAAAATCACTTTAAACATGCCAATGTTAGCTCTAACACTGATGATCCACCTACAAATGTGAACTGACATTCAAAAATAAAACATTTGAAAACGGACCATTTTCCACATTTCTGAAGCATGACGTAATGGGGGGGGGTGGTATCTCTTTTGTCGAAAACCAGCCGTTTTTGCTCGAACATTAAATGCCTCCAAATGGTATTTAATTAACTTCCCGAGCCCCTGGAAGCATGAAAATCACTTTAAACATGCTAATTTTAGCTCTAACACTGATGATCCACCTACAAATGTGAACTGACGTTCAAAAATAAAACATTTGAAAACGGACCATTTTCCACATTTCTGAAGCATGACGTAATGGGGGGTGTTATCTCTTTTGTCGAAACTCAGCCGTTTTTGCTCGAACATTAAATGCCTCCAAATGGTATTTAATTAACTTCCTGGGGTGAAGAAACCCTTTTTGAGAACTCAGAGTGAGTAAATTGGCCATTTTCATGCACTTTTAACCATTCCATAAATCTTGTGTTTAGGGCCCCTGGAAGCATGAAAATCACTTTAAACATGCTAATTTTAGCTCTAACACTGATGATCCACCTACAAATGTGAACTGACGTTCAAAAATAAAACATTTGAAAACGGACCATTTTCCACATTTCTGAAGCATGACGTAATGGGGGGGTGTTATCTCTTTTGTCGAAAATCAGCCGTTTTTGCTCGAACATTAAATGCCTCCAAATGGTATTTAATTAACTTCCCGGGGTGAAGAAACCCTTTTTGAGAACTCAGAGTGAGTAAATTGGCCATTTTCATGCACTTTTAACCATTCCATAAATCTTGTGTTTAGGGCCCCTGGAAGCATGAAAATCACTTTAAACATGCTAATTTTAGCTCTAACACTGATGATCCCCCTACAAATGTGAACTGACGTTCAAAAATAAAACATTTGAAAACGGACCATTTTCCACATTTCTGAAGCATGACGTAATGGGGGGGTGTTATCTCTTTTGTCGAAAACCAGCCGTTTTTGCTCGAACATTAAATGCCTCCAAATGGTATTTAATTAACTTCCCGAGCCCCTGGAAGCATGAAAATCACTTTAAACATGCTAATTTTAGCTCTAACACTGATGATCCACCTACAAATGTGAACTGACGTTCAAAAATAAAACATTTGAAAACGGACCATTTTCCACATTTCTGAAGCATGACGTAATGGGGGGGTGTTATCTCTTTTGTCGAAACTCAGCCGTTTTTTGCTCGAACATTAAATGCCTCCAAATGGTATTTAATTAACTTCCTGGGGTGAAGAAACCCTTTTTGAGAACTCGGAGTGAGTAAATTGGCCATTTTCATGCACTTTTAACCATTCCATAAATCTTGTGTTTAGGGCCCCTGGAAGCATGAAAATCACTTTAAACATGCTAATTTTAGCTCTAACACTGATGATCCACCTACAAATGTGAACTGACGTTCAAAAATAAAACATTTGAAAACGGACCATTTTCCACATTTCTGAAGCATGACGTAATGGGGGGGTGTTATCTCTTTTGTCGAAAATCAGCCGTTTTTGCTCGAACATTAAATGCCTCCAAATGGTATTTAATTAACTTCCCGAGCCCCTGGAAGCATGAAAATCACTTTAAACATGCTAATTTTAGCTCTCACACTGATGATCCACCTACAAATGTGAACTGACGTTCAAAAATAAAACATTTGAAAACGGACCATTTTCCACATTTCTGAAGCATGACGTAATGGGGGGGGTGTTATCTCTTTTGTCGAAAATCAGCCGTTTTTGCTCGAACATTAAATGCCTCCAAATGGTATTTAATTAACTTCCCGGGGTGAAGAAACCCTTTTTGAGAACTCAGAGTGAGTAAATTGGCCATTTTCATGCACTTTTAACCATTCCATAAATCTTGTGTTTAGGGCCCCTGGAAGCATGAAAATCACTTTAAACATGCCAATGTTAGCTCTAACACTGATGATCCACCTACAAATGTGAACTGACGTTCGAAAATAAAACATTTGAAAACAGACCATTTTCCACATTTCTGAAGCATGACGTAATGGGGGGGTGTTATCTCTTTTGTCGAAAATCAGCCGTTTTTGCTCGAACATTAAATGCCTCCAAATGGTATTTAATTAACTTCCCGGGGTGAAGAAACCCTTTTTGAGAACTCAGAGTGAGTAAATTGGCCATTTTCATGCACTTTTAACCATTCCATAAATCTTGTGTTTAGGGCCCCTGGAAGCATGAAAATCACTTTAAACATGCTAATTTTAGCTCTAACACTGATGATCCACCTACAAATGTGAACTGACGTTCAAAAATAAAACATTTGAAAACGGACCATTTTCCACATTTCTGAAGCATGACGTAATGAGGGGGTGTTATCTCTTTTGTCGAAAATCAGCCATTTTTGCTCGAACATTAAATGCCTCCAAATGGTATTTAATTAACTTCCCGAGCTCCTGGAAGCATGAAAATCACTTTAAACATGCTAATTTTAACTCTAACACTGATGTTCCACCTACAAACTTGAACTGACGTTCAAAAATAAAACATTTGAAAACGGACCATTTTCCACATTTCTGAAGCATAACGTAATGGGGGGGTGTTATCTCTTTTGTCGAAAATCAGTCGTTTTTGCTTGAACATTAAATGCCTCCAAATAGTATTTAATTCACTTCCCGAGCCCCTGGAAGCATGAAAATCACTTTAAACATGCTAATTTTAGCTCTAACACTGATGATCCACCTACAAATGTGAACTGACGTTCAAAAATAAAACATTTGAAAACGGACCATTTTCCACATTTCTGAAGCATGACGTAATGGGGGGGTGTTATCTCTTTTGTCGAAAATCAGCTGTTTTTGCTCGAACATTAAATGCCTCCAAATGGTGTTTATTTAACTTCCCGAGCCCCTGGAAGCATGAAAATCACTTTAAACATGCTAATTTTAGCTCTAACACTGATGATCCACCTACAAATGTGAACTGACGTTCAAAAATAAAACATTTGAAAACGGACCATTTTCCACATTTCTGAAGCATGACGTAATGGGGGGGTGTTACCTCTTTTGTCGAAAATCAGCCGTTTTTGCTCGAACATTAAATGCCTCCAAATGGTATTTAATTAACTTCCCCGGGTGAAGAAACCCTTTTTGAGAACTCAGAGTGAGTAAATTGGCCATTTTCATGCACTTTTAACCATTCCATAAATCTTGTGTTTAGGGCCCCTGGAAGCATGAAAATCACTTTAAACATGCCAATGTTAGCTCTAACACTGATGATCCACCTACAAATGTGAACTGACGTTCAAAAATAAAACATTTGAAAACGGACCATTTTCCACATTTCTGAAGCATGACGTAATGGGGGGGTGTTATCTCTTTTGTCGAAAATCAGCCATTTTTGCTCGAACATTAAATGCCTCCAAATGGTATTTAATTAACTTCCCGAGCCTCTGGAAGCATGAAAATCACTTTAAACATCCTAATTTTAGCTCTAACACTGATGATCAACCTACAAATGTGAACTGACGTTCAAAAATAAAACATTTGAAAACGGACCATTTTCCACATTTCTGAAGCATGACGTAATGGGGGGGTGTTATCTCTTTTGTCGAAAATCAGCCGTTTTTGCTTGAACATTAAATGCCTCCAAATAGTATTTAATTCACTTCCCGAGCCCCTGGAAGCATGAAAATCACTTTAAACATGCTAATTTGAGCTCTAACACTGATGATCCACCTACAAATGTGAACTGACGTTCAGAAATAAAACATTTGAAAACGGACCATTTTCCACATTTCTGAAGCATGACATAATGGGGGGGTGTTACCTCTTTTGTCGAAAATCAGTCGTTTTTGCTCGAACATTAAATGCCTCCAAATGGTATTTAATTAACTTCCCCGGGTGAAGAAACCCTTTTTGAGAACTCAGAGTGAGTAAATTGGCCATTTTCATGCACTTTTAACCATTCCATAAATCTTGTGTTTAGGGCCCCTGGAAGCATGAAAATCACTTTAAACATGCCAATGTTAGCTCTAACACTGATGATCCACCTACAAATGTGAACTGACGTTCAAAAATAAAACATTTGAAAACGGACCATTTTCCACATTTCTGAAGCATGACGTAATGGGGGGGTGTTATCTCTTTTGTCGAAAATCAGCCATTTTTGCTCGAACATTAAATGCCTCCAAATGGTATTTAATTAACTTCCCGAGCCTCTGGAAGCATGAAAATCACTTTAAACATCCTAATTTTAGCTCTAACACTGATGATCCACCTACAAATGTGAACTGACGTTCAAAAATAAAACATTTGAAAACGGACCATTTTCCACATTTCTGAAGCATGACGTAATGGGGGGGGTGTTATCTCTTTTGTCGAAAATCAGCCGTTTTTGCTTGAACATTAAATGCCTCCAAATAGTATTTAATTCACTTCCCGAGCCCCTGGAAGCATGAAAATCACTTTAAACATGCTAATTTGAGCTCTAACACTGATGATCCACCTACAAATGTGAACTGACGTTCAGAAATAAAACATTTGAAAACGGACCATTTTCCACATTTCTGAAGCATGACATAATGGGGGGGTGTTATCTCTTTTGTTGAAAATCAGCCGTTTTTGCTCGAACATTAAATGCCTCCAAATGGTATTCATTTAACTTCCCGAGCCCCTGGAAGCATGAAAATCACTTTAAACATGCTAATTTTAGCTCTAACACTGATGATCCACCTACAAATGTGAACTGACGTTCAAAAATAAAACATTTGAAAACGGACCATTTTCCACATTTCTGAAGCATGACGTAATGGGGGGGTGTTATTTCTTTTGTCGAAAATCTGCAGTTTTTGCTCGAACATTAAATGCCTCCAAATGGTATTTAATTAACTTCCCGGGGTGAAGAAACCCTTTTTGAGAACTCAGAGTGAGTAAATTGGCCATTTTCATGCACTTTTAACCATTCCATAAATCTTGTGTTTAGGGCCCCTGGAAGCATGAAAATCACTTTAAACATGCTAATTTTAGCTCTAACACTGATGATCCACCTACAAATGTGAACTGACGTTCAAAAATAAAACATTTGAAAACGGACCATTTTCCACATTTCTGAAGCATGACGTAATGGGGGGGTGTTATCTCTTTTTTCGAAAATCAGCCGTTTTTGCTCGAACATTAAATGCCTCCAAATGGTATTTAATTAACTTCCCGGGGTGAAGAAACCCTTTTTGAGAACTCAGAGTGAGTAAATTGGCCATTTTCATGCACTTTTAACCATTCCATAAATCTTGTGTTACGGGCCCCTGGAAGCATGAAAATCACTTTAAACATGCTAATTTTAGCTCTAACACTGATGATCCACCTACAAATGTGAACTGACGTTCAAAAATAAAACATTTGAAAACGGACCATTTTCCACATTTCTGAAGCATGACGTAATGGGGGGGTGTTATCTCTTTTGTCGAAAACCAGCCGTTTTTGCTCGAACATTAAATGCCTCCAAATGGTATTTAATTAACTTCCCGAGCCCCTGGAAGCATGAAAATCACTTTAAACATGCTAATTTTAGCTCTAACACTGATGATCCACCTACAAATGTGAACTGACGTTCAAAAATAAAACATTTGAAAACGGACCATTTTCCACATTTCTGAAGCATGACGTAATGGGGGGGTGTTATCTCTTTTGTCGAAACTCAGCCGTTTTTGCTCGAACATTAAATGCCTCCAAATGGTATTTAATTAACTTCCTGGGGTGAAGAAACCCTTTTTGAGAACTCAGAGTGAGTAAATTGGCCATTTTCATGCACTTTTAACCATTCCATAAATCTTGTGTTTAGGGCCCCTGGAAGCATGAAAATCACTTTAAACATGCTAATTTTAGCTCTAACACTGATGATCCACCTACAAATGTGAACTGACGTTCAAAAATAAAACATTTGAAAACGGACCATTTTCCACATTTCTGAAGCATGACGTAATGGGGGGGGTGTTATCTCTTTTGTCGAAAATCAGCCGTTTTTGCTCAAACATTAAATGCCTCCAAATGGTATTTAATTAACTTCCCGGGGTGAAGAAACCCTTTTTGAAAACTCAGAGTGAGTAAATTGGCCATTTTCATGCACTTTTAACCATTCCATAAATCTTGTGTTTAGGGCCCCTGGAAGCATGAAAATCACTTTAAACATGATAATTTTAGCTCTAACACTGATGATCCACCTACAAATGTGAACTGACGTTCAAAAATAAAACATTTGAAAACGGACCATTTTCCACATTTCTGAAGCATGACGTAATGGGGGGGTGTTATCTCTTTTGTCGAAAATCAGCCGTTTTTGCTCGAACATTAAATGCCTCCAAATGGTATTTAATTAACTTCCCGGGGTGAAGAAACCCTTTTTGAGAACTCAGAGTGAGTAAATTGGCCATTTTCATGCACTTTTAACCATTCCATAAATCTTGTGTTTAGGGCCCCTGGAAGCATGAAAATCACTTTAAACATGCTAATTTTAGCTCTAACACTGATGATCCCCCTACAAATGTGAACTGACGTTCAAAAATAAAACATTTGAAAACGGACCATTTTCCACATTTCTGAAGCATGACGTAATGGGGGGGTGTTATCTCTTTTGTCGAAAACCAGCCGTTTTTGCTCGAACATTAAATGCCTCCAAGTGGTATTTAATTAACTTCCCGAGCCCCTGGAAGCATGAAAATCACTTTAAACATGCTAATTTTAGCTCTAACACTGATGATCCACCTACAAATGTGAACTGACGTTCAAAAATAAAACATTTGAAAACGGACCATTTTCCACATTTCTGAAGCATGACGTAATGGGGGGGTGTTATCTCTTTTGTCGAAACTCAGCCGTTTTTTGCTCGAACATTAAATGCCTCCAAATGGTATTTAATTAACTTCCTGGGGTGAAGAAACCCTTTTTGAGAACTCAGAGTGAGTAAATTGGCCATTTTCATGCACTTTTAACCATTCCATAAATCTTGTGTTTAGGGCCCCTGGAAGCATGAAAATCACTTTAAACATGCTAATTTTAGCTCTAACACTGATGATCCACCTACAAATGTGAACTGACGTTCAAAAATAAAACATTTGAAAACGGACCATTTTCCACATTTCTGAAGCATGACGTAATGGGGGGGTGTTATCTCTTTTGTCGAAAATCAGCCGTTTTTGCTCGAACATTAAATGCCTCCAAATGGTATTTAATTAACTTCCCGAGCCCCTGGAAGCATGAAAATCACTTTAAACATGCTAATTTTAGCTCTCACACTGATGATCCACCTACAAATGTGAACTGACGTTCAAAAATAAAACATTTGAAAACGGACCATTTTCCACATTTCTGAAGCATGACGTAATGGGGGGGGTGTTATCTCTTTTGTCGAAAATCAGCCGTTTTTGCTCGAACATTAAATGCCTCCAAATGGTATTTAATTAACTTCCCGGGGTGAAGAAACCCTTTTTGAGAACTCAGAGTGAGTAAATTGGCCATTTTCATGCACTTTTAACCATTCCATAAATCTTGTGTTTAGGGCCCCTGGAAGCATGAAAATCACTTTAAACATGCCAATGTTAGCTCTAACACTGATGATCCACCTACAAATGTGAACTGACGTTCGAAAATAAAACATTTGAAAACAGACCATTTTCCACATTTCTGAAGCATGACGTAATGGGGGGGTGTTATCTCTTTTGTCGAAAATCAGCCGTTTTTGCTCGAACATTAAATGCCTCCAAATGGTATTTAATTAACTTCCCGGGGTGAAGAAACCCTTTTTGAGAACTCAGAGTGAGTAAATTGGCCATTTTCATGCACTTTTAACCATTCCATAAATCTTGTGTTTAGGGCCCCTGGAAGCATGAAAATCACTTTAAACATGCTAATTTTAGCTCTAACACTGATGATCCACCTACAAATGTGAACTGACGTTCAAAAATAAAACATTTGAAAACGGACCATTTTCCACATTTCTGAAGCATGACGTAATGAGGGGGTGTTATCTCTTTTGTCGAAAATCAGCCATTTTTGCTCGAACATTAAATGCCTCCAAATGGTATTTAATTAACTTCCCGAGCTCCTGGAAGCATGAAAATCACTTTAAACATGCTAATTTTAACTCTAACACTGATGTTCCACCTACAAACTTGAACTGACGTTCAAAAATAAAACATTTGAAAACGGACCATTTTCCACATTTCTGAAGCATAACGTAATGGGGGGGTGTTATCTCTTTTGTCGAAAATTAGTCGTTTTTGCTTGAACATTAAATGCCTCCAAATAGTATTTAATTCACTTCCCGAGCCCCTGGAAGCATGAAAATCACTTTAAACATGCTAATTTTAGCTCTAACACTGATGATCCACCTACAAATGTGAACTGACGTTCAAAAATAAAACATTTGAAAACGGACCATTTTCCACATTTCTGAAGCATGACGTAATGGGGGGGTGTTATCTCTTTTGTCGAAAATCAGCTGTTTTTGCTCGAACATTAAATGCCTCCAAATGGTATTTATTTAACTTCCCGAGCCCCTGGAAGCATGAAAATCACTTTAAACATGCTAATTTTAGCTCTAACACTGATGATCCACCTACAAATGTGAACTGACGTTCAAAAATAAAACATTTGAAAACGGACCATTTTCCACATTTCTGAAGCATGACGTAATGGGGGGGTGTTACCTCTTTTGTCGAAAATCAGCCGTTTTTCCTCGAACATTAAATGCCTCCAAATGGTATTTAATTAACTTCCCCGGGTGAAGAAACCCTTTTTGAGAACTCAGAGTGAGTAAATTGGCCATTTTCATGCACTTTTAACCATTCCATAAATCTTGTGTTTAGGGCCCCTGGAAGCATGAAAATCACTTTAAACATGCCAATGTTAGCTCTAACACTGATGATCCACCTACAAATGTGAACTGACGTTCAAAAATAAAACATTTGAAAACGGACCATTTTCCACATTTCTGAAGCATGACGTAATGGGGGGGTGTTATCTCTTTTGTCGAAAATCAGCCATTTTTGCTCGAACATTAAATGCCTCCAAATGGTATTTAATTAACTTCCCGAGCCTCTGGAAGCATGAAAATCACTTTAAACATCCTAATTTTAGCTCTAACACTGATGATCCACCTACAAATGTGAACTGACGTTCAAAAATAAAACATTTGAAAACGGACCATTTTTTTACGGGGGGCAAGATGGCCGCAGGCGGGTTGAGGTGAACAGTCGCACTAGAACCTCTCTCCTGTCGGGATTGTTGAAGCTGGCTTAATGGAGTGCTAGTCTCCCTCATTAGCTGAAAAAGTTTTAAAAAAAGATTATTATAGACGTGCCTGGAGATGAAAGTCGGGATGCTGTGATGCTGGAATCGCTCTTTTTTCAAGGAGCAGCATCGTCAAAGGCCAACTACTTCAGAGATCTTGGTAACGCGGCGGCAGCTGGAATTGGCAGGTGGGCAAGGAATCTAGAGCGGAGATTCGGGTTCTTAAAAATTAACCTGGCCAAACACTCAGTAAACTTTGTAGTATCGGGCTTAAAAGGCTGGAGTAGCACGATCCCAGACAAAATGCCGCCAAAACCGATAAAGATTGACAAAAAGAAAAGTAAAGAAGATACCGAGCCTGAACAGAACATCTTAAACCTCACTGCATCGGTAACACCTGCTACGAGGAAAACACAGGAACCAGCCAAGAACCAGGGTGCAATAAGGAAAGTGCTTGTGCCACCCATCAAGAAGAAATCGGACGTGAAAGAAAAAACGCTGGGAGACGAGCGCACCAAAATAAACGAGAAAGCAGCGATCTCCAAAACCAAAAACAAAGCAACCCCTCTTAGGCAGCCTACCCTACCTGAAACTTTCACCCGCCCTGGTTGTGCAGACAGCGGATCAACCAGCGTTACAGAGCAAGTGCCCGAACCTGGTATAAGGCAGAGAAACGTCCTCGAGGACGCAGCAGCGGCGGCCGAGGCAGGAGCTCAGAGCGTGGGAGACGCCGAGTCAGTAGTTGCTAGGCAACCTACAGCGGAGCCCTCGGTGAGACGCGAGGAGGACGCCAGCAGCAAGGTAACAGCTGGGTATGCGGGACAGAGGGCAGGGGGAAACGCAAACGCTAATGTTGTAAAGGAAGATGAAAGGGAGTTGGCTCAGAGGGGGCTGCTGGAAGGCGAAAAGAGGGCGGCTGAAGAGACTGGTAAAGATAATGACAAGGAGTTGGAGCTGGAAGTACTAAAGGAAGCTGAAGGGCCGAGTGCCCACGAGAAAGCCGATGATATGATGCAGGCGATCATGCAGGTGGAAGCAGAGCTAATGGCTAGACCCTCCAACCCTGCATGGGGAAGCACAGCCAGCTTGGCGCATGGAAAATCAGCACCTGGTCACCCTAAAGAGAAGGAGAAGGAGGATATATGCTCACTGGAGGGAGACCGTTTTTTTTCAGTGGATGAGGATTCCGACCCAGCTCAGCAGGAGAGGAAGGGCTCCGAGTTGGAGGAGGAGGACGAGGAAGAGGCAGAGAGGGAGGATGAAGACGATGAGGAGGACGATTCATGGACAGCCTCTACCTCCTCAGAAACAGATATTGATAAGGAGTCTACATTGAAAAAGACAAAGACAAGGAGGCATAGGCACGAAAGGTCACCGACAAGGGGTGCTGAAAGGAAGCTGGTTTGGGACTATTCAGCTACATCACAGACATATCAAGAAGAGTCAGAAGCAGGTTTGAATCAGGGAGATGCGTTTGGAAAAGTGTTTAATATGTTGAAACAAATTCAATCTGAAGCGAGATCTACAAGCCGAAAAACAAGGCAAGATTTCAGGAGAATACAAACGACGCTCAGGAAAACTAACAAGCTATACGAAGGCTTAGCAGGGAGAGTCTCCGAGGTCGAGGAGAGAACAGGCAAAATGGAGGATGACTTTCGTAGCTTTAGTGAATTTAAAGAACAACAGGAGAAGAAAGCAGATGACATTCTATGGAAAATGGAGGATTTCGAAAATCGCCAAAGGCGAAACAATGTTCGCATTTTGGGAGTGGCAGAAGGGCTGGAAGGGCAAGATCCAAGGGGTTTTGTGATCAAGCTACTAAGGGGGGCATTCCCTGAATCCCAGTGGCAGTGGGAGGCAGAAGTACAAAGAGCTCACAGATTCCCTTTTGTCCAGCGGAAGGTATACGGAGCCGAAGGAGGGTCGAAACCCCCACTCCCCCGAGCAATTTTGGTCTATGTTGGGAACTTCTTACTCCGCGAGGAACTCATCCAGAAAGCCAGACCAGATAGCAAAAGGTCGGTGGAGGGTGTTACATTTTTTACGAGACCTGATTTCTGTCATGTGACAGTAGAAAGGAGGTGGAGACTCAGAAGATTGATTTCGGAGTTTCAGGCTCTAGGATCAGAAGCATATCTGCTATTCCCTGCCAGGCTGAAAGTAGTTACGAAGGGCAAGGTCAGGATGTTTATATCAGAGGTGAAAGCGCAGGAGTTTATTCAGGACTTGGAAAGGGCGAAGAAAGAGGGACACTGAGGGACAAATGTTTCACTTTTTGAGAAAGGGGGGAGACACATTATAGGAGATGGGAGAGGGGTGCGACTAACTCAATCAGGAAGCGTCCACACATAGGTCATGAGTGACCTATTTGCCTGTAGGGGGAGGGAAGGGGGGGACAGTCAGGGGAGGCGGGGGGGAAGGGAAAGTAAAAAACAGTTGAAGCGTATGATTTTGATAAGACAATTAGCACACATTGACTATGCATTTTGTTTGTTGTTTAAATTGTTGTTTAAATTTTTGGGTAAAGCAGGAGGGAGGAAGGGTGAAGGAGGGGGGGAGAAGCTGGAAATGATAGTTGGGTTAGGAAGAGTTGGCCCTTTTTTCTGCATAAAATGGCATGTAAGATTGTTTCATTAAATATATGTGGCTTGAATGATCCAAGGAAGAGGACAAATGTAGCGGCGTACTTAAGAAATCTGCAAGCAGATCTAGTATGTTTACAAGAAACACATATAGAGGAAAAGCAGATCTACTTAATGAATCAATTGGGCTTTGATGTACTTGCAGCTAGCAGGCAGGGATCCAGGACAAGGGGAGTCGTTATCCTGGGGAGAAGTAGAGAAGTGACTGTTAGAAGAAAGAAAGAGGATCGCTGGGGAAGATGGGTTATCACGGAACTAAAGGTTAAAGGGCTCAATGTCACATTAGTAAATATATACGGCTCTACCGAGGATGATTCAGAGATCTGGGAGTTTTTAGATATAGAAATGGCACAGTGGCCTGAACCAATAATCTGCTGTGGCGATTTTAACATGCATGATCCTACAAGCTCATTTATGAATACAGGAGCAGTATATAATGGTAGAAAGAAAAAAGTAAACAGGGCCATTACTAATATGGTCAAAAATAATCTTCTGGCAGATCCCTGGATAATGCAACACCCATTTGTTGATGGTAGTACCTTTTTTTCGGCACCTCACCAGGTGTTGGTGAGACTAGATTACTTTTTAGTTTCTAGGTCCTTGGTTTACGCGACACAGATTGAGAAATATCCAAGAACTATATCTGACCATAGCCCATTGTTACTATCAATCAAGGTTGCGCAAGCACAGAGAACGAGGTCCACATGGACGTTTGAGAGGAGTCTGCTCCAAGATCTTGAATATAGGAAACATATGGAAGAGTGGATCAGGATTTTTTGGGAGATTAACCACGGGACAGCTTCTGTAGGGCAGACGTGGGATTGTTTTAAAGCAGGCATTAGAGGAGAAACACTAAGCTACGTGTTGACTAGACGTAAGAAAGAGAGGTTAAGGTATGAAACTTTTCAGCAAAAATTGATCATAGAGGAAGGAAAACTAGTTTCTGCAGTAAGATCTAAGTCCAGCTTGGAAAATATACTACTAACAATAGTAGCACTAAAGGCGGACGCAGTTGAAAGCCTCTCGAAAAGGTCTGCTGAAAAATACTTGGCTAAGAAAGAAGAACTATATGAATGTAGTGAGAAGGTGGGTCACATACTTGCGGTTAAAGTTAGACAGCAAAGGGCGGATGCTGAAATAAAAGAGATACTAGATTCAACGGGTATCACTGTTACAGGCTCAGATGAGATAAGAGAGGTTTTTAGAGGATTTTACGAAAAACTGTATACACAGGGCAATACTGAGGACATGGAGGAAGTTAGGAACTATCTTGGAGGCGTGCGTTCGACACTTGTCACAAAAGAAGAAGGTGAAATGTTAGATTCTACCCTATGTCTGGAGGAATTTATAGATGCATTAAATAGCCTACCAGCAGGAAAGGCAACTGGACCTGATCAAATTCCGGTTGAATTTTATAAAGTATTTCGTGACTGTTTGTTGATTTATATGTTTGAAGTTATGGTATATGTGCAACAAGGAGGGCTTTCACCAGATTCTTGGCGCGGGGCAGATTTAATTGTTATTGCCAAAAAAGGGAAGCCCGCAACCCTCCCTGGATCCTACAGACCCATCACACTGATGAATTCAGATAGCAAGGTCTATTCTAAAATGTTGGCAAAGAGATTAGCAGGCTGTATTGAACATTTGGTGAGCCCGTCACAGCATGGTTTCATACCCGGGAAGGGTACCACTCAGCATATTAGGACGCTGATCACTACGATCGATGTGGCAGATGTCACAGGCGACCCTTTTTCAGCATTGTTTTTAGACGCCGAGAAGGCTTTTGATAGGGTCGCCTGGGACTATCTATGGGAAACTATGAAGTGGTGCGGTATTGGGTCAGGCTATATACGAGCTATACAAGCTTTATATAGAGACCCAGTGGTTAAAATCAGAGTAAACGGAGGGCACTCGGATTTAATACATGTACAACGGGGGACACGTCAGGGCTGACCATCTTCTCCATTATTGTTTGCTCTGTACATTGAGCCATTATTACGTAAATTAGAGGGAAACCGGGCTATTCAACCCATGTCATTCAATGGCTGCACTGTGAAAATTCTGGCCTATGCTGACGACGTGGCTATATTGACTCCAAATCCGGATATAGCTATGGTTGGAGTAGAGGCAGAAGCACATGAGTTTGGGTTGATTTCAGGCTATAACCTAAATAAAACTAAAACACAGATCATTCTGAATAGGTTTGCATCAAGTCTAGATAGTAGGGTGGTCAGCAATGCAACCTATCTAGGGATTGATGTTACTGTAAAATTGGAGGAATTAGTAGAGCGCAACATGGAACCTTT
Source organism: Lissotriton vulgaris (assembly GCF_964263255.1). Lineage (NCBI taxonomy): Eukaryota > Metazoa > Chordata > Amphibia > Caudata > Salamandridae > Lissotriton > Lissotriton vulgaris. The sequence goes on along the minus strand of NW_028244251.1, from coordinate 324,590 downwards.
GCTTACTAAGGTTAAAAAAGACCTGGAAAGGATAAGTAATCTACATCTTTCATTGGTTGGAACCACAAACGTGCTGAAAATGATGGTCCTGCCTAAATTTCTGTATCTATTCAGGTCAATACCTCTGATTTTTGACAACAAATGGTTCAATAGGTTGGAAAGCCTGGCCAATAGATTTATTTGGGCAAGAGGGAAAACTCGTAGGGCATATAAATTTATTTCCCTGCCAAGGGATAGAGGGGGGTGGGGTGCACCAGATTTTAGATTATACTTTTTGGCTGCTGCACTCCAGTACATGCAGGGACTAATTGGAGGAGGTGGTGGGGCATCAAAGATCATGAATATGTCAATTGAAACTTATACAATGATATTAGGACAAAACACTGATAACGGATTCCTGTACTATACGGACTTGGGGTATCTTAGAAGGCAGACTTACAAGACCCTAAGGGCAGCACTTAAAGTCTGGAGTATTTTTTTAAAGAAGACTGGCATGGGTAGATTTAATAGGTACACCAGAGTCTATAAAAACAAATCATTCCCTGAAGAAATCTTTTCTGATGCATTAATGGCGGAATGGGAGGGTAAAGGGATACAGCAAGTTGGGGACTTAGTCAAACCAGAGGGCATAATACAATTTGAGGAATTGGTTAGAACATATAAAATAAACAGAAGGGACTTCTTTAAGTACCTTCAGATTAGGAGTTTCCTTAGGAATAAACAAGGAGGTCCATTGGGCTTTCAGCCAACTGAATTGATGGAAGGGCTAATTACAGGGGAGGAATACTCCATTAGGCTAATATATGCTGCACTGGCAAAAAACAGACCTGATGATCTAGATAAACACAGGGCCAAATGGGGGGAAAGGATAGAGGCCACACCTGATTCATTTAACGATTCACTGGAGCTAGGTCGGTCTATCCTATGCTCCGCCCCCTTGCAATCCCAACACTACAAAACGCTATTCTCGCTATACTACACCCCAGCCAGGATTGCGAAGTGGGGGGGTACAGAAGGCACTACGTGCCCCAGGTGCAACTCTACTGAGGCAGATATTGTCCATATGTTTGCTACTTGTCCTCAATTATACACACTAATCAAGGATGTTGAAAACTTTTTAACCAATTCATTAAAGATCAGGTTAACCTTTTCTGTAGGCTTAATCATGTTGGGTGTGGATATAGGAAATGAGTATTCGGATTCAGGTGATGCAATGTTTTTGTTTATGGCAGCGGCTGTCTTTAGATTAATGTTAGCCAGGGTATGGTTAGATAAGAATCCCCCGACTCTGCAAACATGGTTATCAAATCTCATCACCATACATAATTTAGAAAAATACATATATGCAAGAAAGGGTAGGAGTGGGAGAGTGCGAGGTATTAAGATATGGGGACCTTTGGAGAAATGGAGAACAGGAATAGGTTGATTTATCTTTTATTGATGTAATATGACTGTGTTTACTATATAATTCAATATATGATATATGTTTTCCCCCTTTGGCGGTTAAATAGCTTCAATTTGAAATTTATTTGGTTGTATTGCAAGATGAACAAATGTATGAACAAAATGCTGTATTCTTTTTTCTTTTTTCTGAAATGTGTGCTTTTTTGAAAGGTAAAATAAAATATATTAAAAAAAAAAAAAAATGAAAACGGACCATTTTCCACATTTCTGAAGCATGACGTAATGGGGGGGTGTTATCTCTTTTGTCGAAAATCAGCCGTTTTTGCTTGAACATTAAATGCCTCCAAATAGTATTTAATTCACTTCCCGAGCCCCTGGAAGCATGAAAATCACTTTAAACATGCTAATTTGAGCTCTAACACTGATGATCCACCTACAAATGTGAACTGACGTTCAGAAATAAAACATTTGAAAACGGACCATTTTCCACATTTCTGAAGCATGACATAATGGGGGGGTGTTATCTCTTTTGTTGAAAATCAGCCGTTTTTGCTCGAACATTAAATGCCTCCAAATGGTATTCATTTAACTTCCCGAGCCCCTGGAAGCATGAAAATCACTTTAAACATGCTAATTTTAGCTCTAACACTGATGATCCACCTACAAATGTGAACTGACGTTCAAAAATAAAACATTTGAAAACGGACCATTTTCCACATTTCTGAAGCATGACGTAATGGGGGGGTGTTATTTCTTTTGTCGAAAATCTGCAGTTTTTGCTCGAACATTAAATGCCTCCAAATGGTATTTAATTAACTTCCCGGGGTGAAGAAACCCTTTTTGAGAACTCAGAGTGAGTAAATTGGCCATTTTCATGCACTTTTAACCATTCCATAAATCTTGTGTTTAGGGCCCCTGGAAGCATGAAAATCACTTTAAACATGCTAATTTTAGCTCTAACACTGATGATCCACCTACAAATGTGAACTGACGTTCAAAAATAAAACATTTGAAAACGGACCATTTTCCACATTTCTGAAGCATGACGTAATGGGGGGGTGTTATCTCTTTTGTCGAAAACCAGCCGTTTTTGCTCGAACATTAAATGCCTCCAAATGGTATTTAATTAACTTCCCGAGCCCCTGGAAGCATGAAAATCACTTTAAACATGCTAATTTTAGCTCTAACACTGATGATCCACCTACAAATGTGAACTGACGTTCAAAAATAAAACATTTGAAAACGGACCATTTTCCACATTTCTGAAGCATGACGTAATGGGGGGGTGTTATCTCTTTTGTCGAAACTCAGCCGTTTTTGCTCGAACATTAAATGCCTCCAAATGGTATTTAATTAACTTCCTGGGGTGAAGAAACCCTTTTTGAGAACTCAGAGTGAGTAAATTGGCCATTTTCATGCACTTTTAACCATTCCATAAATCTTGTGTTTAGGGCCCCTGGAAGCATGAAAATCACTTTAAACATGCTAATTTTAGCTCTAACACTGATGATCCACCTACAAATGTGAACTGACGTTCAAAAATAAAACATTTGAAAACGGACCATTTTCCACATTTCTGAAGCATGACGTAATGGGGGGGGTGTTATCTCTTTTGTCGAAAATCAGCTGTTTTTGCTCGAACATTAAATGCCTCCAAATGGTATTTAATTAACTTCCCGGGGTGAAGAAACCCTTTTTGAAAACTCAGAGTGAGTAAATTGGCCATTTTCATGCACTTTTAACCATTCCATAAATCTTGTGTTTAGGGCCCCTGGAAGCATGAAAATCACTTTAAACATGATAATTTTAGCTCTAACACTGATGATCCACCTACAAATGTGAACTGACGTTCAAAAATAAAACATTTGAAAATGGACCATTTTCCACATTTCTGAAGCATGACGTAATGGGGGGGTGTTATCTCTTTTGTCGAAAATCAGCCGTTTTTGCTCACACATTAAATGCCTCCAAATAGTATTTAATTCACTTCCCGAGCCCCTGGAAGCATGAAAATCACTTTAAACATGCTAATTTTAGCTCTAACACTGATGATCCACCTACAAATGTGAACTGACGTTCAAAAATAAAACATTTGAAAACGGACCATTTTCCACATTTCTGAAGCATGACGTAATGGGGGGGTGTTATCTCTTTTGTCGAAAATCAGCTGTTTTTGCTCGAACATTAAATGCCTCCAAATGGTATTTAATTAACTTCCCGGGGTGAAGAAACCCTTTTTGAGAACTCAGAGTGAGTAAATTGGCCATTTTCATGCACTTTTTACCATTCCATAAATCTTGTGTTACGGGCCCCTGGAAGCATGAAAATCACTTTAAACATGCTAATTTTAGCTCTAACACTGATGATCCACCTACAAATGTGAACTGACGTTCAAAAATAAAACATTTGAAAACGGACCATTTTCCACATTTCTGAAGCATGACGTAATGGGGGGGTGTTATCTCTTTTGTCGAAAACCAGCCATTTTTGCTCGAACATTAAATGCCTCCAAATGGTATTTAATTAACTTCCCGAGCCCCTGGAAGCATGAAAATCACTTTAAACATGCTAATTTTAGCTCTAACACTGATGATCCACCTACAAATGTGAACTGACGTTCAAAAATAAAACATTTGAAAACGGACCATTTTCCACATTTCTGAAGCATGACGTAATGGGGGGTGTTATCTCTTTTGTCGAAACTCAGCCGTTTTTGCTCGAACATTAAATGCCTCCAAATGGTATTTAATTAACTTCCTGGGGTGAAGAAACCCTTTATGAGAACTCAGAGTGAGTAAATTGGCCATTTTCATGCACTTTTAACCATTCCATAAATCTTGTGTTTAGGGCCCCTGGAAGCATGAAAATCACTTTAAACATGCTAATTTTAGCTCTAACACTGATGATCCACCTACAAATGTGAACTGACGTTCAAAAATAAAACATTTGAAAACGGACCATTTTCCACATTTCTGAAGCATGACGTAATGGGGGGGTGTTATCTCTTTTGTCGAAAATCAGCCGTTTTTGCTCGAACATTAAATGACTCCAAATGGTATTTAATTAACTTCCCGGGGTGAAGAAACCCTTTTTGAGAACTCAGAGTGAGTAAATTGGCCATTTTCATGCACTTTTAACCATTCCATAAATCTTGTGTTTAGGGCCCCTGGAAGCATGAAAATCACTTTAAACATGATAATTTTAGCTCTAACACTGATGATCCACCTACAAATGTGAACTGACGTTCAAAAATAAAACATTTGAAAACGGACCATTTTCCACAATTCTGAAGCATGACGTAATGGGGGGTGTTATCTCTTTTGTCGAAAATCAGCCATTTTTGCTCGAACATTAAATGCCTCCAAATGGTATTTAATTAACTTCCCGAGCCTCTGGAAGCATGAAAATCACTTTAAACATCCTAATTTTAGCTCTAACACTGATGATCCACCTACAAATGTGAACTGACGTTCAAAAATAAAACATTTGAAAACGGACCATTTTCCACATTTCTGAAGCATGACGTAATGGGGGGGTGTTATCTCTTTTGTCGAAAATCAGCCGTTTTTGCTTGAACATTAAATGCCTCCAAATAGTATTTAATTCACTTCCCGAGCCCCTGGAAGCATGAAAATCACTTTAAACATGCTAATTTGAGCTCTAACACTGATGATCCACCTACAAATGTGAACTGACGTTCAGAAATAAAACATTTGAAAACGGACCATTTTCCACATTTCTGAAGCATTACATAATGGGGGGGTGTTATCTCTTTTGTTGAAAATCAGCCGTTTTTGCTCGAACATTAAATGCCTCCAAATGGTATTCATTTAACTTCCCGAGCCCCTGGAAGCATGAAAATCACTTTAAACATGCTAATTTTAGCTCTAACACTGATGATCCACCTACAAATGTGAACTGACGTTCAAAAATAAAACATTTGAAAACGGACCATTTTCCACATTTCTGAAGCATGACGTAATGGGGGGGTGTTATCTCTTTTGACGAAAATCAGCAGTTTTTGCTCGAACATTAAATGCCTCCAAATGGTATTTAATTAACTTCCCGGGGTGAAAAAACCCTTTTTGAGAACTCAGAGTGAGTAAATTGGCCATTTTCATGCACTTTTAACCATTCCATAAATCTTGTGTTTAGGGCCCCTGGAAGCATGAAAATCACTTTAAACATGCTAATTTTAGCTCTAACACTGATGATCCACCTACAAATGTGAACTGACGTTCAAAAATAAAACATTTGAAAACGGACCATTTTCCACATTTCTGAAGCATGACGTAATGGGGGGGTGTTATCTCTTTTGTCGAAAATCAGCCGTTTTTGCTCGAACATTAAATGCCTCCAAATGGTATTTAATTAACTTCCCGGGGTGAAGAAACCCTTTTTGAGAACTCGGAGTGAGTAAATTGGCCATTTTCATGCACTTTTAACCATTCCATAAATCTTGTGTTACGGGCCCCTGGAAGCATGAAAATCACTTTAAACATGCTAATTTTAGCTCTAACACTGATGATCCACCTACAAATGTGAACTGACGTTCAAAAATAAAACATTTGAAAACGGACCATTTTCCACATTTCTGAAGCATGACGTAATGGGGGGGTGTTATCTCTTTTGTCGAAAACCAGCCGTTTTTGCTCGAACATTAAATGCCTCCAAATGGTATTTAATTAACTTCCCGAGCCCCTGGAAGCATGAAAATCACTTTAAACATGCTAATTTTAGCTCTAACACTGATGATCCACCTACAAATGTGAACTGACGTTCAAAAATAAAACATTTGAAAACGGACCATTTTCCACATTTCTGAAGCATGACGTAATGGGGGGTGTTATCTCTTTTGTCGAAACTCAGCCGTTTTTGCTCGAACATTAAATGCCTCCAAATGGTATTTAATTAACTTCCTGGGGTGAAGAAACCCTTTTTGAGAACTCAGAGTGAGTAAATTGGCCATTTTCATGCACTTTTAACCATTCCATAAATCTTGTGTTTAGGGCCCCTGGAAGCATGAAAATCACTTTAAACATGCTAATTTTAGCTCTAACACTGATGATCCACCTACAAATGTGAACTGACGTTCAAAAATAAAACATTTGAAAACGGACCATTTTCCACATTTCTGAAGCATGACGTAATGGGGGGGTGTTATCTCTTTTGTCGAAAATCAGCCGTTTTTGCTCAAACATTAAATGACTCCAAATGGTATTTAATTAACTTCCCGGGGTGAAGAAACCCTTTTTGAGAACTCAGAGTGAGTAAATTGGCCATTTTCATGCACTTTTAACCATTCCATAAATCTTGTGTTTAGGGCCCCTGGAAGCATGAAAATCACTTTAAACATGATAATTTTAGCTCTAACACTGATGATCCACCTACAAATGTGAACTGACGTTCAAAAATAAAACATTTGAAAACGGACCATTTTCCACATTTCTGAAGCATGACGTAATGGGGGGGTGTTATCTCTTTTGTCGAAAATCAGCCGTTTTTGCTCACACATTAAATGCCTCCAAATAGTATTTAATTCACTTCCCGAGCCCCTGGAAGCATGAAAATCACTTTAAACATGCTAATTTTAGCTCTAACACTGATGATCCACCTACAAATGTGAACTGACGTTCAAAAATAAAACATTTGAAAACGGACCATTTTCCACATTTCTGAAGCATGACTTAATGGGGGGGTGTTATCTCTTTTGTCGAAAATCAGCTGTTTTTGCTCGAACATTAAATGCCTCCAAATGGTATTTATTTAACTTCCCGAGCCCCTGGAAGCATGAAAATCACTTTAAACATGCTAATTTTAGCTCTAACACTGATGATCCACCTACAAATGTGAACTGACGTTCAAAAATAAAACATTTGAAAACGGACCATTTTCCACATTTCTGAAGCATGACGTAATGGGGGGGTGTTACCTCTTTTGTCGAAAATCAGCCGTTTTTGCTCGAACATTAAATGCCTCCAAATGGTATTTAATTAACTTCCCCGGGTGAAGAAACCCTTTTTGAGAACTCAGAGTGAGTAAATTGGCCATTTTCATGCACTTTTAACCATTCCATAAATCTTGTGTTTAGGGCCCCTGGAAGCATGAAAATCACTTTAAACATGCCAATGTTAGCTCTAACACTGATGATCCACCTACAAATGTGAACTGACATTCAAAAATAAAACATTTGAAAACGGACCATTTTCCACATTTCTGAAGCATGACGTAATGGGGGGGGGTGTTATCTCTTTTGTCGAAAATCAGCCATTTTTGCTCGAACATTAAATGCCTCCAAATGGTATTTAATTAACTTCCCGAGCCTCTGGAAGCATGAAAATCAATTTAAACATGCTAATTTGAGCTCTAACACTGATGATCCACCTACAAATGTGAACTGACGTTCAGAAATAAAACATTTGAAAATGGACCATTTTCCACATTTCTGAAGCATGACATAATGGGGGGGTGTTATCTCTTTTGTTGAAAATCAGCCGTTTTTGCTCGAACATTAAATGCCTCCAAATGGTATTCATTTAACTTCCCGAGCCCCTGGAATCATGAAAATCACTTTAAACATGCAAATTTTAGCTCTAACACTGATGATCCACCTACAAATGTGAACTGACGTTCAAAAATAAAACATTTGAAAACGGACCATTTTCCACATTTCTGAAGCATGACGTAATGGGGGGGTGTTATCTCTTTTGACGAAAATCAGCAGTTTTTGCTCGAACATTAAATGCCTCCAAATGGTATTTAATTAACTTCCCGGGGTGAAGAAACCCTTTTTGAGAACTCAGAGTGAGTAAATTGGCCATTTTCATGCACTTTTAACCATTCCATAAATCTTGTGTTTAGGGCCCCTGGAAGCATGAAAATCACTTTAAACATGCTAATTTTAGCTCTAACACTGATGATCCACCTACAAATGTGAACTGACGTTCAAAAATAAAACATTTGAAAACGGACCATTTTCCACATTTCTGAAGCATGACGTAATGGGGGGGTGTTATCTCTTTTGTCGAAAATCAGCCGTTTTTCCTCGAACATTAAATGCCTCCAAATGGTATTTAATTAACTTCCCGGGGTGAAGAAACCCTTTTTGAGAACTCAGAGTGAGTAAATTGGCCATTTTCATGCACTTTTAACCATTCCATAAATCTTGTGTTACGGGCCCCTGGAAGCATGAAAATCACTTTAAACATGCTAATTTTAGCTCTAACACTGATGATCCACCTACAAATGTGAACTGACGTTCAAAAATAAAACATTTGAAAACGGACCATTTTCCACATTTCTGAAGCATGACGTAATGGGGGGGTGTTATCTCTTTTGTCGAAAACCAGCCATTTTTGCTCGAACATTAAATGCCTCCAAATGGTATTTAATTAACTTCCCGAGCCCCTGGAAGCATGAAAATCACTTTAAACATGCTAATTTTAGCTCTAACACTGATGATCCACCTACAAATGTGAACTGACGTTCAAAAATAAAACATTTGAAAACGGACCATTTTCCACATTTCTGAAGCATGACGTAATGGGGGGTGTTATCTCTTTTGTCGAAACTCAGCCGTTTTTGCTCGAACATTAAATGCCTCCAAATGGTATTTAATTAACTTCCTGGGGTGAAGAAACCCTTTTTGAGAACTCAGAGTGAGTAAATTGGCCATTTTCATGCACTTTTAACCATTCCATAAATCTTGTGTTTAGGGCCCCTGGAAGCATGAAAATCACTTTAAACATGCTAATTTTAGCTCTAACACTGATGATCCACCTACAAATGTGAACTGACGTTCAAAAATAAAACATTTGAAAACGGACCATTTTCCACATTTCTGAAGCATGACGTAATGGGGGGGTGTTATCTCTTTTGTCGAAAATCAGCCGTTTTTGCTCGAACATTAAATGACTCCAAATGGTATTTAATTAACTTCCCGGGGTGAAGAAACCCTTTTTGAGAACTCAGAGTGAGTAAATTGGCCATTTTCATGCACTTTTAACCATTCCATAAATCTTGTGTTTAGGGCCCCTGGAAGCATGAAAATCACTTTAAACATGATAATTTTAGCTCTAACACTGATGATCCACCTACAAATGTGAACTGATGTTCAAAAATAAAACATTTGAAAACGGACCATTTTCCACATTTCTGAAGCATGACGTAATGGGGGGGTGTTATCTCTTTTGTCGAAAATCAGCCGTTTTTGCTCACACATTAAATGCCTCCAAATAGTATTTAATTCACTTCCCGAGCCCCTGGAAGCATGAAAATCACTTTAAACATGCTAATTTTAGCTCTAACACTGATGATCCACCTACAAATGTGAACTGACGTTCAAAAATAAAACATTTGAAAACGGACCATTTTCCACATTTCTGAAGCATGACGTAATGGGGGGGTGTTATCTCTTTTGTCGAAAATCAGCTGTTTTTGCTCGAATATTAAATGCCTCCAAATGGTATTTAATTAACTTCCCGGGGTGAAGAAACCCTTTTTGAGAACTCAGAGTGAGTAATTGGCCATTTTCATGCACTTTTAACCATTCCATAAATCTCGTGTTTAGGGCCCCTGGAAGCATGAAAATCACTTTAAACATGCTAATTTTAGCTCTAACACTGATGATCCACCTACAAATGTGAACTGACGTTCAAAAATAAAACATTTGAAAACGGACCATTTTCCACATTTCTGAAGCATGACGTAATGGGGGGGTGTTATCTCTTTTGTCGAAAACCAGCCGTTTTTGCTCGAACATTAAATGCCTCCAAATGGTATTTAATTAACTTCCCGAGCCCCTTGAAGCATGAAAATCACTTTAAACATGCTAATTTTAGCTCTAACACTGATGATCCACCTACAAATGTGAACTGACGTTCAAAAATAAAACATTTGAAAACGGACCATTTTCCACATTTCTGAAGCATGACGTAATGGGGGGGTGTTATCTCTTTTGTCGAAAATCAGCCGTTTTTGCTCGAACATTAAATGCCTCCAAATGGTATTTAATTAACTTCCCGGGGTGAAGAAACCCTTTTTGAGAACTCAGAGTGAGTAAATTGGCCATTTTCATGCACTTTTAACCAATCCATAAATCTTGTGTTTAGGGCCCCTGGAAGCATGAAAATCACTTTAAACATGCCAATGTTAGCTCTAACACTGATGATCCACCCACAAATGTGAACTGACGTTCAAAAATAAAACATTTGAAAACGGACCATTTTCCACATTTCTGAAGCATGACGTAATGGGGGGGGGTGTTATCTCTTTTGTCGAAAATCAGCCATTTTTGCTTGAACATTAAATGCCTCCAAATAGTATTTAATTCACTTCCCGAGCCCCTGGAAGCATGAAAATCACTTTAAACATGCTAATTTTAGCTCTAACACTGATGATCCACCTACAAATGTGAACTGACGTTCAAAAATAAAACATTTGAAAACGGACCATTTTCCACATTTCTGAAGCATGACGTAATGGGGGGGGTGTTATCTCTTTTGTCGAAAATCAGCTGTTTTTGCTCGAACATTAAATGCCTCCAAATGGTATTTATTTAACTTCCCGAGCCCCTGGAAGCATGAAAATCACTTTAAACATGCTAATTTTAGCTCTAACACTGATGATCCACCTACAAATGTGAACTGACGTTCAAAAATAAAACATTTGAAAACGGACCATTTTCCACATTTCTGAAGCATGACGTAATGGGGGGGTGTTATCTCTTTTGTCGAAAATCAGCCGTTTTTGCTCGAACATTAAATGCCTCCAAATGGTATTTAATTAACTTCCCGGGGTGAAGAAACCCTTTTTGAGAACTCGGAGTGAGTAAATTGGCCATTTTCATGCACTTTTAACCATTCCATAAATCTTGTGTTACGGGCCCCTGGAAGCATGAAAATCACTTTAAACATGCTAATTTTAGCTCTAACACTGATGATCCACCTACAAATGTGAACTGACGTTCAAAAATAAAACATTTGAAAACGGACCATTTTCCACATTTCTGAAGCATGACGTAATGGGGGGGTGTTATCTCTTTTGTCGAAAACCAGCCGTTTTTGCTCGAACATTAAATGCCTCCAAATGGTATTTAATTAACTTCCCGAGCCCCTGGAAGCATGAAAATCACTTTAAACATGCTAATTTTAGCTCTAACACTGATGATCCACCTACAAATGTGAACTGACGTTCAAAAATAAAACATTTGAAAACGGACCATTTTCCACATTTCTGAAGCATGACGTAATGGGGGGTGTTATCTCTTTTGTCGAAACTCAGCCGTTTTTGCTCGAACATTAAATGCCTCCAAATGGTATTTAATTAACTTCCTGGGGTGAAGAAACCCTTTTTGAGAACTCAGAGTGAGTAAATTGGCCATTTTCATGCACTTTTAACCATTCCATAAATCTTGTGTTTAGGGCCCCTGGAAGCATGAAAATCACTTTAAACATGCTAATTTTAGCTCTAACACTGATGATCCACCTACAAATGTGAACTGACGTTCAAAAATAAAACATTTGAAAACGGACCATTTTCCACATTTCTGAAGCATGACGTAATGGGGGGGTGTTATCTCTTTTGTCGAAAATCAGCCGTTTTTGCTCGAACATTAAATGACTCCAAATGGTATTTAATTAACTTCCCGGGGTGAAGAAACCCTTTTTGAGAACTCAGAGTGAGTAAATTGGCCATTTTCATGCACTTTTAACCATTCCATAAATCTTGTGTTTAGGGCCCCTGGAAGCATGAAAATCACTTTAAACATGATAATTTTAGCTCTAACACTGATGATCCACCTACAAATGTGAACTGACGTTCAAAAATAAAACATTTGAAAACGGACCATTTTCCACATTTCTGAAGCATGACGTAATGGGGGGGTGTTATCTCTTTTGTCGAAAATCAGCCGTTTTTGCTCACACATTAAATGCCTCCAAATAGTATTTAATTCACTTCCCGAGCCCCTGGAAGCATGAAAATCACTTTAAACATGCTAATTTTAGCTCTAACACTGATGATCCACCTACAAATGTGAACTGACGTTCAAAAATAAAACATTTGAAAACGGACCATTTTCCACATTTCTGAAGCATGACGTAATGGGGGGGTGTTATCTCTTTTGTCGAAAACCAGCCGTTTTTGCTCGAACATTAAATGCCTCCAAATGGTATTTAATTAACTTCCCGAGCCCCTTGAAGCATGAAAATCACTTTAAACATGCTAATTTTAGCTCTAACACTGATGATCCACCTACAAATGTGAACTGACGTTCAAAAATAAAACATTTGAAAACGGACCATTTTCCACATTTCTGAAGCATGACGTAATGGGGGGGTGTTATCTCTTTTGTCGAAAATCAGCCGTTTTTGCTCGAACATTAAATGCCTCCAAATGGTATTTAATTAACTTCCCGGGGTGAAGAAACCCTTTTTGAGAACTCAGAGTGAGTAAATTGGCCATTTTCATGCACTTTTAACCAATCCATAAATCTTGTGTTTAGGGCCCCTGGAAGCATGAAAATCACTTTAAACATGCCAAGGTTAGCTCTAACACTGATGATCCACCCACAAATGTGAACTGACGTTCAAAAATAAAACATTTGAAAACGGACCATTTTCCACATTTCTGAAGCATGACGTAATGGGGGGGGGTGTTATCTCTTTTGTCGAAAATCAGCCATTTTTGCTTGAACATTAAATGCCTCCAAATAGTATTTAATTCACTTCCTGAGCCCCTGGAAGCATGAAAATCACTTTAAACATGCTAATTTTAGCTCTAACACTGATGATCCACCTACAAATGTGAACTGACGTTCAAAAATAAAACATTTGAAAACGGACCATTTTCCACATTTCTGAAGCATGACGTAATGGGGGGGTGTTATCTCTTTTGTCGAAAATCAGCTGTTTTTGCTCGAACATTAAATGCCTCCAAATGGTATTTATTTAACTTCCCGAGCCCCTGGAAGCATGAAAATCACTTTAAACATGCTAATTTTAGCTCTAACACTGATGATCCACCTACAAATGTGAACTGACGTTCAAAAATAAAACATTTGAAAACGGACCATTTTCCACATTTCTGAAGCATGACGTAATGGGGGGGTGTTACCTCTTTTGTCGAAAATCAGCCGTTTTTGCTCGAACATTAAATGCCTCCAAATGGTATTTAATTAACTTCCCCGGGTGAAGAAACCCTTTTTGAGAACTCAGAGTGAGTAAATTGGCCATTTTCATGCACTTTTAACCATTCCATAAATCTTGTGTTTAGGGCCCCTGGAAGCATGAAAATCACTTTAAACATGCTAATTTTAGCTCTAACACTGATGATCCACCTACAAATGTGAACTGACGTTCAAAAATAAAACATTTGAAAACGGACCATTTTCCACATTTCTGAAGCATGACGTAATGGGGGGGGTGTTATCTCTTTTGTCGAAAATCAGCCATTTTTGCTCGAACATTAAATGCCTCCAAATGGTATTTAATTAACTTCCCGAGCCTCTGGAAGCATGAAAATCACTTTAAACATCCTAATTTTAGCTCTAACACTGATGATCCACCTACAAATGTGAACTGACGTTCAAAAATAAAACATTTGAAAACGGACCATTTTCCACATTTCTGAAGCATGACGTAATGGGGGGGGTGTTATCTCTTTTGTCGAAAATCAGCCGTTTTTGCTTGAACATTAAATGCCTCCAAATAGTATTTAATTCACTTCCCGAGCCCCTGGAAGCATGAAAATCACTTTAAACATGCTAATTTGAGCTCTAACACTGATGATCCACCTACAAATGTGAACTGACGTTCAGAAATAAAACATTTGAAATTGGACCATTTTCCACATTTCTGAAGCATGACATAATGGGGGGGTGTTATCTCTTTTGTTGAAAATCAGCCGTTTTTGCTCGAACATTAAATGCCTCCAAATGGTATTCATTTAACTTCCCGAGCCCCTGGAAGCATGAAAATCACTTTAAACATGCTAATTTTAGCTCTAACACTGATGATCCACCTACAAATGTGAACTGACGTTCAAAAATAAAACATTTGAAAACGGACCATTTTCCACATTTCTGAAGCATGACGTAATGGGGGGGTGTTATCTCTTTTGACGAAAATCAGCAGTTTTTGCTCGAACATTAAATGCCTCCAAATGGTATTTAATTAACTTCCCGGGGTGAAGAAACCCTTTTTGAGAACTCAGAGTGAGTAAATTGGCCATTTTCATGCACTTTTAACCATTCCATAAATCTTGTGTTTAGGGCCCCTGGAAGCATGAAAATCACTTTAAACATGCTAATTTTAGCTCTAACACTGATGATCCACCTACAAATGTGAACTGACGTTCAAAAATAAAACATTTGAAAACGGACCATTTTCCACATTTCTGAAGCATGACGTAATGGGGGGGTGTTATCTCTTTTGTCGAAAATCAGCCGTTTTTGCTCGAACATTAAATGCCTCCAAATGGTATTTAATTAACTTCCCGGGGTGAAGAAACCCTTTTTGAGAACTCAGAGTGAGTAAATTGGCCATTTTCATGCACTTTTAACCATTCCATAAATCTTGTGTTACGGGCCCCTGGAAGCTTGAAAATCACTTTAAACATGCTAATTTTAGCTCTAACACTGATGATCCACCTACAAATGTGAACTGACGTTCAAAAATAAAACATTTGAAAACGGACCATTTTCCACATTTCTGAAGCATGACGTAATGGGGGGGTGTTATCTCTTTTGTCGAAAACCAGCCGTTTTTGCTCGAACATTAAATGCCTCCAAATGGTATTTAATTAACTTCCCGAGCCCCTGGAAGCATGAAAATCACTTTAAACATGCTAATTTTAGCTCTAACACTGATGATCCACCTACAAATGTGAACTGACGTTCAAAAATAAAACATTTGAAAACGGACCATTTTCCACATTTCTGAAGCATGACGTAATGGGGGGTGTTATCTCTTTTGTCGAAACTCAGCCGTTTTTGCTCGAACATTAAATGCCTCCAAATGGTATTTAATTAACTTCCTGGGGTGAAGAAACCCTTTTTGAGAACTCAGAGTGAGTAAATTGGCCATTTTCATGCACTTTTAACCATTCCATAAATCTTGTGTTTAGGGCCCCTGGAAGCATGAAAATCACTTTAAACATTTTAATTTTAGCTCTAACACTGATGATCCACCTACAAATGTGAACTGACGTTCAAAAATAAAACATTTGAAAACGGACCATTTTCCACATTTCTGAAGCATGACGTAATGGGGGGGTGTTATCTCTTTTGTCGAAAATCAGCCGTTTTTGCTCGAACATTAAATGACTCCAAATGGTATTTAATTAACTTCCCGGGGTGAAGAAACCCTTTTTGAGAACTCAGAGTGAGTAAATTGGCCATTTTCATGCACTTTTAACCATTCCATAAATCTTGTGTTTAGGGCCCCTGGAAGCATGAAAATCACTTTAAACATGATAATTTTAGCTCTAACACTGATGATCCACCTACAAATGTGAACTGACGTTCAAAAATAAAACATTTGAAAACGGACCATTTTCCACATTTCTGAAGCATGACGTAATGGGGGGGTGTTATCTCTTTTGTCGAAAATCAGCCATTTTTGCTCGAACATTAAATGCCTCCAAATGGTATTTAATTAACTTCCAGAGCCTCTGGAAGCATGAAAATCACTTTAAACATCCTAATTTTAGCTCTAACACTGATGATCCACCTACAAATGTGAACTGACGTTCAAAAATAAAACATTTGAAAACGGACCATTTTCCACATTTCTGAAGCATGACGTAATGGGGGGGTGTTATCTCTTTTGTCGAAAATCAGCCGTTTTTGCTTGAACATTAAATGCCTCCAAATAGTATTTAATTCACTTCCCGAGCCCCTGGAAGCATGAAAATCACTTTAAACATGCTAATTTGAGCTCTAACACTGATGATCCACCTACAAATGTGAACTGACGTTCAGAAATAAAACATTTGAAAACGGACCATTTTCCACATTTCTGAAGCATGACATAATGGGGGGGTGTTATCTCTTTTGTTGAAAATCAGCCGTTTTTGCTCGAACATTAAATGCCTCCAAATGGTATTCATTTAACTTCCCGAGCCCCTGGAAGCATGAAAATCACTTTAAACATGCTAATTTTAGCTCTAACACTGATGATCCACCTACAAATGTGAACTGATGTTCAAAAATAAAACATTTGAAAACGGACCATTTTCCACATTTCTGAAGCATGACGTAATGGGGGGGGTGTTATCTCTTTTGACGAAAATCAGCAGTTTTTGCTCGAACATTAAATGCCTCCAAATGGTATTTAATTAACTTCCCGGGGTGAAGAAACCCTTTTTGAGAACTCAGAGTGAGTAAATTGGCCATTTTCATGCACTTTTAACCATTCCATAAATCTTGTGTTTAGGACCCCTGGAAGCATGAAAATCACTTTAAACATGCTAATTTTAGCTCTAACACTGATGATCCACCTACAAATGTGAACTGACGTTCAAAAATAAAACATTTGAAAACGGACCATTTTCCACATTTCTGAAGCATGACGTAATGGGGGGGTGTTATCTCTTTTGTCGAAAATCAGCCGTTTTTGCTCGAACATTAAATGCCTCCAAATGGTATTTAATTAACTTCCCGGGGTGAAGAAACCCTTTTTGAGAACTCAGAGTGAGTAAATTGGCCATTTTCATGCACTTTTAACCATTCCATAAATCTTGTGTTACGGGCCCCTGGAAGCATGAAAATCACTTTAAACATGCTAATTTTAGCTCTAACACTGATGATCCACCTACAAATGTGAACTGACGTTCAAAAATAAAACATTTGAAAACGGACCATTTTCCACATTTCTGAAGCATGACGTAATGGGGGGGTGTTATCTCTTTTGTCGAAAACCAGCCGTTTTTGCTCGAACATTAAATGCCTCCAAATGGTATTTAATTAACTTCCCGAGCCCCTGGAAGCATGAAAATCACTTTAAACATGCTAATTTTAGCTCTAACACTGATGATCCACCTACAAATGTGAACTGACGTTCAAAAATAAAACATTTGAAAACGGACCATTTTCCACATTTCTGAAGCATGACGTAATGGGGGGTGTTATCTCTTTTGTCGAAACTCAGCCGTTTTTGCTCGAACATTAAATGCCTCCAAATGGTATTTAATTAACTTCCTGGGGTGAAGAAACCCTTTTTGAGAACTCAGAGTGAGTAAATTGGCCATTTTCATGCACTTTTAACCATTCCATAAATCTTGTGTTTAGGGCCCCTGGAAGCATGAAAATCACTTTAAACATGCTAATTTTAGCTCTAACACTGATGATCCACCTACAAATGTGAACTGACGTTCAAAAATAAAACATTTGAAAACGGACCATTTTCCACATTTCTGAAGCATGACGTAATGGGGGGGTGTTATCTCTTTTGTCGAAAATCAGCCGTTTTTGCTCGAACATTAAATGACTCCAAATGGTATTTAATTAACTTCCCGGGGTGAAGAAACCCTTTTTGAGAACTCAGAGTGAGTAAATTGGCCATTTTCATGCACTTTTAACCATTCCATAAATCTTGTGTTTAGGGCCCCTGGAAGCATGAAAATCACTTTAAACATGATAATTTTAGCTCTAACACTGATGATCCACCTACAAATGTGAACTGACGTTCAAAAATAAAACATTTGAAAACGGACCATTTTCCACATTTCTGAAGCATGACGTAATGGGGGGGTGTTATCTCTTTTGTCGAAAATCAGCCGTTTTTGCTCACACATTAAATGCCTCCAAATAGTATTTAATTCACTTCCCGAGCCCCTGGAAGCATGAAAATCACTTTAAACATGCTAATTTTAGCTCTAACACTGATGATCCACCTACAAATGTGAACTGACGTTCAAAAATAAAACATTTGAAAACGGACCATTTTCCACATTTCTGAAGCATGACGTAATGGGGGGGGTGTTATCTCTTTTGTCGAAAAACAGCTGTTTTTGCTCGAACATTAAATGCCTCCAAATGGTATTTAATTAACTTCCCGGGGTGAAGAAACCCTTTTTGAGAACTCAGAGTGAGTAATTGGCCATTTTCATGCACTTTTAACCATTCCATAAATCTTGTGTTTAGGGCCCCTGGAAGCATCAAAATCACTTTAAACATGCTAATTTTAGCTCTAACACTGATGATCCACCTACAAATGTGAACTGACGTTCAAAAATAAAACATTTGAAAACGGACCATTTTCCACATTTCTGAAGCATGACGTAATGGGGGGGTGTTATCTCTTTTGTCGAAAATCAGCCGTTTTTGCTCGAACATTAAATGCCTCCAAATGGTATTTATTTAACTTCCCGAGCCCCTGGAAGCATGAAAATCACTTTAAACATGCTAATTTTAGCTCTAACACTGATGATCCACCTACAAATGTGAACTGACGTTCAAAAATAAAACATTTGAAAACGGACCATTTTCCACATTTCTGAAGCATGACGTAATGGGGGGGTGTTATCTCTTTTGTCGAAAATCAGCCGTTTTTGCTCGAACATTAAATGCCTCCAAATGGTATTTAATTAACTTCCCGGGGTGAAGAAACCCTTTTTGAGAACTCAGAGTGAGTAAATTGGCCATTTTCATGCACTTTTAACCATTCCATAAATCTTGTGTTACGGGCCCCTGGAAGCATGAAAATCACTTTAAACATGCTAATTTTAGCTCTAACACTGATGATCCACCTACAAATGTGAACTGACGTTCAAAAATAAAACATTTGAAAACGGACCATTTTCCACATTTCTGAAGCATGACGTAATGGGGGGGTGTTATCTCTTTTGTCGAAAACCAGCCGTTTTTGCTCGAACATTAAATGCCTCCAAATGGTATTTAATTAACTTCCCGAGCCCCTGGAAGCATGAAAATCACTTTAAACATGCTAATTTTAGCTCTAACACTGATGATCCACCTACAAATGTGAACTGACGTTCAAAAATAAAACATTTGAAAACGGACCATTTTCCACATTTCTGAAGCATGACGTAATGGGGGGTGTTATCTCTTTTGTCGAAACTCAGCCGTTTTTGCTCGAACATTAAATGCCTCCAAATGGTATTTAATTAACTTCCTGGGGTGAAGAAACCCTTTTTGAGAACTCAGAGTGAGTAAATTGGCCATTTTCATGCACTTTTAACCATTCCATAAATCTTGTGTTTAGGGCCCCTGGAAGCATGAAAATCACTTTAAACATGCTAATTTTAGCTCTAACACTGATGATCCACCTACAAATGTGAACTGACGTTCAAAAATAAAACATTTGAAAACGGACCATTTTCCACATTTCTGAAGCATGACGTAATGGGGGGGTGTTATCTCTTTTGTCGAAAATCAGCCGTTTTTGCTCGAACATTAAATGACTCCAAATGGTATTTAATTAACTTCCCGGGGTGAAGAAACCCTTTTTGAGAACTCAGAGTGAGTAAATTGGCCATTTTCATGCACTTTTAACCATTCCATAAATCTTGTGTTTAGGGCCCCTGGAAGCATGAAAATCACTTTAAACATGATAATTTTAGCTCTAACACTGATGATCCACCTACAAATGTGAACTGACGTTCAAAAATAAAACATTTGAAAACGGACCATTTTCCACATTTCTGAAGCATGACGTAATGGGGGGGTGTTATCTCTTTTGTCGAAAATCAGCCGTTTTTGCTCACACATTAAATGCCTCCAAATAGTATTTAATTCACTTCCCGAGCCCCTGGAAGCATGAAAATCACTTTAAACATGCTAATTTTAGCTCTAACACTGATGATCCACCTACAAATGTGAACTGACGTTCAAAAATAAAACATTTGAAAACGGACCATTTTCCACATTTCTGAAGCATGACGTAATGGGGGGGTGTTATCTCTTTTGTCGAAAATCAGCTGTTTTTGCTCGAACATTAAATGCCTCCAAATGGTATTTAATTAACTTCCCGGGGTGAAGAAACCCTTTTTGAGAACTCAGAGTGAGTAATTGGCCATTTTCATGCACTTTTAACCATTCCATAAATCTTGTGTTTAGGGCCCCTGGAAGCATCAAAATCACTTTAAACATGCTAATTTTAGCTCTAACACTGATGATCCACCTACAAATGTGAACTGACGTTCAAAAATAAAACATTTGAAAACGGACCATTTTCCACATTTCTGAAGCATGACGTAATGGGGGGGTGTTATCTCTTTTGTCGAAAATCAGCCGTTTTTGCTCGAACATTAAATGCCTCCAAATGGTATTTATTTAACTTCCCGAGCCCCTGGAAGCATGAAAATCACTTTAAACATGCTAATTTTAGCTCTAACACTGATGATCCACCTACAAATGTGAACTGACTTTCAAAAATAAAACATTTGAAAACGGACCATTTTCCACATTTCTGAAGCATGACGTAATGGGGGGGTGTTATCTCTTTTGTCGAAAATCAGCCGTTTTTGCTCAAACATTAAATGCCTCCAAATAGTATTTAATTAACTTCCCGAGCCCCTGGAAGCATGAAAATCACTTTAAACATGCTAATTTTAGCTCTAACACTGATGATCCACCTACAAATGTGAACTGACGTTCAAAAATAAAACATTTGAAAACGGACCATTTCCCACATTTCTGAAGCATGACGTAATGGGGGGGTGTTATCTCTTTTGTCGAAAATCAGCTGTTTTTGCTCGAACATTAAATGCCTCCAAATGGTATTTAATTAACTTCCCGGGGTGAAGAAACAGTTTTTGAGAACTCAGAGTGAGTAATTGGCCATTTTCATGCACTTTTAACCATTCCATAAATCTTGTGTTTAGGGCCCCTGGAAGCATGAAAATCACTTTAAACATGCTAATTTTAGCTCTAACACTGATGATCCACCTACAAATGTGAACTGACGTTCAAAAATAAAACATTTGAAAACGGACCATTTTCCACATTTCTGAAGCATGACGTAATGGGGGGGTGTTATCTCTTTTGTCGAAAACCAGCCGTTTTTGCTCGAACATTAAATGCCTCCAAATGGTATTTAATTAACTTCCCGAGCCCCTGGAAGCATGAAAATCACTTTAAACATGCTAATTTTAGCTCTAACACTGATGATCCACCTACAAATGTGAACTGACGTTCAAAAATAAAACATTTGAAAACGGACCATTTTCCACATTTCTGAAGCACGACGTAATGGGGGGGTGTTATCTCTTTTGTCGAAAATCAGCCGTTTTTGCTTGAACATTAAATGCCTCCAATTAGTATTTAATTCACTTCCCGAGCCCCTGGAAGCATGAAAATCACTTTAAACATGCTAATTTGAGCTCTAACACTGATGATCCACCTACAAATGTGAACTGACGTTCAAAAATAAAACATTTGAAAATGGACCATTTTCCACATTTCTGAAGCATGACGTAATGGGGGGGTGTTATCTCTTTTGTCGAAAATCAGCCGTTTTTGTTCGAACATTAAATGCCTCTAAATGGTATTTAATTAACTTCCCGGGGTGAAGAAACCCTTTTTGAGAACTCAGAGTGAGTAAATTGGCCATTTTCATGCACTTTTAACCATTCCATAAATCTTGTGTTTAGGGCCCCTGGAAGCATGAAAATCACTTTAAACATGCTAATTTTAGCAATAACACTGATGATCCACCTACAAATGTGAACTGACGTTCAAAAATAAAACATTTGAAAACGGACCATTTTCCACATTTCTGAAGCATGACGTAATGGGGGGGTGTTATCTCTTTTGTCGAAAATCAGCCGTTTTTGCTCGAACATTAAATGCCTCCAAATGGTATTTAATTAACTTCCCGGGGTGAAGAAACCCTTTTTGAGAACTCAGAGTGAGTAAATTGGCCATTTTCATGCACTTTTAACCATTCCATAAATCTTGAGTTTAGGGCCCCTGGAAGCATGAAAATCACTTTAAACATGCTAATTTTAGCTGTAACACTGATGATCCACCTACAAATGTGAACTGACGTTCAAAAATAAAACATTTGAAAACGGACCATTTTCCACATTTGTGAAGCATGACGTAATGGGGGGGTGTTATCTCTTTTGTCGAAAATCAGCCGTTTTTGCTCAAACATTAAATGCCTCCAAATAGTATTTAATTCACTTCCCGAGCCCCTGGAAGCATGAACATCACTTTAAACATGCTAATTTTAGCTCTAACACTGATGATCCACCTACAAATGTGAACTGACGTTAAAAAATAAAACATTTGAAAACGGACCATTTTCCACATTTCTGAAGCATGACGTAATGGGGGGGGGTGTTATCTCTTTTGTCGAAAATCAGCCGTTTTTGCTCGAACATTAAATGACTCCAAATGGTATTTAATTAACTTCCCGGGGTGAAGAAACCCTTTTTGAGAACTCAGAGTGAGTAATTGGCCATTTTCATGCACTTTTAACCATTCCATAAATCTTGTGTTTAGGGCCCCTGGAAGCATGAAAATCACTTTAAACATGCTAATTTTAGCTCTAACACTGATGATCCACCTACAAATGTGAACTGACGTTCAAAAATAAAACATTTGAAAACGGACCATTTTCCACATTTCTGAAGCATGACGTAATGGGGGGGTGTTATCTCTTTTGTCGAAAACCAGCCGTTTTTGCTCGAACATTAAATGCCTCCAAATGGTATTTAACTAACTTCCCAAACCCCCTTGAAGCATGAAAATCACTTTAAACATGCTAATTTTAGCTCTAACACTGATGATCCACCTACAAATGTGAACTGACGTTCAAAAATAAAACATTTGAAAACGGACCATTTTCCACATTTCTGAAGCATGACGTAATGGGGGGGTGTTATCTCTTTTGTCGAAAATCAGCCGTTTTTGCTCGAACATTAAATGCCTCCAAATGGTATTTAATTAACTTCCCGGGATAAAGAAACCCTTTTTGAGAACTCAGAGTGAGTAAATTGGCCATTTTCATGCACTTTTAACCAATCCATAAATCTTGTGTTTAGGGCCCCTGGAAGCATGAAAATCACTTTAAACATGCCAATGTTAGCTCTAACACTGATGATCCACCTACAAATGTGAACTGACGTTCAAAAATAAAACATTTGAAAACGGACCATTTTCCACATTTCTGAAGCATGACGTAATGGGGGGGTGTTATCTCTTTTGTCGAAAATCAGCCATTTTTGCTCGAACATTAAATGCCTCCAAATGGTATTTAATTAACTTCCCGAGCCCCTGGAAGCATGAAAATCACTTTAAACATGCTAATTTTAGCTCTAACACTGATGATCCACCTACAAATGTGAACTGACGTTCAAAAATAAAACATTTGAAAACGGACCATTTTCCACATTTCTGAAGCATGACGTAATGGGGGGGTGTTATCTCTTTTGTCGAAAATCAGCCGTTTTTGCTCGAACATTAAATGCCTCCAAATAGTATTTATTTAACTTCCCGAGCCCCTGGAAGCATGAAAATCACTTTAAACATGCTAATTTTAGCTCTAACACTGATGATCCACCTACAAATGTGAACTGACTTTCAAAAATAAAACATTTGAAAACGGACCATTTTCCACATTTCTGAAGCATGACGTAATGGGGGGGTGTTATCTCTTTTGTCGAAAATCAGCCGTTTTTGCTCAAACATTAAATGCCTCCAAATAGTATTTAATTAACTTCCCGAGCCCCTGGAAGCATGAAAATCACTTTAAACATGCTAATTTTAGCTCTAACACTGATGATCCACCTACAAATGTGAACTGACGTTCAAAAATAAAACATTTGAAAACGGACCATTTCCCACATTTCTGAAGCATGACGTAATGGGGGGGTGTTATCTCTTTTGTCGAAAATGAGCTGTTTTTGCTCGAACATTAAATGCCTCCAAATGGTATTTAATTAACTTCCCGGGGTGAAGAAACACTTTTTGAGAACTCAGAGTGAGTAATTGGCCATTTTCATTCACTTTTAACCATTCCATAAATCTTGTGTTTAGGGCCCCTGGAAGCATGAAAATCACTTTAAACATGCTAATTTTAGCTCTAACACTGATGATCCACCTACAAATGTGAACTGACGTTCAAAAATAAAACATTTGAAAACGGACCTTTTTCCACATTTCTGAAGCACGACGTAATGGGGGGGTGTTATCTCTTTTGTCGAAAATCAGCCGTTTTTGCTTGAACATTAAATGCCTCCAAATAGTATTTAATTCACTTCCCGAGCCCCTGGAAGCATGAAAATCACTTTAAACATGCTAATTTGAGCTCTAACACTGATGATCCACCTACAAATGTGAACTGACGTTCAAAAATAAAACATTTGAAAATGGACCATTTTCCACATTTCTGAAGCATGACGTAATGGGGGGGTGTTATCTCTTTTGTCGAAAATCAGCCGTTTTTGCTCGAACATTAAATGCCTCCAAATGGTATTTAATTAACTTCCCGGGGTGAAGAAACCCTTTTTGAGAACTCAGAGTGAGTAAATTGGCCATTTTCATGCACTTTTAACCAATCCATAAATCTTGTGTTTAGGGCCCCTGGAAGCATGAAAATCACTTTAAACATGCCAATGTTAGCTCTAACACTGATGATCCACCTACAAATGTGAACTGACGTTCAAAAATAAAACATTTGAAAACGGACCATTTTCCACATTTCTGAAGCATGACGTAATGGGGGGGTGTTATCTCTTTTGTCGAAAATCAGCCATTTTTGCTCGAACATTAAATGCCTCCAAATGGTATTTAATTAACTTCCCGAGCCCCTGGAAGCATGAAAATCACTTTAAACATGCTAATTTTAGCTCTAACACTGATGATCCACCTACAAATGTGAACTGACGTTCAAAAATAAAACATTTGAAAACGGACCATTTTCCACATTTCTGAAGCATGACGTAATGGGGGGGTGTTATCTCTTTTGTCGAAAATCAGCCGTTTTTGCTCGAACATTAAATGCCTCCAAATAGTATTTATTTAACTTCCCGAGCCCCTGGAAGCATGAAAATCACTTTAAACATGCTAATTTTAGCTCTAACACTGATGATCCACCTACAAATGTGAACTGACTTTCAAAAATAAAACATTTGAAAACGGACCATTTTCCACATTTCTGAAGCATGACGTAATGGGGGGGTGTTATCTCTTTTGTCGAAAATCAGCCGTTTTTGCTCAAACATTAAATGCCTCCAAATAGTATTTAATTAACTTCCCGAGCCCCTGGAAGCATGAAAATCACTTTAAACATGCTAATTTTAGCTCTAACACTGATGATCCACCTACAAATGTGAACTGACGTTCAAAAATAAAACATTTGAAAACGGACCATTTCCCACATTTCTGAAGCATGACGTAATGGGGGGGTGTTATCTCTTTTGTCGAAAATGAGCTGTTTTTGCTCGAACATTAAATGCCTCCAAATGGTATTTAATTAACTTCCCGGGGTGAAGAAACACTTTTTGAGAACTCAGAGTGAGTAATTGGCCATTTTCATTCACTTTTAACCATTCCATAAATCTTGTGTTTAGGGCCCCTGGAAGCATGAAAATCACTTTAAACATGCTAATTTTAGCTCTAACACTGATGATCCACCTACAAATGTGAACTGACGTTCAAAAATAAAACATTTGAAAACGGACCTTTTTCCACATTTCTGAAGCACGACGTAATGGGGGGGTGTTATCTCTTTTGTCGAAAATCAGCCGTTTTTGCTTGAACATTAAATGCCTCCAAATAGTATTTAATTCACTTCCCGAGCCCCTGGAAGCATGAAAATCACTTTAAACATGCTAATTTGAGCTCTAACACTGATGATCCACCTACAAATGTGAACTGACGTTCAAAAATAAAACATTTGAAAATGGACCATTTTCCACATTTCTGAAGCATGACGTAATGGGGGGGTGTTATCTCTTTTGCCGAAAATCAGCCGTTTTTGGTCGAACATTAAATGCCTCCAAATGGTATTTAATTAACTTCCCGGGGTGAAGAAACCCTTTTTGAGAACTCAGAGTGAGTAAATTGGCCATTTTCATGCACTTTTAACCATTCCATAAATCTTGTGTTTAGGGCCCCTGGAAGCATGAAAATCACTTTAAACATGCTAATTTTAGCAATAACACTGATGATCCACCTACAAATGTGAACTGACGTCCAAAAATAAAACATTTGAAAACGGACCATTTTCCACATTTGTGAAGCATGACGTAATGGGGGGGTGTTATCTCTTTTGTCGAAAATCAGCCGTTTTTGCTCAAACATTAAATGCCTCCAAATAGTATTTAATTCACTTCCCGAGCCCCTGGAAGCATGAACATCACTTTAAACATGCTAATTTTAGCTCTAACACTGATGATCCACCTACAAATGTGAACTGACGTTCAAAAATAAAACATTTGAAAACGGACCATTTTCCACATTTCTGAAGCATGACGTAATGGGGGGGGTGTTATCTCTTTTGTCGAAAATCAGCTGTTTTTGCTCGAACATTAAATGCCTCCAAATGGTATTTAATTAACTTCCCGGGGTGAAGAAACCCTTTTTGAGAACTCAGAGTGAATAATTGGCCATTTTCATGCACTTTTAACCATTCCATAAATCTTGTGTTTAGGGCCCCTGGAAGCATGAAAATCACTTTAAACATGCTAATTTTAGCTCTAACACTGATGATCCACCTACAAATGTGAACTGACGTTCAAAAATAAAACATTTGAAAACGGACCATTTTCCACATTTCTGAAGCATGACGTAATGGGGGGGTGTTATCTCTTTTGTCGAAAACCAGCCGTTTTTGCTCGAACATTAAATGCCTCCAAATGGTATTTAAATAACTTCCCGAGCCCCTGGAAGCATGAAAATCACTTTAAACATGCTAATTTTAGCTCTAACACTGATGATCCACCTACAAATGTGAACTGACGTTCAAAAATAAAACATTTGAAAACGGACCATTTTCCACATTTCTGAAGCATGACGTAATGGGGGGGTGTTATCTCTTTTGTCGAAAACCAGCCGTTTTTGCTCGAACATTAAATGCCTCCAAATGGTATTTAATTAACTTCCCGAGCCCCTTGAAGCATGAAAATCACTTTAAACATGCTAATTTTAGCTCTAACACTGATGATCCACCTACAAATGTGAACTGACGTTCAAAAATAAAACATTTGAAAACGGACCATTTTCCACATTTCTGAAGCATGACGTAATGGGGGGGTGTTATCTCTTTTGCCGAAAATCAGCCGTTTTTGCTCGAACATTAAATGCCTCCAAATGGTATTTAATTAACTTCCCGGGGTGAAGAAACCCTTTTTGAGAACTCAGAGTGAGTAAATTGGCCATTTTCATGCACTTTTAACCAATCCATAAATCTTGTGTTTAGGGCCCCTGGAAGCATGAAAATCACTTTAAACATGCCAATGTTAGCTCTAACACTGATTATCCACCTACAAATGTGAACTGACGTTCAAAAATAAAACATTTGAAAACGGACCATTTTCCACATTTCTGAAGCATGACGTAATGGGGGGGTGTTATCTCTTTTGTCGAAAATCAGCCATTTTTGCTCGAACATTAAATGCCTCCAAATGGTATTTAATTAACTTCCCGAGCCCCTGGAAGCATGAAAATCACTTTAAACATGCTAATTTTAGCTCTAACACTGATGATCCACCTACAAATGTGAACTGACGTTCAAAAATAAAACATTTGAAAACGGACCATTTTCCACATTTCTGAAGCATGACGTAATGGGGGGGTGTTATCTCTTTTGTCGAAAATCAGCCGTTTTTGCTCGAACATTAAATGCCTCCAAATAGTATTTATTTAACTTCCCGAGCCCCTGGAAGCATGAAAATCACTTTAAACATGCTAATTTTAGCTCTAACACTGATGATCCAGCTACAAATGTGAACTGACTTTCAAAAATAAAACATTTGAAAACGGACCATTTTCCACATTTCTGAAGCATGACGTAATGGGGGGGTGTTATCTCTTTTGTCGAAAATCAGCCGTTTTTGCTCAAACATTAAATGCCTCCAAATAGTATTTAATTAACTTCCCGAGCCCCTGGAAGCATGAAAATCACTTTAAACATGCTAATTTTAGCTCTAACACTGATGATCCACCTACAAATGTGAACTGACGTTCAAAAATAAAACATTTGAAAACGGACCATTTCCCACATTTCTGAAGCATGACGTAATGGGGGGGTGTTATCTCTTTTGTCGAAAATGAGCTGTTTTTGCTCGAACATTAAATGCCTCCAAATGGTATTTAATTAACTTCCCGGGGTGAAGAAACACTTTTTGAGAACTCAGAGTGAGTAATTGGCCATTTTCATTCACTTTTAACCATTCCATAAATCTTGTGTTTAGGGCCCCTGGAAGCATGAAAATCACTTTAAACATGCTAATTTTAGCTCTAACACTGATGATCCACCTACAAATGTGAACTGACGTTCAAAAATAAAACATTTGAAAACGGACCTTTTTCCACATTTCTGAAGCACGACGTAATGGGGGGGTGTTATCTCTTTTGTCGAAAATCAGCCGTTTTTGCTTGAACATTAAATGCCTCCAAATAGTATTTAATTCACTTCCCGAGCCCCTGGAAGCATGAAAATCACTTTAAACATGCTAATTTGAGCTCTAACACTGATGACCCACCTACAAATGTGAACTGACGTTCAAAAATAAAACATTTGAAAATGGACCATTTTCCACATTTCTGAAGCATGACGTAATGGGGGGGTGTTATCTCTTTTGTCGAAAATCAGCCGTTTTTGCTCGAACATTAAATGCCTCCAAATGGTATTTAATTAACTTCCCGGGGTGAAGAAACCCTTTTTGAGAACTCAGAGTGAGTAAATTGGCCATTTTCATGCACTTTTAACCATTCCATAAATCTTGTGTTTAGGGCCCCTGGAAGCATGAAAATCACTTTAAACATGCTAATTTTAGCAATAACACTGATGATCCACCTACAAATGTGAACTGACGTTCAAAAATAAAACATTTGAAAACGGACCATTTTCCACATTTCTGAAGCATGACGTAATGGGGGGGTGTTATCTCTTTTGTCGAAAATCAGCCGTTTTTGCTCGAACATTAAATGCCTCCAAATGGTATTTAATTAACTTCCCGGGGTGAAGAAACCCTTTTTGAGAACTCAGAGTGAGTAAATTGGCCATTTTCATGCACTTTTAACCATTCCATAAATCTTGAGTTTAGGGCCCCTGGAAGCATGAAAATCACTTTAAACATGCTAATTTTAGCTCTAACACTGATGATCCACCTACAAATGTGAACTGACGTTCAAAAATAAAACATTTGAAAACGGACCATTTTCCACATTTGTGAAGCATGACGTAATGGGGGGGTGTTATCTCTTTTGTCGAAAATCAGCCGTTTTTGCTCAAACATTAAATGCCTCCAAATAGTATTTAATTCACTTCCCGAGCCCCTGGAAGCATGAACATCACTTTAAACATGCTAATTTTAGCTCTAACACTGATGATCCACCTACAAATGTGAACTGACGTTCAAAAATAAAACATTTGAAAACGGACCATTTTCCACATTTCTGAAGCATGACGTAATGGGGGGGTGTTATCTCTTTTGCCGAAAATCAGCCGTTTTTGGTCGAACATTAAATGCCTCCAAATGGTATTTAATTAACTTCCCGGGGTGAAGAAACCCTTTTTGAGAACTCAGAGTGAGTAAATTGGCCATTTTCATGCACTTTTAACCATTCCATAAATCTTGTGTTTAGGGCCCCTGGAAGCATGAAAATCACTTTAAACATGCTAATTTTAGCAATAACACTGATGATCCACCTACAAATGTGAACTGACGTCCAAAAATAAAACATTTGAAAACGGACCATTTTCCACATTTGTGAAGCATGACGTAATGGGGGGGTGTTATCTCTTTTGTCGAAAATCAGCCGTTTTTGCTCAAACATTAAATGCCTCCAAATAGTATTTAATTCACTTCCCGAGCCCCTGGAAGCATGAACATCACTTTAAACATGCTAATTTTAGCTCTAACACTGATGATCCACCTACAAATGTGAACTGACGTTCAAAAATAAAACATTTGAAAACGGACCATTTTCCACATTTCTGAAGCATGACGTAATGGGGGGGTGTTATCTCTTTTGTCGAAAACCAGCCGTTTTTGCTCGAACATTAAATGCCTCCAAATGGTATTTAATTAACTTCCCGAGCCCCTTGAAGCATGAAAATCACTTTAAACATGCTAATTTTAGCTCTAACACTGATGATCCACCTACAAATGTGAACTGACGTTCAAAAATAAAACATTTGAAAACGGACCATTTTCCACATTTCTGAAGCATGACGTAATGGGGGGGTGTTATCTCTTTTGTCGAAAATCAGCCGTTTTTGCTCGAACATTAAATGCCTCCAAATGGTATTTAATTAACTTCCCGGGGTGAAGAAACCCTTTTTGAGAACTCAGAGTGAGTAAATTGGCCATTTTCATGCACTTTTAACCAATCCATAAATCTTGTGTTTAGGGCCCCTGGAAGCATGAAAATCACTTTAAACATGCCAATGTTAGCTCTAACACTGATGATCCACCTACAAATGTGAACTGACGTTCAAAAATAAAACATTTGAAAACGGACCATTTTCCACATTTCTGAAGCATGACGTAATGGGGGGGTGTTATCTCTTTTGTCGAAAATCAGCCATTTTTGCTCGAACATTAAATGCCTCCAAATGGTATTTAATTAACTTCCCGAGCCCCTGGAAGCATGAAAATCACTTTAAACATGCTAATTTTAGCTCTAACACTGATGATCCACCTACAAATGTGAACTGACGTTCAAAAATAAAACATTTGAAAACGGACCATTTTCCACATTTCTGAAGCATGACGTAATGGGGGGGTGTTATCTCTTTTGTCGAAAATCAGCCGTTTTTGCTCGAACATTAAATGCCTCCAAATAGTATTTATTTAACTTCCCGAGCCCCTGGAAGCATGAAAATCACTTTAAACATGCTAATTTTAGCTCTAACACTGATGATCCACCTACAAATGTGAACTGACTTTCAAAAATAAAACATTTGAAAACGGACCATTTTCCACATTTCTGAAGCATGACGTAATGGGGGGGTGTTATCTCTTTTGTCGAAAATCAGCCGTTTTTGCTCAAACATTAAATGCCTCCAAATAGTATTTAATTAACTTCCCGAGCCCCTGGAAGCATGAAAATCACTTTAAACATGCTAATTTTAGCTCTAACACTGATGATCCACCTACAAATGTGAACTGACGTTCAAAAATAAAACATTTGAAAACGGACCATTTCCCACATTTCTGAAGCATGACGTAATGGGGGGGTGTTATCTCTTTTGTCGAAAATGAGCTGTTTTTGCTCGAACATTAAATGCCTCCAAATGGTATTTAATTAACTTCCCGGGGTGAAGAAACACTTTTTGAGAACTCAGAGTGAGTAATTGGCCATTTTCATTCACTTTTAACCATTCCATAAATCTTGTGTTTAGGGCCCCTGGAAGCATGAAAATCACTTTAAACATGCTAATTTTAGCTCTAACACTGATGATCCACCTACAAATGTGAACTGACGTTCAAAAATAAAACATTTGAAAACGGACCTTTTTCCACATTTCTGAAGCACGACGTAATGGGGGGGTGTTATCTCTTTTGTCGAAAATCAGCCGTTTTTGCTTGAACATTAAATGCCTCCAAATAGTATTTAATTCACTTCCCGAGCCCCTGGAAGCATGAAAATCACTTTAAACATGCTAATTTGAGCTCTAACACTGATGATCCACCTACAAATGTGAACTGACGTTCAAAAATAAAACATTTGAAAATGGACCATTTTCCACATTTCTGAAGCATGACGTAATGGGGGGGGTGTTATCTCTTTTGTCGAAAATCAGCCGTTTTTGCTCGAACATTAAATGCCTCCAAATGGTATTTAATTAACTTCCCGGGGTGAAGAAACCCTTTTTGAGAACTCAGAGTGAGTAATTGGCCATTTTCATGCACTTTTAACCATTCCATAAATCTTGTGTTTAGGGCCCCTGGAAGCATGAAAATCACTTTAAACATGCTAATTTTAGCTCTAACACTGATGATCCACCTACAAATGTGAACTGACGTTCAAAAATAAAACATTTGAAAACGGACCATTTTCCACATTTCTGAAGCATGACGTAATGGGGGGGTGTTATCTCTTTTGTCGAAAATCAGCCGTTTTTGCTCGAACATTAAATGCCTCCAAATGGTATTTATTTAACTTCCCGAGCCCCAGGAAGCATGAAAATCACTTTAAACATGCTAATTTTAGCTCTAACACTGATGATCCACCTACAAATGTGAACTGACTTTCAAAAATAAAACATTTGAAAACGGACCATTTTCCACATTTCTGAAGCATGACGTAATGGGGGGGTGTTATCTCTTTTGTCGAAAATCAGCCGTTTTTGCTCAAACATTAAATGCCTCCAAATAGTATTTAATTAACTTCCCGAGCCCCTGGAAGCATGAAAATCACTTTAAACATGCTAATTTTAGCTCTAACACTGATGATCCACCTACAAATGTGAACTGACGTTCAAAAATAAAACATTTGAAAACGGACCATTTCCCACATTTCTGAAGCATGACGTAATGGGGGGGTGTTATCTCTTTTGTCGAAAATGAGCTGTTTTTGCTCGAACATTAAATGCCTCCAAATGGTATTTAATTAACTTCCCGGGGTGAAGAAACCCTTTTTGAGAACTCAGAGTGAGTAATTGGCCATTTTCATTCACTTTTAACCATTCCATAAATCTTGTGTTTAGGGCCCCTGGAAGCATGAAAATCACTTTAAACATGCTAATTTTAGCTCTAACACTGATGATCCACCTACAAATGTGAACTGACGTTCAAAAATAAAACATTTGAAAACGGACCATTTTCCACATTTCTGAAGCATGACGTAATGGGGGGGTGTTATCTCTTTTGTCGAAAATCAGCCGTTTTTGCTTGAACATTAAATGCCTCCAAATAGTATTTAATTCACTTCCCGAGCCCCTGGAAGCATGAAAATCACTTTAAACATGCTAATTTGAGCTCTAACACTGATGATCCACCTACAAATGTGAACTGACGTTCAAAAATAAAACATTTGAAAATGGACCATTTTCCACATTTCTGAAGCATGACGTAATGGGGGGGTGTTATCTCTTTTGCCGAAAATCAGCCGTTTTTGGTCGAACATTAAATGCCTCCAAATGGTATTTAATTAACTTCCCGGGGTGAAGAAACCCTTTTTGAGAACTCAGAGTGAGTAAATTGGCCATTTTCATGCACTTTTAACCATTCCATAAATCTTGTGTTTAGGGCCCCTGGAAGCATGAAAATCACTTTAAACATGCTAATTTTAGCAATAACACTGATGATCCACCTACAAATGTGAACTGACGTTCAAAAATAAAACATTTGAAAACGGACCATTTTCCACATTTCTGAAGCATGACGTAATGGGGGGGTGTTATCTCTTTTGTCGAAAATCAGCCGTTTTTGCTCGAACATTAAATGCCTCCAAATGGTATTTAATTAACTTCCCGGGGTGAAGAAACCCTTTTTGAGAACTCAGAGTGAGTAAATTGGCCATTTTCATGCACTTTTAACCATTCCATAAATCTTGAGTTTAGGGCCCCTGGAAGCATGAAAATCACTTTAAACATGCTAATTTTAGCTCTAACACTGATGATCCACCTACAAATGTGAACTGACGTCCAAAAATAAAACATTTGAAAACGGACCATTTTCCACATTTGTGAAGCATGACGTAATGGGGGGGTGTTATCTCTTTTGTCGAAAATCAGCCGTTTTTGCTCAAACATTAAATGCCTCCAAATAGTATTTAATTCACTTCCCGAGCCCCTGGAAGCATGAACATCACTTTAAACATGCTAATTTTAGCTCTAACACTGATGATCCACCTACAAATGTGAACTGACGTTCAAAAATAAAACATTTGAAAACGGACCATTTTCCACATTTCTGAAGCATGACGTAATGGGGGGGGTTGTTATCTCTTTTGTCGAAAATCAGCTGTTTTTGCTCGAACATTAAATGCCTCCAAATGGTATTTAATTAACTTCCCGGGGTGAAGAAACCCTTTTTGAGAACTCAGAGTGAATAATTGGCCATTTTCATGCACTTTTAACCATTCCATAAATCTTGTGTTTAGGGCCCCTGGAAGCATGAAAATCACTTTAAACATGCTAATTTTAGCTCTAACACTGATGATCCACCTACAAATGTGAACTGACGTTCAAAAATAAAACATTTGAAAACGGACCATTTTCCACATTTCTGAAGCATGACGTAATGGGGGGGGTGTTATCTCTTTTGTCGAAAACCAGCCGTTTTTGCTCGAACATTAAATGCCTCCAAATGGTATTTAAATAACTTCCCGAGCCCCTGGAAGCATGAAAATCACTTTAAACATGCTAATTTTAGCTCTAACACTGATGATCCACCTACAAATGTGAACTGACGTTCAAAAATAAAACATTTGAAAACGGACCATTTTCCACATTTCTGAACCATGACGTAATGGGGGGGTGTTATCTCTTTTGTCGAAAATCAGCCATTTTTGCTCGAACATTAAATGCCTCCAAATGGTATTTAATTAACTTCCTGGGGTGAAGAAACCCTCTTTGAGAACTCAGAGTGAGTAAATTGGCCATTTTCATGCACTTTTAACCATTCCATAAATCTTGTGTTTAGGGCCCCTGGAAGCATGAAAATCACTTTAAACATGCTAATTTTAGCTCTAACACTGATGATCCACCTACAAATGTGAACTGACGTTCAAAAATAAAACATTTGAAAACTGACCATTTTCCACATTTCTGAAGCATGACGTAATGGGGGGGTGTTATCTCTTTTGTCGAAAATCAGCCGTTTTTGCTCGAACATTAAATGCCTCCAAATGGTATTTAATTAACTTCCTGGGGTGAAGAAACCCTTTTTGAGAACTCAGAGTGAGTAAATTGGCCATTTTCATGTACTTTTAACCATTCCATAAATCTTGTGTTTAGGGCCCCTGGAAGCATGAAAATCACTTTAAACATGCTAATTTTAGCTCTAACACTGATGATCCACCTACAAATGTGAACTGACGTTCAAAAATAAAACATTTGAAAACGGACCATTTTCCACATTTCTGAAGCATGACGTAATGGGGGGTGTTATCTCTTTTGTCGAAAAATAAGCCGTTTTTGCTCGAACATTAAATGCCTCCAAATGGTATTTAATTAACTTCCCGGGGTGAAGAAACCCTTTTTGAGAACTCAGAGTGAGTAAATTGGCCATTTTCATGCACTTTTAACCATTCCATAAATCTTGTGTTTAGGGCCCCTGGAAGCATGAAAATCACTTTAAACATGCCAATGTTAGCTCTAACACTGATGATCCACCTACAAATGTGAACTGACGTTCAAAAATAAAACATTTGAAAACGGACCATTTTCCACATTTCTGAAGCATGACGTAATGGGGGGTGTTATCTCTTTTGTCGAAAATCAGCCATTTTTGCTCGAACATTAAATGCCTCCAAATGGTATTTAATTAACTTCCCGAGCTCCTGGAAGCATGAAAATCACTTTAAACATGCTAATTTTAGCTCTAACACTGATGATCCACCTACAAATGTGAACTGACGTTCAAAAATAAAACATTTGAAAACGGACCATTTTCCACATTTCTGAAGCATGACGTAATGGGGGGGTGTTATCTCTTTTGTCGAAAATCAGCCGTTTTTGCTTGAACATTAAATGCCTCCAAATAGTATTTAATTCACTTCCCGAGCCCCTGGAAGCATGAACATCACTTTAAACATGCTAATTTGAGCTCTAACACTGATGATCCACCTACAAATGTGAACTGACGTTCAAAAATAAAACATTTGAAAACGGACCATTTTCCACATTTCTGAAGCATGACGTAATGTGGGGGTGTTATCTCTTTTGTCGAAAATCAGCCGTTTTTGCTCGAACATTAAATGCCTCCAAATGGTATTTATTTAACTTCCCGAGCCCCTGGAAGCATGAAAATCACTTTAAACATGCTAATTTTAGCTCTAACACTGATGATCCACCTACAAATGTGAACTGACGTTCAAAAATAAAACATTTGAAAACGGACCATTTTCCACATTTCTGAAGCATGACGTAATGGGGGGGGTGTTATCTCTTTTGTCGAAAATCAGCCGTTTTTGCTCGAACATTAAATGCCTCCAAATGGTATTTATTTAACTTCCCGAGCCCCTGGAAGCATGAAAATCACTTTAAACATACTAATTTTAGCTCTAACACTGATGATCCACCTACAAATGTGAACTGACGTTCAAAAATAAAACATTTGAAAACGGACCATTTTCCACATTTCTGAAGCATGACGTAATGAGGGGGTGTTATCTCTTTTGTCGAAAATCAGCCGTTCTTGCTCGAACATTAAATGCCTCCAAATGGTATTTAATTAACTTCCCGGGGTGAAGAAACCCTTTTTGAGAACTCAGAGTGAGTAAATTGGCCATTTTCATGCACTTTTAACCATTCCATAAATCTTGTGTTTAGGGACCCTGGAAGCATGAAAATCACTTTAAACATGCTAATTTTAGCTCTAACACTGATGATCCACCTACAAATGTGAACTGACATTCAAAAATAAAACATTTGAAAACGGACCATTTTCCACATTTCTGAAGCATGACGTAATGGGGGGGTGTTATCTCTTTTGTCGAAAATCAGCCGTTTTTGCTCGAACATTAAATGCCTCCAAATGGTATTTAATTAACTTCCCGGGGTGAAGAAACCCTTTTTGAGAACTCAGAGTGAGTAAATTGGCCATTTTCATGCACTTTTAACCATTCCATAAATCTTGTGTTTAGGGCCCCTGGAAGCATGAAAATCACTTTAAACATGCCAATGTTAGCTCTAACACTGATGATCCACCTACAAATGTGAACTGACGTTCAAAAATCAAACATTTGAAAACGGACCATTTTCCACATTTCTGAAGCATGACGTAATGGGGGGGTGTTATCTCTTTTGTCGAAAATCAGCCGTTTTTGCTTGAACATTAAATGCCTCCAAATAGTATTTAATTCACTTCCCGAGCCCCTGGAAGCATGAAAATCACTTTAAACATGCTAATTTTAGCTCTAACACTGATGATCCACCTACAAATGTGAACTGACGTTCAAAAATAAAACATTTGAAAACGGACCATTTTCCACATTTCTGAAGCATGACGTAATGGGGGGGTGTTATCTCTTTTGTCGAAAATCAGTCGTTTTTGCTCGAACATTAAATGCCTCCAAATGGTATTTAATTAACTTCCTGGGGTGAAGAAACCCTTTTTGAGAACTCAGAGTGAGTAAATTGGCCATTTTCATGCACTTTTAACCATTCCATAAATCTTGTGTTTAGGGCCCCTGGAAGCATGAAAATCACTTTAAACATGCCAATGTTAGCTCTAACACTGATGATCCACCTACAAATGTGAACTGACGTTCAAAAATAAAACATTTGAAAACGGACCATTTTCCACATTTCTGAAGCATGACGTAATGGGGGGTGTTATCTCTTTTGTCGAAAATCAGCCATTTTTGCTCGAACATTAAATGCCTCCAAATGGTATTTAATTAACTTCCCGAGCCCCTGGAAGCATGAAAATCACTTTAAACATGCTAATTTTAGCTCTAACACTGATGATCCACCTACAAATGTGAACTGACGTTCAAAAATAAAACATTTGAAAACGGACCATTTTCCACATTTCTAAAGCATGACGTAATGGGGGGGGTGTTATCTCTTTTGTCGAAAATCAGCTGTTTTTGCTCGAACATTAAATGCCTCCAAATGGTATTTAATTAACTTCCCGGGGTGAAGAAACCCTTTTTGAGAACTCAGAGTGAGTAATTGGCCATTTTCATGCACTTTTAACCATTCCATAAATCTTGTGTTTAGGGCCCCTGGAAGCATGAAAATCACTTTAAACATGCTAATTTTAGCTCTAACACTGATGATCCACCTACAAATGTGAACTGACGTTCAAAAATAAAACATTTGAAAACGGACCATTTTCCACATTTCTGAAGCATGACATAATGGGGGGGTGTTATTTCTTTTGTCGAAAACCAGCCGTTTTTGCTCGAACATTAAATGCCTCCAAATGGTATTTAAATAACTTCCCGAGCCCCTGGAAGCATGAAAATCACTTTAAACATGCTAATTTTAGCTCTAACCTTGATGATCCACCTACAAATGTGAACTGACGTTCAAAAATAAAACATTTGAAAACGGACCATTTTCCACATTTCTGAACCATGACGTAATGGGGGGTGTTATCTCTTTTGTCAAAAATCAGCCGTTTTTGCTCGAACATTAAATGCCTCCAAATGGTATTTAATTAACTTCCTGGGGTGAAGAAACCCTTTTTGAGAACTCAGAGTGAGTAAATTGGCCATTTTCATGCACTTTTAACCATTCCATAAATCTTGTGTTTAGGGCCCGTGGAAGCATGAAAATCACTTTAAACATGCTAATTTTAGCTCTAACACTGATGATCCACCTACAAATGTGAACTGACGTTCAAAAATAAAACATTTGAAAACGGACCATTTTCCACATTTCTGAAGCATGACGTAATGGGGGGGTGTTATCTCTTTTGTCGAAAATCAGCCGTTTTTGCTCGAACATTAAATGCCTCCAAATGGTATTTAATTAACTTCCTGGGATGAAGAAACCCTTTTTGAGAACTCAGAGTGAGTAAATTGGCCATTTTCATGCACTTTTAACCATTCCATAAATCTTGTGTTTAGGGCCCCTGGAAGCATGAAAATCACTTTAAACATGCTAATTTTAGCTCTAACACTGATGATCCACCTACAAATGTGAACTGACGTTCAAAAATAAAACATTTGAAAACGGATCATTTTCCACATTTCTGAAGCATGACGTAATGGGGGGTGTTATCTCTTTTGTCGAAAAATAAGCCGTTTTTGCTCGAACATTAAATGCCTCCAAATGGTATTTAATTAACTTCCCGGGGTGAAGAAACCCTTTTTGAGAACTCAGAGTGAGTAAATTGGCCATTTTCATGCACTTTTAACCATTCCATAAATCTTGTGTTTAGGGCCCCTGGAAGCATGAAAATCACTTTAAACATGCCAATGTTAGCTCTAACACTGATGATCCACCTACAAATGTGAACTGACGTTCAAAAATAAAACATTTGAAAACGGACCATTTTCCACATTTCTGAAGCATGACGTAATGGGGGGTGTTATCTCTTTTGTCGAAAATCAGCCATTTTTGCTCGAACATTAAATGCCTCCAAATGGTATTTAATTAACTTCCCGAGCTCCTGGAAGCATGAAAATCACTTTAAACATGCTAATTTTAGCTCTAACACTGATGATCCACCTACAAATGTGAACTGACGTTCAAAAATAAAACATTTGAAAACGGACCATTTTCCACATTTCTGAAGCATGACGTAATGGGGGGGTGTTATCTCTTTTGTCGAAAATCAGCCGTTTTTGCTTGAACATTAAATGCCTCCAAATAGTATTTAATTCACTTCCCGAGCCCCTGGAAGCATGAAAATCACTTTAAACATGCTAATTTGAGCTCTAACACTGATGATCCACCTACAAATGTGAACTGACGTTCAAAAATAAAACATTTGAAAACGGACCATTTTCCACATTTCTGAAGCATGACGTAATGTGGGGGTGTTATCTCTTTTGTCGAAAATCAGCCGTTTTTGCTCGAACATTAAATGCCTCCAAATGGTATTTATTTAACTTCCCGAGCCCCTGGAAGCATGAAAATCACTTTAAACATGCTAATTTTAGCTCTAACACTGATGATCCACCTACAAATGTGAACTGACGTTCAAAAATAAAACATTTGAAAACGGACCATTTTCCACATTTCTGAAGCATGACGTAATGGGGGGGTGTTATCTCTTTTGTCGAAAATCAGCCGTTTTTGCTCGAACATTAAATGCCTCCAAATGGTATTTATTTAACTTCCCGAGCCCCTGGAAGCATGAAAATCACTTTAAACATACCAATTTTAGCTCTAACACTGATGATCCACCTACAAATGTGAACTGACGTTCAAAAATAAAACATTTGAAAACGGACCATTTTCCACATTTCTGAAGCATGACGTAATGGGGGGGTGTTATCTCTTTTGTCGAAAATCAGCCGTTCTTGCTCGAACATTAAATGCCTCCAAATGGTATTTAATTAACTTCCCGGGGTGAAGAAACCCTTTTTGAGAACTCAGATTGAGTAAATTGGCCATTTTCATGCACTTTTAACCATTCCATAAATCTTGTGTTTAGGGCCCCTGGAAGCATGAAAATCACTTTAAACATGCTAATTTTAGCTCTAACACTGATGATCCACCTACAAATGTGAACTGACATTCAAAAATAAAACATTTGAAAACGGACCATTTTCCACATTTCTGAAGCATGACGTAATGGGGGGGTGTTATCTCTTTTGTCGAAAATAAGCCGTTTTTGCTCGAACATTAAATGCCTCCAAATGGTATTTAATTAACTTCCCGGGGTGAAGAAACCCTTTTTGAGAACTCAGAGTGAGTAAATTGGCCATTTTCATGCACTTTTAACCATTCCATAAATCTTGTGTTTAGGGCCCCTGGAAGCATGAAAATCACTTTAAACATGCCAATGTTAGCTCTAACACTGATGATCCACCTACAAATGTGAACTGACGTTCAAAAATCAAACATTTGAAAACGGACCATTTTCCACATTTCTGAAGCATGACGTAATGGGGGGGTGTTATCTCTTTTGTCGAAAATCAGCCGTTTTTGCTTGAACATTAAATGCCTCCAAATAGTATTTAATTCACTTCCCGAGCCCCTGGAAGCATGAAAATCACTTTAAACATGCTAATTTTAGCTCTAACACTGATGATCCACCTACAAATGTGAACTGACGTTCAAAAATAAAACATTTGAAAACGGATCATTTTCCACATTTCTGAAGCATGACGTAATGGGGGGTGTTATCTCTTTTGTCGAAAAATAAGCCGTTTTTGCTCGAACATTAAATGCCTCCAAATGGTATTTAATTAACTTCCCGGGGTGAAGAAACCCTTTTTGAGAACTCAGAGTGAGTAAATTGGCCATTTTCATGCACTTTTAACCATTCCATAAATCTTGTGTTTAGGGCCCCTGGAAGCATGAAAATCACTTTAAACATGCTAATTTGAGCTCTAACACTGATGATCCACCTACAAATGTGAACTGACGTTCAAAAATAAAACATTTGAAAACGGACCATTTTCCACATTTCTGAAGCATGACGTAATGTGGGGGTGTTATCTCTTTTGTCGAAAATCAGCCGTTTTTGCTCGAACATTAAATGCCTCCAAATGGTATTTATTTAACTTCCCGAGCCCCTGGAAGCATGAAAATCACTTTAAACATGCTAATTTTAGCTCTAACACTGATGATCCACCTACAAATGTGAACTGACGTTCAAAAATAAAACATTTGAAAACGGACCATTTTCCACATTTCTGAAGCATGACGTAATGGGGGGGTGTTATCTCTTTTGTCGAAAATCAGCCGTTTTTGCTCGAACATTAAATGCCTCCAAATGGTATTTATTTAACTTCCCGAGCCCCTGGAAGCATGAAAATCACTTTAAACATACCAATTTTAGCTCTAACACTGATGATCCACCTACAAATGTGAACTGACGTTCAAAAATAAAACATTTGAAAACGGACCATTTTCCACATTTCTGAAGCATGACGTAATGGGGGGGTGTTATCTCTTTTGTCGAAAATCAGCCGTTCTTGCTCGAACATTAAATGCCTCCAAATGGTATTTAATTAACTTCCCGGGGTGAAGAAACCCTTTTTGAGAACTCAGATTGAGTAAATTGGCCATTTTCATGCACTTTTAACCATTCCATAAATCTTGTGTTTAGGGCCCCTGGAAGCATGAAAATCACTTTAAACATGCTAATTTTAGCTCTAACACTGATGATCCACCTACAAATGTGAACTGACATTCAAAAATAAAACATTTGAAAACGGACCATTTTCCACATTTCTGAAGCATGACGTAATGGGGGGGTGTTATCTCTTTTGTCGAAAATAAGCCGTTTTTGCTCGAACATTAAATGCCTCCAAATGGTATTTAATTAACTTCCCGGGGTGAAGAAACCCTTTTTGAGAACTCAGAGTGAGTAAATTGGCCATTTTCATGCACTTTTAACCATTCCATAAATCTTGTGTTTAGGGCCCCTGGAAGCATGAAAATCACTTTAAACATGCCAATGTTAGCTCTAACACTGATGATCCACCTACAAATGTGAACTGACGTTCAAAAATCAAACATTTGAAAACGGACCATTTTCCACATTTCTGAAGCATGACGTAATGGGGGGGTGTTATCTCTTTTGTCGAAAATCAGCCGTTTTT
This sequence comes from Lissotriton vulgaris, assembly GCF_964263255.1. Taxonomy (NCBI): domain Eukaryota; kingdom Metazoa; phylum Chordata; class Amphibia; order Caudata; family Salamandridae; genus Lissotriton; species Lissotriton vulgaris. Next base: position 281,644 of record NW_028244251.1, on the reverse strand, counting down.
GCTTGAACATTAAATGCCTCCAAATAGTATTTAATTCACTTCCCGAGCCCCTGGAAGCATGAAAATCACTTTAAACATGCTAATTTTAGCTCTAACACTGATGATCCACCTACAAATGTGAACTGACGTTCAAAAATAAAACATTTGAAAACGGACCATTTTCCACATTTGTGAAGCATGACGTAATGGGGGGGGTGTTATCTCTTTTGTCAAAAATCAGCCGTTTTTGCTCAAACATTAAATGCCTCCAAATAGTATTTAATTCACTTCCAGAGCCCCTGGAAGCATGAAAATCACTTTAAACATGCTAATTTGAGCTCTAACACTGATGATCCACCTACAAATGTGAACTGACGTTCAAAAATAAAACATTTGAAAACGGACCATTTTCCACATTTGTGAAGCATGACGTAATGGGGGGGTGTTATCTCTTTTGTCGAAAATCAGCCGTTTTTGCTCAAACATTAAATGCCTCCAAATAGTATTTAATTCACTTCCCGAGCCCCTGGAAGCATGAACATCACTTTAAACATGCTAATTTTAGCTCTAACACTGATGATCCACCTACAAATGTGAACTGACGTTCAAAAATAAAACATTTGAAAACGGACCATTTTCCACATTTCTGAAGCATGACGTAATGGGGGGGGTGTTATCTCTTTTGTCGAAAATCAGCTGTTTTTGCTCAAACATTAAATGCCTCCAAATAGTATTTAATTCACTTCCCGAGCCCCTGGAAGCATGAACATCACTTTAAACATGCTAATTTTAGCTCTAACACTGATGATCCACCTACAAATGTGAACTGACGTTCAAAAATAAAACATTTGAAAACGGACCATTTTCCACATTTCTGAAGCATGACGTAATGGGGGGGGTGTTATCTCTTTTGTCGAAAATCAGCTGTTTTTGCTCGAACATTAAATGCCTCCAAATGGTATTTAATTAACTTCCCGGGGTGAAGAAACCCTTTTTGAGAACTCAGAGTGAGTAAATTGGCCATTTTCATGCACTTTTAACCATTCCATAAATCTTGTGTTTAGGGCCCCTGGAAGCATGAAAATCACTTTAAACATGCTAATTTTAGCTCTAACACTGATGATCCACCTACAAATGTGAACTGACGTTCAAAAATAAAACATTTGAAAACGGACCATTTTCCACATTTCTGAAGCATGACGTAATGGGGGGGTGTTATCTCTTTTGTCGAAAATCAGCCGTTTTTGCTCGAACATTAAATGCCTCCAAATGGTATTTAATTAACTTCCTGGGGTGAAGAAACCCTTTTTGAGAACTCAGAGTGAGTAAATTGGCCATTTTCATGCACTTTTAACCATTCCATAAATCTTGTGTTTAGGGCCCCTGGAAGCATGAAAATCACTTTAAACATGCTAATTTTAGCTCTAACACTGATGATCCACCTACAAATGTGAACTGACGTTCAAAAATAAAACATTTGAAAACGGACCATTTTCCACATTTCTGAAGCATGACGTAATGGGGGGGGGTGTTATCTCTTTTGTCGAAAATCAGCCGTTTTTGCTCGAACATTAAATGCCTCCAAATGGTATTTATTTAACTTCCCGAGCCCCTGGAAGCATGAAAATCACTTTAAACATACCAATTTTAGCTCTAACACTGATGATCCACCTCCAAATGTGAACTGACGTTTAAAAAAAAAACATTTGAAAACGGACCATTTTCCACATTTCTGAAGCATGACGTAATGGGGGGGGGTGTTATCTCTTTTGTCGAAAATCAGCCATTTTTGCTCGAACATTAAATGCCTCCAAATGGTATTTAATTAACTTCCCGAGCCCCTGGAAGCATGAAAATCACTTTAAACATGCTAATTTTAGCTCTAACACTGATGATCCACCTACAAATGTGAACTGACGTTCAAAAATAAAACATTTGAAAACGGACCATTTTCCACATTTCTGAAGCATGACGTAATGGGGGGGGGTGTTATCTCTTTTGTCGAAAATCAGCCGTTTTTGCTCGAACATTAAATGCCTCCAAATGGTATTTATTTAACTTCCCGAGCCCCTGGAAGCATGAAAATCACTTTAAACATACCAATTTTAGCTCTAACACTGATGATCCACCTCCAAATGTGAACTGACGTTTAAAAAAAAAACATTTGAAAACGGACCATTTTCCACATTTCTGAAGCATGACGTAATGGGGGGGTGTTATCTCTTTTGTCGAAAATCAGCCGTTCTTGCTCGAACATTAAATGCCTCCAAATGGTATTTAATTAACTTCCCGGGGTGAAGAAACCCTTTTTGAGAACTCAGAGTGAGTAAATTGGCCATTTTCATGCACTTTTAACCATTCCATAAATCTTGTGTTTAGGGCCCCTGGAAGCATGAAAATCACTTTAAACATGCTAATTTTAGCTCTAACACTGATGATCCACCTACAAATGTGAACTGACGTTCAAAAATAAAACATTTGAAAACGGACCATTTTCCACATTTCTGAAGCATGACGTAATGGGGGGGTGTTATCTCTTTTGTCGAAAATCAGCCGTTTTTGCTCGAACATTAAATGCCTCCAAATGGTATTTATTTAACTTCCCGAGCCCCTGGAAGCATGAAAATCACTTTAAACATACCAATTTTAGCTCTAACACTGATGATCCACCTCCAAATGTGAACTGACGTTCAAAAATAAAACATTTGAAAACGGACCATTTTCCACATTTCTGAAGCATGACGTAATGGGGGGGTGTTATCTCTTTTGTCGAAAATCAGCCGTTTTTGCTTGAACATTAAATGCCTCCAAATAGTATTTAATTCACTTCCCGAGCCCCTGGAAGCATGACAATCACTTTAAACATGCTAATTTTAGCTCTAACACTGATGATCCACCTACAAATGTGAACTGACGTTCAAAAATAAAACATTTGAAAACGGACCATTTTCCACATTTGTGAAGCATGACGTAATGGGGGGGGGTGTTATCTCTTTTGTCGAAAATCAGCCGTTTTTGCTCAAACATTAAATGCCTCCAAATAGTATTTAATTCACTTCCAGAGCCCCTGGAAGCATGAAAATCACTTTAAACATGCTAATTTTAGCTCTAACACTGATGATCCACCTACAAATGTGAACTGACGTTCAAAAATAAAACATTTGAAAACGGACCATTTTCCACATTTCTGAAGCATGACGTAATGGGGGGTTGTTATCTCTTTTGTCGAAAATCAGCTGTTTTTGCTCGAACATTAAATGCCTCCAAATGGTATTTAATTAACTTCCCGGGGTGAAGAAACCCTTATTGAGAACTCAGAGTGAGTAAATTGGCCATTTTCATGCACTTTTAACCATTCCATAAATCTTGTGTTTAGGGCCCCTGGAAGCATGAAAATCACTTTAAACATGCCAATGTTAGCTCTAACACTGATGATCCACCTACAAATGTGAACTGACGTTCAAAAATAAAACATTTGAAAACGGACCATTTTCCACATTTCTGAAGCATGACGTAATGGGGGGGTGTTATCTCTTTTGTCGAAAATCAGCCGTTTTTGCTTGAACATTAAATGCCTCCAAATAGTATTTAATTCACTTCCCGAGCCCCTGGAAGCATGAAAATCACTTTAAACATGCTAATTTGAGCTCTAACACTGATGATCCACCTACAAATGTGAACTGACGTTCAAAAATAAAACATTTGAAAACGGACCATTTTCCACATTTCTGAAGCATGACGTAATGTGGGGGTGTTATCTCTTTTGTCGAAAATCAGCCGTTTTTGCTCGAACATTAAATGCCTCCAAATGGTATTTATTTAACTTCCCGGGCCCCTGGAAGCATGAAAATCACTTTAAACATGCTAATTTTAGCTCTAACACTGATGATCCACCTACAAATGTGAACTGACGTTCAAAAATAAAACATTTGAAAACGGACCATTTTCCACATTTCTGAAGCATGACGTAATGGGGGGGTGTTATCTCTTTTGTCGAAAATCAGCCGTTTTTGCTCGAACATTAAATGCCTCCAAATGGTATTTAATTAACTTCCTGGGGTGAAGAAACCCTTTTTGAGAACTCAGAGTGAGTAAATTGGCCATTTTCATGCACTTTTAACCATTCCATAAATCTTGTGTTTAGGGCCCCTGGAAGCATGAAAATCACTTTAAACATGCTAATTTTAGCTCTAACACTGATGATCCACCTACAAATGTGAACTGACGTTCAAAAATAAAACATTTGAAAACGGACCATTTTCCACATTTCTGAAGCATGACGTAATGGGGGGTGTTATCTCTTTTGTCGAAAAATAAGCCGTTTTTGCTCGAACATTAAATGCCTCCAAATGGTATTTAATTACCTTCCCGGGGTGAAGAAACCCTTTTTGAGAACTCAGAGTGAGTAAATTGGCCATTTTCATGCACTTTTAACCATTCCATAAATCTTGTGTTTAGGGCCCCTGGAAGCATGAAAATCACTTTAAACATGCCAATGTTAGCTCTAACACTGATGATCCACCTACAAATGTGAACTGACGTTCAAAAATAAAACATTTGAAAACGGACCATTTTCCACATTTCTGAAGCATGACGTAATGGGGGGTGTTATCTCTTTTGTCGAAAATCTGCCATTTTTGCTCGAACATTAAATGCCTCCAAATGGTATTTAATTAACTTCCCGAGCCCCTGGAAGCATGAAAATCACTTTAAACATGCTAATTTTAGCTCTAACACTGATGATCCACCTACAAATGTGAACTGACGTTCAAAAATAAAACATTTGAAAACGGACCATTTTCCACATTTCTGAAGCATGACGTAATGGGGGGGGTGTTATCTCTTTTGTCGAAAATCAGCCGTTTTTGCTCGAACATTAAATGCCTCCAAATGGTATTTATTTAACTTCCCGAGCCCCTGGAAGCATGAAAATCACTTTAAACATACCAATTTTAGCTCTAACACTGATGATCCACCTCCAAATGTGAACTGACGTTCAAAAAAAAAACATTTGAAAACGGACCATTTTCCACATTTCTGAAGCATGACGTAATGGGGGGGTGTTATCTCTTTTGTCGAAAATCAGCCGTTCTTGCTCGAACATTAAATGCCTCCAAATGGTATTTAATTAACTTCCCGGGGTGAAGAAACCCTTTTTGAGAACTCAGAGTGAGTAAATTGGCCATTTTCATGCACTTTTAACCATTCCATAAATCTTGTGTTTAGGGCCCCTGGAAGCATGAAAATCACTTTAAACATGCTAATTTTAGCTCTAACACTGATGATCCACCTACAAATGTGAACTGACGTTCAAAAATAAAACATTTGAAAACGGACCATTTTCCACATTTCTGAAGCATGACGTAATGGGGGGGTGTTATCTCTTTTGTCGAAAATCAGCCGTTTTTGCTCGAACATTAAATGCCTCCAAATGGTATTTATTTAACTTCCCGAGCCCCTGGAAGCATGAAAATCACTTTAAACATACCAATTTTAGCTCTAACACTGATGATCCACCTCCAAATGTGAACTGACGTTCAAAAATAAAACATTTGAAAACGGACCATTTTCCACATTTCTGAAGCATGACGTAATGGGGGGGTGTTATCTCTTTTGTCGAAAATCAGCCGTTTTTGCTTGAACATTAAATGCCTCCAAATAGTATTTAATTCACTTCCCGAGCCCCTGGAAGCATGAAAATCACTTTAAACATGCTAATTTTAGCTCTAACACTTATGATCCACCTACAAATGTGAACTGACGTTCAAAAATAAAACATTTGAAAACGGACCATTTTCCACATTTGTGAAGCATGACGTAATGGGGGGGGGTGTTATCTCTTTTGTCGAAAATCAGCCGTTTTTGCTCAAACATTAAATGCCTCCAAATAGTATTTAATTCACTTCCAGAGCCCCTGGAAGCATGAAAATCACTTTAAACATGCTAATTTTAGCTCTAACACTGATGATCCACCTACAAATGTGAACTGACGTTCAAAAATAAAACATTTGAAAACGGACCATTTTCCACATTTCTGAAGCATGACGTAATGGGGGGTTGTTATCTCTTTTGTCGAAAATCAGCTGTTTTTGCTCGAACATTAAATGCCTCCAAATGGTATTTAATTAACTTCCCGGGGTGAAGAAACCCTTATTGAGAACTCAGAGTGAGTAAATTGGCCATTTTCATGCACTTTTAACCATTCCATAAATCTTGTGTTTAGGGCCCCTGGAAGCATGAAAATCACTTTAAACATGCCAATGTTAGCTCTAACACTGATGATCCACCTACAAATGTGAACTGACGTTCAAAAATAAAACATTTGAAAACGGACCATTTTCCACATTTCTGAAGCATGACGTAATGGGGGGGTGTTATCTCTTTTGTCGAAAATCAGCCGTTTTTGCTTGAACATTAAATGCCTCCAAATAGTATTTAATTCACTTCCCGAGCCCCTGGAAGCATGAAAATCACTTTAAACATGCTAATTTGAGCTCTAACACTGATGATCCACCTACAAATGTGAACTGACGTTCAAAAATAAAACATTTGAAAACGGACCATTTTCCACATTTCTGAAGCATGACGTAATGTGGGGGTGTTATCTCTTTTGTCGAAAATCAGCCGTTTTTGCTCGAACATTAAATGCCTCCAAATGGTATTTATTTAACTTCCCGGGCCCCTGGAAGCATGAAAATCACTTTAAACATGCTAATTTTAGCTCTAACACTGATGATCCACCTACAAATGTGAACTGACGTTCAAAAATAAAACATTTGAAAACGGACCATTTTCCACATTTCTGAAGCATGACGTAATGGGGGGGGTGTTATCTCTTTTGTCGAAAATCAGCCGTTTTTGCTCGAACATTAAATGCCTCCAAATGGTATTTATTTAACTTCCCGAGCCCCTGGAAGCATGAAAATCACTTTAAACATACCAATTTTAGCTCTAACACTGATGATCCACCTCCAAATGTGAACTGACGTTTAAAAAAAAAACATTTGAAAACGGACCATTTTCCACATTTCTGAAGCATGACGTAATGGGGGGGTGTTATCTCTTTTGTCGAAAATCAGCCGTTCTTGCTCGAACATTAAATGCCTCCAAATGGTATTTAATTAACTTCCCGGGGTGAAGAAACCCTTTTTGAGAACTCAGAGTGAGTAAATTGTCCATTTTCATGCACTTTTAACCATTCCATAAATCTTGTGTTTAGGGCCCCTGGAAGCATGAAAATCACTTTAAACATGCTAATTTTAGCTCTAACACTGATGATCCACCTACAAATGTGAACTGACGTTCAAAAATAAAACATTTGAAAACGGACCATTTTCCACATTTCTGAAGCATGACGTAATGGGGGGGTGTTATCTCTTTTGTCGAAAATCAGCCGTTTTTGCTCGAACATTAAATGCCTCCAAATGGTATTTATTTAACTTCCCGAGCCCCTGGAAGCATGAAAATCACTTTAAACATACCAATTTTAGCTCTAACACTGATGATCCACCTCCAAATGTGAACTGACGTTCAAAAATAAAACATTTGAAAACGGACCATTTTCCACATTTCTGAAGCATGACGTAATGGGGGGGTGTTATCTCTTTTGTCGAAAATCAGCCGTTTTTGCTTGAACATTAAATGCCTCCAAATAGTATTTAATTCACTTCCCGAGCCCCTGGAAGCATGAAAATCACTTTAAACATGCTAATTTTAGCTCTAACACTGATGATCCACCTACAAATGTGAACTGACGTTCAAAAATAAAACATTTGAAAACGGACCATTTTCCACATTTGTGAAGCATGACGTAATGGGGGGGGGTGTTATCTCTTTTGTCGAAAATCAGCCGTTTTTGCTCAAACATTAAATGCCTCCAAATAATATTTAATTCACTTCCAGAGCCCCTGGAAGCATGAAAATAACTTTAAACATGCTAATTTTAGCTCTAACACTGATGATCCACCTACAAATGTGAACTGACGTTCAAAAATAAAACATTTGAAAACGGACCATTTTCCACATTTCTGAAGCATGACGTAATGGGGGGTTGTTATCTCTTTTGTCGAAAATCAGCTGTTTTTGCTCGAACATTAAATGCCTCCAAATGGTATTTAATTAACTTCCAGGGGTGAAGAAACCCTTATTGAGAACTCAGAGTGAGTAAATTGGCCATTTTCATGCACTTTTAACCATTCCATAAATCTTGTGTTTAGGGCCCCTGGAAGCATGAAAATCACTTTAAACATGCCAATGTTAGCTCTAACACTGATGATCCACCTACAAATGTGAACTGACGTTCAAAAATAAAACATTTGAAAACGGACCATTTTCCACATTTCTGAAGCATGACGTAATGGGGGGGTGTTATCTCTTTTGTCGAAAATCAGCCGTTTTTGCTTGAACATTAAATGCCTCCAAATAGTATTTAATTCACTTCCCGAGCCCCTGGAAGCATGAAAATCACTTTAAACATGCTAATTTGAGCTCTAACACTGATGATCCACCTACAAATGTGAACTGACGTTCAAAAATAAAACATTTGAAAACGGACCATTTTCCACATTTCTGAAGCATGACGTAATGTGGGGGTGTTATCTCTTTTGTCGAAAATCAGCCGTTTTTGCTCGAACATTAAATGCCTCCAAATGGTATTTATTTAACTTCCCGGGCCCCTGGAAGCATGAAAATCACTTTAAACATGCTAATTTTAGCTCTAACACTGATGATCCACCTACAAATGTGAACTGACGTTCAAAAATAAAACATTTGAAAACGGACCATTTTCCACATTTCTGAAGCATGACGTAATGGGGGGGTGTTATCTCTTTTGTCGAAAATCAGCCGTTTTTGCTCGAACATTAAATGCCTCCAAATGGTATTTAATTAACTTCCTGGGGTGAAGAAACCCTTTTTGAGAACTCAGAGTGAGTAAATTGGCCATTTTCATGCACTTTTAACCATTCCATAAATCTTGTGTTTAGGGCCCCTGGAAGCATGAAAATCACTTTAAACATGCTAATTTTAGCTCTAACACTGATGATCCACCTACAAATGTGAACTGACGTTCAAAAATAAAACATTTGAAAACGGACCATTTTCCACATTTCTGAAGCATGACGTAATGGGGGGTGTTATCTCTTTTGTCGAAAAATAAGCCGTTTTTGCTCGAACATTAAATGCCTCCAAATGGTATTTAATTACCTTCCCGGGGTGAAGAAACCCTTTTTGAGAACTCAGAGTGAGTAAATTGGCCATTTTCATGCACTTTTAACCATTCCATAAATCTTGTGTTTAGGGCCCCTGGAAGCATGAAAATCACTTTAAACATGCCAATGTTAGCTCTAACACTGATGATCCACCTACAAATGTGAACTGACGTTCAAAAATAAAACATTTGAAAACGGACCATTTTCCACATTTCTGAAGCATGACGTAATGGGGGGTGTTATCTCTTTTGTCGAAAATCAGCCATTTTTGCTCGAACATTAAATGCCTCCAAATGGTATTTAATTAACTTCCCGAGCCCCTGGAAGCATGAAAATCACTTTAAACATGCTAATTTTAGCTCTAACACTGATGATCCACCTACAAATGTGAACTGACGTTCAAAAATAAAACATTTGAAAACGGACCATTTTCCACATTTCTGAAGCATGACGTAATGGGGGGGGTGTTATCTCTTTTGTCGAAAATCAGCCGTTTTTGCTCGAACATTAAATGCCTCCAAATGGTATTTATTTAACTTCCCGAGCCCCTGGAAGCATGAAAATCACTTTAAACATACCAATTTTAGCTCTAACACTGATGATCCACCTCCAAATGTGAACTGACGTTCAAAAAAAAAACATTTGAAAACGGACCATTTTCCACATTTCTGAAGCATGACGTAATGGGGGGGTGTTATCTCTTTTGTCGAAAATCAGCCGTTCTTGCTCGAACATTAAATGCCTCCAAATGGTATTTAATTAACTTCCCGGGGTGAAGAAACCCTTTTTGAGAACTCAGAGTGAGTAAATTGGCCATTTTCATGCACTTTTAACCATTCCATAAATCTTGTGTTTAGGGCCCCTGGAAGCATGAAAATCACTTTAAACATGCTAATTTTAGCTCTAACACTGATGATCCACCTACAAATGTGAACTGACGTTCAAAAATAAAACATTTGAAAACGGACCATTTTCCACATTTCTGAAGCATGACGTAATGGGGGGGTGTTATCTCTTTTGTCGAAAATCAGCCGTTTTTGCTCGAACATTAAATGCCTCCAAATGGTATTTATTTAACTTCCCGAGCCCCTGGAAGCATGAAAATCACTTTAAACATACCAATTTTAGCTCTAACACTGATGATCCACCTCCAAATGTGAACTGACGTTCAAAAATAAAACATTTGAAAACGGACCATTTTCCACATTTCTGAAGCATGACATAATGGGGGGGTGTTATCTCTTTTGTCGAAAATCAGCCGTTTTTGCTTGAACATTAAATGCCTCCAAATAGTATTTAATTCACTTCCCGAGCCCCTGGAAGCATGAAAATCACTTTAAACATGCTAATTTTAGCTCTAACACTGATGATCCACCTACAAATGTGAACTGACGTTCAAAAATAAAACATTTGAAAACGGACCATTTTCCACATTTGTGAAGCATGACGTAATGGGGGGGGTGTTATCTCTTTTGTCGAAAATCAGCCGTTTTTGCTCAAACATTAAATGCCTCCAAATAGTATTTAATTCACTTCCAGAGCCCCTGGAAGCATGAAAATCACTTTAAACATGCTAATTTTAGCTCTAACACTGATGATCCACCTACAAATGTGAACTGACGTTCAAAAATAAAACATTTGAAAACGGACCATTTTCCACATTTCTGAAGCATGACGTAATGGGGGGTTGTTATCTCTTTTGTCGAAAATCAGCTGTTTTTGCTCGAACATTAAATGCCTCCAAATGGTATTTAATTAACTTCCCGGGGTGAAGAAACCCTTATTGAGAACTCAGAGTGAGTAAATTGGCAATTTTCATGCACTTTTAACCATTCCATAAATCTTGTGTTTAGGGCCCCTGGAAGCATGAAAATCACTTTAAACATGCCAATGTTAGCTCTAACACTGATGATCCACCTACAAATGTGAACTGACGTTCAAAAATAAAACATTTGAAAACGGACCATTTTCCACATTTCTGAAGCATGACGTAATGGGGGGGTGTTATCTCTTTTGTCGAAAATCAGCCGTTTTTGCTTGAACATTAAATGCCTCCAAATAGTATTTAATTCACTTCCCGAGCCCCTGGAAGCATGAAAATCACTTTAAACATGCTAATTTGAGCTCTAACACTGATGATCCACCTACAAATGTGAACTGACGTTCAAAAATAAAACATTTGAAAACGGACCATTTTCCACATTTCTGAAGCATGACGTAATGTGGGGGTGTTATCTCTTTTGTCGAAAATCAGCCGTTTTTGCTCGAACATTAAATGCCTCCAAATGGTATTTATTTAACTTCCCGGGCCCCTGGAAGCATGAAAATCACTTTAAACATGCTAATTTTAGCTCTAACACTGATGATCCACCTACAAATGTGAACTGACGTTCAAAAATAAAACATTTGAAAACGGACCATTTTCCACATTTCTGAAGCATGACGTAATGGGGGGGTGTTATCTCTTTTGTCGAAAATCAGCCGTTTTTTCTCGAACATTAAATGCCTCCAAATGGTATTTATTTAACTTCCCGAGCCCCTGGAAGCATGAAAATCACTTTAAACATGCTAATTTTAGCTCTAACACTGATGATCCACCTACAAATGTGAACTGACGTTCAAAAATAAAACATTTGAAAACGGACCATTTTCCACATTTCTGAAGCATGACGTAATGGGGGGTGTTATCTCTTTTGTTGAAAATCAGCCGTTTTTTCTCGAACATTAAATGCCTCCAAATGGTATTTATTTAACTTCCCGAGCCCCTGGAAGCATGAAAATCACTTTAAACATACTAATTTTAGCTCTAACACTGATGATCCACCTACAAATGTGAACTGACGTTCAAAAATAAAACATTTGAAAACGGACCATTTTCCACATTTCTGAAGCATGACGTAATGGGGGGGTGTTATCTCTTTTGTCGAAAATCAGCCGTTTTTGCTCGAACATTAAATGCCTCCAAATGGTATTTAATTAACTTCCCTGGGTGAAGAAACCCTTTTTGAGAACTCAGAGTGAGTAAATTGGCCATTTTCATGCACTTTTAACCATTCCATAAATCTTGTGTTTAGGGCCCCTGGAAGCATGAAAATCACTTTAAACATGCTAATTTTAGCTCTAACACTGATGATCCACCTACAAATGTGAACTGACGTTCAAAAATAAAACATTTGAAAACGGACCATTTTCCACATTTCTGAAGCATGACGTAATGGGGGGGTGTTATCTCTTTTGTCGAAAATCAGCCGTTTTTGCTCGAACATTAAATGCCTCCAAATGGTATTTAATTAACTTCCCGGGGTGACGAAACCCTTTTTGAGAACTCAGAGTGAGTAAATTGGCCATTTTCATGCACTTTTAAACATTCCATAAATCTTGTGTTTAGGGCCCCTGGAAGCATGAAAATCACTTTAAACATGCCAATGTTAGCTCTAACACTGATGATCCACCTACAAATGTGAACTGACGTTCAAAAATCAAACATTTGAAAACGGATCATTTTCCACATTTCTGAAGCATGACGTAATGGGGGGGTGTTATCTCTTTTGTCGAAAATCAGCCGTTTTTGCTTGAACATTGAATGCCTCCAAATAGTATTTAATTCACTTCCCGAGCCCCTGGAAGCATGAAAATCACTTTAAACATGCTAATTTTAGCTCTAACACTGATGATCCACCTACAAATGTGAACTGACGTTCAAAAATAAAACATTTGAAAACGGACCATTTTCCACATTTCTGAAGCATGACGTAATGGGGGTTGTTATCTCTTTTGTCGAAAATCAGCTGTTTTTGCTCGAACATTAAATGCCTCCAAATGGTATTTAATTAACTTCCCGGGGTGAAGAAACCCTTTTTGAGAACTCAGAGTGAGTAAATTGGCCATTTTCATGCACTTTTAACCATTCCATAAATCGTGTGTTTAGGGCCCCTGGAAGCATGAAAATCACTTTAAACATGCTAATTTTAGCTCTAACACTGATGATCCACCTACAAATGTGAACTGACGTTCAAAAATAAAACATTTGAAAACGGACCATTTTCCACATTTGTGAAGCATGACGTAATGGGGGGGTGTTATCTCTTTTGTCGAAAATCAGCCGTTTTTGCTCAAACATTAAATGCCTCCAAATAGTATTTAATTCACTTCCAGAGCCCCTGGAAGCATGAAAATCACTTTAAACATGCTAATTTTAGCTCTAACACTGATGATCCACCTACAAATGTGAACTGACGTTCAAAAATAAAACATTTGAAAACGGACCATTTTCCACATTTCTGAAGCATGACGTAATGGGGGTTGTTATCTCTTTTGTCGAAAATCAGCTGTTTTTGCTCGAACATTAAATGCCTCCAAATGGTATTTAATTAACTTCCCGGGGTGAAGAAACCCTTTTTGAGAACTCAGAGTGAGTAAATTGGCCATTTTCATGCACTTTTAACCATTCCATAAATCTTGTGTTTAGGGCCCCTGGAAGCATGAAAATCACTTTAAACATGCTAATTTTAGCTCTAACACTGATGATCCACCTACAAATGTGAACTGACGTTCAAAAATAAAACATTTGAAAACGGACCATTTTCCACATTTCTGAAGCATGACGTAATGGGGGGGTGTTATCTCTTTTGTCGAAAATCAGCCGTTTTTGCTCGAACATTACATGCCTCCAAATGGTATTTAATTAACTTCCTGGGGTGAAGAAACCCTTTTTGAGAACTCAGAGTGAGTAAATTGGCCATTTTCATGCACTTTTAACCATTCCATAAATCTTGTGTTTAGGGCCCCTGGAAGCATGAAAATCACTTTAAACATGCTAATTTTAGCTCTAACACTGATGATCCACCTACAAATGTGAACTGACGTTCAAAAATAAAACATTTGAAAACTGACCATTTTCCACATTTCTTAAGCATGACGTAATGGGGGGGTGTTATCTCTTTTGTCGAAAATCAGCCGTTTTTGCTCGAACATTAAATGCCTCCAAATGGTATTTAATTAACTTCCCGAGCCCTTAGAAGCATGAAAATCACTTTAAACATGCTAATTTTAGCTCTCACACTGATGATCCACCTACAAATGTGAACTGACATTCAAAAATAAAACATTTGAAAACGGACCATTTTCCACATTTCTGAAGCATGACGTAATGGGGGGGTGTTATCTCTTTTGTCGAAAAATAAGCCGTTTTTGCTCGAACATTAAATGCCTCCAAATGGTATTTAATTAACTTCCCGGGGTGAAGAAACCCTTTTTGAGAACTCAGAGTGAGTAAATTGGCCATTTTCATGCACTTTTAACCATTCCATAAATCTTGTGTTTAGGGCCCCTGGAAGCATGAAAATCACTTTAAACATGCTAATTTTAGCTCTAACACTGATGATCCACCTACAAATGTGAACTGACGTTCAAAAATAAAACATTTGAAAACGGACCATTTTCCACATTTCTTAAGCATGACGTAATGGGGGGGTGTTATCTCTTTTGTCGAAAACCAGCCGTTTTTGCTCGAACATTAAATGCCTCCAAATGGTATTTAATTAACTTCCCGAGCCCCTGGAAGCATGAAAATCACTTTAAACATGCTAATTTTAGCTCTAACACTGATGATCCACCTACAAATGTGAACTGACGTTCAAAAATAAAACATTTGAAAACGGACCATTTTCCACATTTCTGAAGCATGACGTAATGGGGGGGTGTTATCTCTTTTGTCGAAAATCAGCCGTTTTTGCTCGAACATTAAATGCCTCCAAATGGTATTTATTTAACTTCCCGAGCCCCTGGAAGCATGAAAATCACTTTAAACATGCTAATTTTAGCTCTAACACTGATGATCCACCTACAAATGTGAACTGACGTTCAAAAATAAAACATTTGAAAACGGACCATTTTCCACATTTCTGAAGCATGACGTAATGGGGGGTGTTATCTCTTTTGTCGAAAATCAGCCGTTTTTGCTCGAACATTAAATGCCTCCAAATGGTATTTATTTAACTTCCCGAGCCCCTGGAAGCATGAAAATCACTTTAAACATACTAATTTTAGCTCTAACACTGATGATCCACCTACAAATGTGAACTGACGTTCAAAAATAAAACATTTGAAAAAGGACCATTTTCCACATTTCTGAAGCATGACGTAATGGGGGGGTGTTATCTCTTTTGTCGAAAATCAGCCGTTTTTGCTCGAACATTAAATGCCTCCAAATGGTATTTAATTAACTTCCCTGGGTGAAGAAACGCTTTTTGAGAACTCAGAGTGAGTAAATTGGCCATTTTCATGCACTTTTAACCATTCCATAAATCTTGTGTTTAGGGCCCCTGGAAGCATGAAAATCACTTTAAACATGCTAATTTTAGCTCTAACACTGATGATCCACCTACAAATGTGAACTGACGTTCAAAAATAAAACATTTGAAAACGGACCATTTTCCACATTTCTGAAGCATGACGTAATGGGGGGGTGTTATCTCTTTTGTCGAAAATCAGCCGTTTTTGCTCGAACATTAAATGCCTCCAAATGGTATTTAATTAACTTCCCGGGGTGACGAAACCCTTTTTGAGAACTCAGAGTGAGTAAATTGGCCATTTTCATGCACTTTTAACCATTCCATAAATCTTGTGTTTAGGGCCCCTGGAAGCATGAAAATCACTTTAAACATGCCAATGTTAGCTCTAACACTGATGATCCACCTACAAATGTGAACTGACGTTCAAAAATAAAACATTTGAAAAAGGACCATTTTCCACATTTCTGAAGCATGACGTAATGGGGGGGTGTTATCTCTTTTGTCGAAAATCAGCCGTTTTTGCTCGAACATTAAATGCCTCCAAATGGTATTTAATTAACTTCCGGGGGTGAAGAAACCCTTTTTGAGAACTCAGAGTGAGTAAATTGGCCATTTTCATGCACTTTTAACCATTCCATAAATCGTGTGTTTAGGGCCCCTGGAAGCATGAAAATCACTTTAAACATGCTAATTTTAGCTCTAACACTGATGATCCACCTACAAATGTGAACTGACGTTCAAAAATAAAACATTTGAAAACGGACCATTTTTCACATTTGTGAAGCATGACGTAATGGGGGGGTGTTATCTCTTTTGTCGAAAATCAGCTGTTTTTGCTCAAACATTAAATGCCTCCAAATAGTATTTAATTCACTTCCAGAGTCCCTGGAAGCATGAAAATCACTTTAAACATGCTAATTTTAGCTCTAACACTGATGATCCACCTACAAATGTGAACTGACGTTCAAAAATAAAACATTTGAAAACGGACCATTTTCCACATTTCTGAAGCATGACGTAATGGGGGGTTGTTATCTCTTTTGTCGAAAATCAGCTGTTTTTGCTCGAACATTAAATGCCTCCAAATGGTATTTAATTAACTTCCCGGGGTGAAGAAACCCTTTTTGAGAACTCAGAGTGAGTAATTGGCCATTTTCATGCACTTTTAACCATTCCATAAATCTTGTGTTTAGGGCCCCTGGAAGCATGAAAATCACTTTAAACATGCTAATTTTAGCTCTAACACTGATGATCCACCTACAAATGTGAACTGACGTTCAAAAATAAAACATTTGAAAACGGACCATTTTCCACATTTCTGAAGCATGACGTAATGGGGGGGTGTTATCTCTTTTGTGGAAAATCAGCCGTTTTTGCTCGAACATTAAATGCCTCCAAATGGTATTTAATTAACTTCCCGAGCCCTTGGAAGCATGAAAATCACTTTAAACATGCTAATTTTAGCTCTCACACTGATGATCCACCTACAAATGTGAACTGACGTTCAAAAATAAAACATTTGAAAACGGACCATTTTCCACATTTCTGAAGCATGACGTAATGGGGGGTTGTTATCTCTTTTGTCGAAAATCAGCTGTTTTTGCTCGAACATTAAATGCCTCCAAATGGTATTTAATTAACTTCCCGAGCCCCTGGAAGCATGAAAATCACTTTAAACATGCTAATTTTAGCTCTAACACTGATGATCCACCTACAAATGTGAACTGACGTTCAAAAATAAAACATTTGAAAACGGACCATTTTCCACATTTCTGAAGCATGACGTAATGGGGGGGTGTTATCTCTTTTGTCGAAAATCAGCCGTTTTTGCTCGAACATTACATGCCTCCAAATGGTATTTAATTAACTTCCCGAGCCCTTGGAAGCATGAAAATCACTTTAAACATGCAAATTTTAGCTCTCACACTGATGATCCACCTACAAATGTGAACTGACGTTCAAAAATAAAACATTTGAAAACGGACCATTTTCCACATTTCTGAAGCATGACGTAATGGGGGGGTGTTATCTCTTTTGTCGAAAATCAGCCGTTTTTGCTCGAACATTAAATGCCTCCAAATGGTATTTAATTAACTTCCCGGGGTGACGAAACCCTTTTTGAGAACTCAGAGTGAGTAAATTGGCCATTTTCATGCACTTTTAACCATTCCATAAATCTTGTGTTTAGGGCCCCTGGAAGCATGAAAATCACTTTAAACATGCCAATGTTAGCTCTAACACTGATGATCCACCTACAAATGTGAACTGACGTTCAAAAATCAAACATTTGAAAACGGATCATTTTCCACATTTCTGAAGCATGACGTAATGGGGGGGGGTGTTATCTCTTTTGTCGAAAATCAGCCGTTTTTGCTTGAACATTGAATGCCTCCAAATAGTATTTAATTCACTTCCCGAGCCCCTGGAAGCATGAAAATCACTTTAAACATGCTAATTTTAGCTCTAACACTGATGATCCACCTACAAATGTGAACTGACGTTCAAAAATAAAACATTTGAAAACGGACCATTTTCCATATTTCTGAAGCATGACGTAATGGGGGGGTGTTATCTCTTTTGTCGAAAATCAGCCGTTTTTGCTCGAACATTACATGCCTCCAAATGGTATTTAATTAACTTCCCGAGCCCTTAGAAGCATGAAAATCACTTTAAACATGCTAATTTTAGCTCTAACACTGATGATCCACCTACAAATGTGAACTGACGTTCAAAAATAAAACATTTGAAAACGGACCATTTTCCACATTTGTGAAGCATGACGTAATGGGGGGGTGTTATCTCTTTTGTCGAAAATCAGCCGTTTTTGCTCAAACATTAAATGCCTCCAAATAGTATTTAATTCACTTCCAGAGCCCCTGGAAGCATGAAAATCACTTTAAACATGCTAATTTTAGCTCTAACACTGATGATCCACCTACAAATGTGAACTGACGTTCAAAAATAAAACATTTGAAAACGGACCATTTTCCACATTTCTGAAGCATGACGTAATGGGGGGGTGTTATCTCTTTTGTCGAAAATCAGCCGTTTTTGCTTGAACATTACATGCCTCCAAATGGTATTTAATTAACTTCCCGAGCCCTTAGAAGCATGAAAATCACTTTAAACATGCTAATTTTAGCTCTCACACTGATGATCCACCTACAAATGTGAACTGACGTTCAAAAATAAAACATTTGAAAACGGACCATTTTCCACATTTCTGAAGCATGACGTAATGGGGGGGTGTTATCTCTTTTGTCGAAAAATAAGCCGTTTTTGCTCGAACATTAAATGCCTCCAAATGGTATTTAATTAACTTCCCGGGGTGAAGAAACCCTTTTTGAGAACTCAGAGTGAGTAAATTGGCCATTTTCATGCACTTTTAAACATTCCATAAATCTTGTGTTTAGGGCCCCTGGAAGCATGAAAATCACTTTAAACATGCTAATTTTAGCTCTAACACTGATGATCCACCTACAAATGTGAACTGACGTTCAAAAATAAAACATTTGAAAACGGACCATTTTCCACATTTCTTAAGCATGACGTAATGGGGGGGTGTTATCTCTTTTGTCGAAAACCAGCCGTTTTTGCTCGAACATTAAATGCCTCCAAATGGTATTTAATTAACTTCCCGAGCCCCTGGAAGCATGAAAATCACTTTAAACATGCTAATTTTAGCTCTAACACTGATGATCCACCTACAAATGTGAACTGACGTTCAAAAATAAAACATTTGAAAACGGACCATTTTCCACATTTCTGAAGCATGACGTAATGGGGGGGTGTTATCTCTTTTGTCGAATATCAGCCGTTTTTGCTCGAACATTACATGCCTCCAAATGGTATTTAATTAACTTCCTGGGGTGAAGAAACCCTTTTTGAGAACTCAGAGTGAGTAAATTGGCCATTTTCATGCACTTTTAACCATTCCATAAATCTTGTGTTTAGGGCCCCTGGAAGCATGAAAATCACTTTAAACATGCTAATTTTAGCTCTAACACTGATGATCCACCTACAAATGTGAACTGACGTTCAAAAATAAAACATTTGAAAACGGACCATTTTCCACATTTCTGAAGCATGACGTAATGGGGGGGTGTTATCTCTTTTGTGGAAAATCAGCCGTTTTTGCTCGAACATTAAATGCCTCCAAATGGTATTTAATTAACTTCCCGAGCCCTTGGAAGCATGAAAATCACTTTAAACATGCTAATTTTAGCTCTCACACTGATGATCCACCTACAAATGTGAACTGACGTTCAAAAATAAAACATTTGAAAACGGACCATTTTCCACATTTCTGAAGCATGACGTAATGGGGGGTTGTTATCTCTTTTGTCGAAAATCAGCTGTTTTTGCTCGAACATTAAATGCCTCCAAATGGTATTTAATTAACTTCCCGAGCCCCTGGAAGCATGAAAATCACTTTAAACATGCTAATTTTAGCTCTAACACTGATGATCCACCTACAAATGTGAACTGACGTTCAAAAATAAAACATTTGAAAACGGACCATTTTCCACATTTCTGAAGCATGACGTAATGGGGGGGTGTTATCTCTTTTGTCGAAAATCAGCCGTTTTTGCTCGAACATTACATGCCTCCAAATGGTATTTAATTAACTTCCCGAGCCCTTGGAAGCATGAAAATCACTTTAAACATGCAAATTTTAGCTCTCACACTGATGATCCACCTACAAATGTGAACTGACGTTCAAAAATAAAACATTTGAAAACGGACCATTTTCCACATTTCTGAAGCATGACGTAATGGGGGGGTGTTATCTCTTTTGTCGAAAATCAGCCGTTTTTGCTCGAACATTAAATGCCTCCAAATGGTATTTAATTAACTTCCCGGGGTGACGAAACCCTTTTTGAGAACTCAGAGTGAGTAAATTGGCCATTTTCATGCACTTTTAACCATTCCATAAATCTTGTGTTTAGGGCCCCTGGAAGCATGAAAATCACTTTAAACATGCCAATGTTAGCTCTAACACTGATGATCCACCTACAAATGTGAACTGACGTTCAAAAATCAAACATTTGAAAACGGATCATTTTCCACATTTCTGAAGCATGACGTAATGGGGGGGGGTGTTATCTCTTTTGTCGAAAATCAGCCGTTTTTGCTTGAACATTGAATGCCTCCAAATAGTATTTAATTCACTTCCCGAGCCCCTGGAAGCATGAAAATCACTTTAAACATGCTAATTTTAGCTCTAACACTGATGATCCACCTACAAATGTGAACTGACGTTCAAAAATAAAACATTTGAAAACGGACCATTTTCCATATTTCTGAAGCATGACGTAATGGGGGGGTGTTATCTCTTTTGTCGAAAATCAGCCGTTTTTGCTCGAACATTACATGCCTCCAAATGGTATTTAATTAACTTCCCGAGCCCTTAGAAGCATGAAAATCACTTTAAACATGCTAATTTTAGCTCTAACACTGATGATCCACCTACAAATGTGAACTGACGTTCAAAAATAAAACATTTGAAAACGGACCATTTTCCACATTTGTGAAGCATGACGTAATGGGGGGGTGTTATCTCTTTTGTCGAAAATCAGCCGTTTTTGCTCAAACATTAAATGCCTCCAAATAGTATTTAATTCACTTCCAGAGCCCCTGGAAGCATGAAAATCACTTTAAACATGCTAATTTTAGCTCTAACACTGATGATCCACCTACAAATGTGAACTGACGTTCAAAAATAAAACATTTGAAAACGGACCATTTTCCACATTTCTGAAGCATGACGTAATGGGGGGGTGTTATCTCTTTTGTCGAAAATCAGCCGTTTTTGCTCGAACATTAAATGCCTCCAAATGGTATTTAATTAACTTCCCGGGGTGACGAAACCCTTTTTGAGAACTCAGAGTGAGTAAATTGGCCATTTTCATGCACTTTTAACCATTCCATAAATCTTGTGTTTAGGGCCCCTGGAAGCATGAAAATCACTTTAAACATGCCAATGTTAGCTCTAACACTGATGATCCACCTACAAATGTGAACTGACGTTCAAAAATCAAACATTTGAAAACGGATCATTTTCCACATTTCTGAAGCATGACGTAATGGGGGGGGGTGTTATCTCTTTTGTCGAAAATCAGCCGTTTTTGCTTGAACATTGAATGCCTCCAAATAGTATTTAATTCACTTCCCGAGCCCCTGGAAGCATGAAAATCACTTTAAACATGCTAATTTTAGCTCTAACACTGATGATCCACCTACAAATGTGAACTGACGTTCAAAAATAAAACATTTGAAAACGGACCATTTTCCATATTTCTGAAGCATGACGTAATGGGGGGGTGTTATCTCTTTTGTCGAAAATCAGCCGTTTTTGCTCGAACATTACATGCCTCCAAATGGTATTTAATTAACTTCCCGAGCCCTTAGAAGCATGAAAATCACTTTAAACATGCTAATTTTAGCTCTAACACTGATGATCCACCTACAAATGTGAACTGACGTTCAAAAATAAAACATTTGAAAACGGACCATTTTCCACATTTGTGAAGCATGACGTAATGGGGGGGTGTTATCTCTTTTGTCGAAAATCAGCCGTTTTTGCTCAAACATTAAATGCCTCCAAATAGTATTTAATTCACTTCCAGAGCCCCTGGAAGCATGAAAATCACTTTAAACATGCTAATTTTAGCTCTAACACTGATGATCCACCTACAAATGTGAACTGACGTTCAAAAATAAAACATTTGAAAACGGACCATTTTCCACATTTCTGAAGCATGACGTAATGGGGGGGTGTTATCTCTTTTGTCGAAAATCAGCCGTTTTTGCTTGAACATTACATGCCTCCAAATGGTATTTAATTAACTTCCCGAGCCCTTAGAAGCATGAAAATCACTTTAAACATGCTAATTTTAGCTCTCACACTGATGATCCACCTACAAATGTGAACTGACGTTCAAAAATAAAACATTTGAAAACGGACCATTTTCCACATTTCTGAAGCATGACGTAATGGGGGGGTGTTATCTCTTTTGTCGAAAAATAAGCCGTTTTTGCTCGAACATTAAATGCCTCCAAATGGTATTTAATTAACTTCCCGGGGTGAAGAAACCCTTTTTGAGAACTCAGAGTGAGTAAATTGGCCATTTTCATGCACTTTTAAACATTCCATAAATCTTGTGTTTAGGGCCCCTGGAAGCATGAAAATCACTTTAAACATGCTAATTTTAGCTCTAACACTGATGATCCACCTACAAATGTGAACTGACGTTCAAAAATAAAACATTTGAAAACGGACCATTTTCCACATTTCTTAAGCATGACGTAATGGGGGGGTGTTATCTCTTTTGTCGAAAACCAGCCGTTTTTGCTCGAACATTAAATGCCTCCAAATGGTATTTAATTAACTTCCCGAGCCCCTGGAAGCATGAAAATCACTTTAAACATGCTAATTTTAGCTCTAACACTGATGATCCACCTACAAATGTGAACTGACGTTCAAAAATAAAACATTTGAAAACGGACCATTTTCCACATTTCTGAAGCATGACGTAATGGGGGGGTGTTATCTCTTTTGTCGAATATCAGCCGTTTTTGCTCGAACATTACATGCCTCCAAATGGTATTTAATTAACTTCCTGGGGTGAAGAAACCCTTTTTGAGAACTCAGAGTGAGTAAATTGGCCATTTTCATGCACTTTTAACCATTCCATAAATCTTGTGTTTAGGGCCCCTGGAAGCATGAAAATCACTTTAAACATGCTAATTTTAGCTCTAACACTGATGATCCACCTACAAATGTGAACTGACGTTCAAAAATAAAACATTTGAAAACGGACCATTTTCCACATTTCTGAAGCATGACGTAATGGGGGGGTGTTATCTCTTTTGTGGAAAATCAGCCGTTTTTGCTCGAACATTAAATGCCTCCAAATGGTATTTAATTAACTTCCCGAGCCCTTGGAAGCATGAAAATCACTTTAAACATGCTAATTTTAGCTCTCACACTGATGATCCACCTACAAATGTGAACTGACGTTCAAAAATAAAACATTTGAAAACGGACCATTTTCCACATTTCTGAAGCATGACGTAATGGGGGGTTGTTATCTCTTTTGTCGAAAATCAGCTGTTTTTGCTCGAACATTAAATGCCTCCAAATGGTATTTAATTAACTTCCCGAGCCCCTGGAAGCATGAAAATCACTTTAAACATGCTAATTTTAGCTCTAACACTGATGATCCACCTACAAATGTGAACTGACGTTCAAAAATAAAACATTTGAAAACGGACCATTTTCCACATTTCTGAAGCATGACGTAATGGGGGGGTGTTATCTCTTTTGTCGAAAATCAGCCGTTTTTGCTCGAACATTACATGCCTCCAAATGGTATTTAATTAACTTCCCGAGCCCTTGGAAGCATGAAAATCACTTTAAACATGCAAATTTTAGCTCTCACACTGATGATCCACCTACAAATGTGAACTGACGTTCAAAAATAAAACATTTGAAAACGGACCATTTTCCACATTTCTGAAGCATGACGTAATGGGGGGGTGTTATCTCTTTTGTCGAAAATCAGCCGTTTTTGCTCGAACATTAAATGCCTCCAAATGGTATTTAATTAACTTCCCGGGGTGACGAAACCCTTTTTGAGAACTCAGAGTGAGTAAATTGGCCATTTTCATGCACTTTTAACCATTCCATAAATCTTGTGTTTAGGGCCCCTGGAAGCATGAAAATCACTTTAAACATGCCAATGTTAGCTCTAACACTGATGATCCACCTACAAATGTGAACTGACGTTCAAAAATCAAACATTTGAAAACGGATCATTTTCCACATTTCTGAAGCATGACGTAATGGGGGGGGGTGTTATCTCTTTTGTCGAAAATCAGCCGTTTTTGCTTGAACATTGAATGCCTCCAAATAGTATTTAATTCACTTCCCGAGCCCCTGGAAGCATGAAAATCACTTTAAACATGCTAATTTTAGCTCTAACACTGATGATCCACCTACAAATGTGAACTGACGTTCAAAAATAAAACATTTGAAAACGGACCATTTTCCATATTTCTGAAGCATGACGTAATGGGGGGGTGTTATCTCTTTTGTCGAAAATCAGCCGTTTTTGCTCGAACATTACATGCCTCCAAATGGTATTTAATTAACTTCCCGAGCCCTTAGAAGCATGAAAATCACTTTAAACATGCTAATTTTAGCTCTAACACTGATGATCCACCTACAAATGTGAACTGACGTTCAAAAATAAAACATTTGAAAACGGACCATTTTCCACATTTGTGAAGCATGACGTAATGGGGGGGTGTTATCTCTTTTGTCGAAAATCAGCCGTTTTTGCTCAAACATTAAATGCCTCCAAATAGTATTTAATTCACTTCCAGAGCCCCTGGAAGCATGAAAATCACTTTAAACATGCTAATTTTAGCTCTAACACTGATGATCCACCTACAAATGTGAACTGACGTTCAAAAATAAAACATTTGAAAACGGACCATTTTCCACATTTCTGAAGCATGACGTAATGGGGGGGTGTTATCTCTTTTGTCGAAAATCAGCCGTTTTTGCTTGAACATTACATGCCTCCAAATGGTATTTAATTAACTTCCCGAGCCCTTAGAAGCATGAAAATCACTTTAAACATGCTAATTTTAGCTCTCACACTGATGATCCACCTACAAATGTGAACTGACGTTCAAAAATAAAACATTTGAAAACGGACCATTTTCCACATTTCTGAAGCATGACGTAATGGGGGGGTGTTATCTCTTTTGTCGAAAAATAAGCCGTTTTTGCTCGAACATTAAATGCCTCCAAATGGTATTTAATTAACTTCCCGGGGTGAAGAAACCCTTTTTGAGAACTCAGAGTGAGTAAATTGGCCATTTTCATGCACTTTTAAACATTCCATAAATCTTGTGTTTAGGGCCCCTGGAAGCATGAAAATCACTTTAAACATGCTAATTTTAGCTCTAACACTGATGATCCACCTACAAATGTGAACTGACGTTCAAAAATAAAACATTTGAAAACGGACCATTTTCCACATTTCTTAAGCATGACGTAATGGGGGGGTGTTATCTCTTTTGTCGAAAACCAGCCGTTTTTGCTCGAACATTAAATGCCTCCAAATGGTATTTAATTAACTTCCCGAGCCCCTGGAAGCATGAAAATCACTTTAAACATGCTAATTTTAGCTCTAACACTGATGATCCACCTACAAATGTGAACTGACGTTCAAAAATAAAACATTTGAAAACGGACCATTTTCCACATTTCTGAAGCATGACGTAATGGGGGGGTGTTATCTCTTTTGTCGAATATCAGCCGTTTTTGCTCGAACATTACATGCCTCCAAATGGTATTTAATTAACTTCCTGGGGTGAAGAAACCCTTTTTGAGAACTCAGAGTGAGTAAATTGGCCATTTTCATGCACTTTTAACCATTCCATAAATCTTGTGTTTAGGGCCCCTGGAAGCATGAAAATCACTTTAAACATGCTAATTTTAGCTCTAACACTGATGATCCACCTACAAATGTGAACTGACGTTCAAAAATAAAACATTTGAAAACGGACCATTTTCCACATTTCTGAAGCATGACGTAATGGGGGGGTGTTATCTCTTTTGTGGAAAATCAGCCGTTTTTGCTCGAACATTAAATGCCTCCAAATGGTATTTAATTAACTTCCCGAGCCCTTGGAAGCATGAAAATCACTTTAAACATGCTAATTTTAGCTCTCACACTGATGATCCACCTACAAATGTGAACTGACGTTCAAAAATAAAACATTTGAAAACGGACCATTTTCCACATTTCTGAAGCATGACGTAATGGGGGGTTGTTATCTCTTTTGTCGAAAATCAGCTGTTTTTGCTCGAACATTAAATGCCTCCAAATGGTATTTAATTAACTTCCCGGGGTGAAGAAACCCTTTTTGAGAACTCAGAGTGAGTAATTGGCCATTTTCATGCACTTTTAACCATTCCATAAATCTTGTGTTTAGGGCCCCTGGAAGCATGAAAATCACTTTAAACATGCTAATTTTAGCTCTAACACTGATGATCCACCTACAAATGTGAACTGACGTTCAAAAATAAAACATTTGAAAACGGACCATTTTCTACATTTCTTAAGCATGACGTAATGGGGGGTGTTATCTCTTTTGTCGAAAACCAGCCGTTTTTGCTCGAACATTAAATGCCTCCAAATGGTATTTAATTAACTTCCCGAGCCCCTGGAAGCATGAAAATCACTTTAAACATGCTAATTTTAGCTCTAACACTGATGATCCACCTACAAATGTGAACTGACGTTCAAAAATAAAACATTTGAAAACGGACCATTTTCCACATTTCTGAAGCATGACGTAATGGGGGGTGTTATCTCTTTTGTCGAAAATCAGCCGTTTTTTCTCGAACATTAAATGCCTCCAAATGGTATTTATTTAACTTCCCGAGCCCCTGGAAGCATGAAAATCACTTTAAACATACTAATTTTAGCTCTAACACTGATGATCCACCTACAAATGTGAACTGACGTTCAAAAATAAAACATTTGAAAACGGACCATTTTCCACATTTCTGAAGCATGACGTAATGGTAGGGTGTTATCTCTTTTGTCGAAAATCAGCCGTTTTTGCTCGAACATTAAATGCCTCCAAATGGTATTTAATTAACTTCCTGGGGTGAAGAAACCCTTTTTGAGAACTCAGAGTGAGTAAATTGGCCATTTTCATGTACTTTTAACCATTCCATAAATCTTGTGTTTAGGGCCCCTGGAAGCATGAAAATCACTTTAAACATGCTAATTTTAGCTCTAACACTGATGATCCACCTACAAATGTGAACTGACGTTCAAAAATAAAACATTTGAAAACGGACCATTTTCCACATTTCTGAAGCATGACGTAATGGGGGGTGTTATCTCTTTTGTCGAAAAATAAGCCGTTTTTGCTCGAACATTAAATGCCTCCAAATGGTATTTAATTAACTTCCCGGGGTGAAGAAACCCTTTTTGAGAACTCAGAGTGAGTAAATTGGCCATTTTCATGCACTTTTAACCATTCCATAAATCTTGTGTTTAGGGCCCCTGGAAGCATGAAAATCACTTTAAACATGCCAATGTTAGCTCTAACACTGATGATCCACCTACAAATGTGAACTGACGTTCAAAAATAAAACATTTGAAAACGGACCATTTTCCACATTTCTGAAGCATGACGTAATGGGGGGTGTTATCTCTTTTGTCGAAAATCAGCCATTTTTGCTCGAACATTAAATGCCTCCAAATGGTATTTATTTAACTTCCCGAGCCCCTGGAAGCATGAAAATCACTTTAAACATGCTAATTTTAGCTCTAACACTGATGATCCACCTACAAATGTGAACTGACGTTCAAAAATAAAACATTTGAAAACGGACCATTTTCCACATTTCTGAAGCATGACGTAATGGGGGGGGTGTTATCTCTTTTGTCGAAAATCAGCCGTTTTTGCTCGAACATTAAATGCCTCCAAATGGTATTTATTTAACTTCCCGAGCCCCTGGAAGCATGAAAATCACTTTAAACATACTAATTTTAGCTCTAACACTGATGATCCACCTACAAATGTGAACTGACGTTCAAAAATAAAACATTTGAAAACGGACCATTTTCCACATTTCTGAAGCATGACGTAATGGGGGGGTGTTATCTCTTTTGTCGAAAATCAGCCGTTCTTGCTCGAACATTAAATGCCTCCAAATGGTATTTAATTAACTTCCCGGGGTGAAGAAACCCTTTTTGAGAACTCAGAGTGAGTAAATTGGCCATTTTCATGCACTTTTAACCATTCCATAAATCTTGTGTTTAGGGCCCCTGGAAGCATGAAAATCACTTTAAACATGCTAATTTTAGCTCTAACACTGATGATCCACCTACAAATGTGAACTGACATTCAAAAATAAAACATTTGAAAACGGACCATTTTCCACATTTCTGAAGCATGACGTAATGGGGGGGTGTTATCTCTTTTGTCGAAAATCAGCCGTTTTTGCTCGAACATTAAATGCCTCCAAATGGTATTTAATTAACTTCCCGGGGTGAAGAAACCCTTTTTGAGAACTCAGAGTGAGTAAATTGGCCATTTTCATGCACTTTTAACCATTCCATAAATCTTGTGTTTAGGGCCCCTGGAAGCATGAAAATCACTTTAAACATGCCAATGTTAGCTCTAACACTGATGATCCACCTACAAATGTGAACTGACGTTCAAAAATCAAACATTTGAAAACGGACCATTTTCCACATTTCTGAAGCATGACGTAATGGGGGGGTGTTATCTCTTTTGTCGAAAATCAGCCGTTTTTGCTCGAACATTAAATGCCTCCAAATGGTATTTAATTAACTTCCCGAGCCCTTGGAAGCATGAAAATCACTTTAAACATGCTAATTTTAGCTCTCACACTGATGATCCACCTACAAATGTGAACTGACGTTCAAAAATAAAACATTTGAAAACGGACCATTTTCCACATTTCTGAAGCATGACGTAATGGGGGGTTGTTATCTCTTTTGTCGAAAATCAGCTGTTTTTGCTCGAACATTAAATGCCTCCAAATGGTATTTAATTAACTTCCCGAGCCCCTGGAAGCATGAAAATCACTTTAAACATGCTAATTTTAGCTCTAACACTGATGATCCACCTACAAATGTGAACTGACGTTCAAAAATAAAACATTTGAAAACGGACCATTTTCCACATTTCTGAAGCATGACGTAATGGGGGGGTGTTATCTCTTTTGTCGAAAATCAGCCGTTTTTGCTCGAACATTACATGCCTCCAAATGGTATTTAATTAACTTCCCGAGCCCTTGGAAGCATGAAAATCACTTTAAACATGCAAATTTTAGCTCTCACACTGATGATCCACCTACAAATGTGAACTGACGTTCAAAAATAAAACATTTGAAAACGGACCATTTTCCACATTTCTGAAGCATGACGTAATGGGGGGGTGTTATCTCTTTTGTCGAAAATCAGCCGTTTTTGCTCGAACATTAAATGCCTCCAAATGGTATTTAATTAACTTCCCGGGGTGACGAAACCCTTTTTGAGAACTCAGAGTGAGTAAATTGGCCATTTTCATGCACTTTTAACCATTCCATAAATCTTGTGTTTAGGGCCCCTGGAAGCATGAAAATCACTTTAAACATGCCAATGTTAGCTCTAACACTGATGATCCACCTACAAATGTGAACTGACGTTCAAAAATCAAACATTTGAAAACGGATCATTTTCCACATTTCTGAAGCATGACGTAATGGGGGGGGGTGTTATCTCTTTTGTCGAAAATCAGCCGTTTTTGCTTGAACATTGAATGCCTCCAAATAGTATTTAATTCACTTCCCGAGCCCCTGGAAGCATGAAAATCACTTTAAACATGCTAATTTTAGCTCTAACACTGATGATCCACCTACAAATGTGAACTGACGTTCAAAAATAAAACATTTGAAAACGGACCATTTTCCATATTTCTGAAGCATGACGTAATGGGGGGGTGTTATCTCTTTTGTCGAAAATCAGCCGTTTTTGCTCGAACATTACATGCCTCCAAATGGTATTTAATTAACTTCCCGAGCCCTTAGAAGCATGAAAATCACTTTAAACATGCTAATTTTAGCTCTAACACTGATGATCCACCTACAAATGTGAACTGACGTTCAAAAATAAAACATTTGAAAACGGACCATTTTCCACATTTGTGAAGCATGACGTAATGGGGGGGTGTTATCTCTTTTGTCGAAAATCAGCCGTTTTTGCTCAAACATTAAATGCCTCCAAATAGTATTTAATTCACTTCCAGAGCCCCTGGAAGCATGAAAATCACTTTAAACATGCTAATTTTAGCTCTAACACTGATGATCCACCTACAAATGTGAACTGACGTTCAAAAATAAAACATTTGAAAACGGACCATTTTCCACATTTGTGAAGCATGACGTAATGGGGGGGTGTTATCTCTTTTGTCGAAAATCAGCCGTTTTTGCTCAAACATTAAATGCCTCCAAATAGTATTTAATTCACTTCCAGAGCCCCTGGAAGCATGAAAATCACTTTAAACATGCTAATTTTAGCTCTAACACTGATGATCCACCTACAAATGTGAACTGACGTTCAAAAATAAAACATTTGAAAACGGACCATTTTCCACATTTCTGAAGCATGACGTAATGGGGGGGTGTTATCTCTTTTGTCGAAAAATAAGCCGTTTTTGCTCGAACATTAAATGCCTCCAAATGGTATTTAATTAACTTCCCGGGGTGAAGAAACCCTTTTTGAGAACTCAGAGTGAGTAAATTGGCCATTTTCATGCACTTTTAAACATTCCATAAATCTTGTGTTTAGGGCCCCTGGAAGCATGAAAATCACTTTAAACATGCTAATTTTAGCTCTAACACTGATGATCCACCTACAAATGTGAACTGACGTTCAAAAATAAAACATTTGAAAACGGACCATTTTCCACATTTCTTAAGCATGACGTAATGGGGGGGTGTTATCTCTTTTGTCGAAAACCAGCCGTTTTTGCTCGAACATTAAATGCCTCCAAATGGTATTTAATTAACTTCCCGAGCCCCTGGAAGCATGAAAATCACTTTAAACATGCTAATTTTAGCTCTAACACTGATGATCCACCTACAAATGTGAACTGACGTTCAAAAATAAAACATTTGAAAACGGACCATTTTCCACATTTCTGAAGCATGACGTAATGGGGGGGTGTTATCTCTTTTGTCGAACATCAGCCGTTTTTGCTCGAACATTACATGCCTCCAAATGGTATTTAATTAACTTCCTGGGGTGAAGAAACCCTTTTTGAGAACTCAGAGTGAGTAAATTGGCCATTTTCATGCACTTTTAACCATTCCATAAATCTTGTGTTTAGGGCCCCTGGAAGCATGAAAATCACTTTAAACATGCTAATTTTAGCTCTAACACTGATGATCCACCTACAAATGTGAACTGACGTTCAAAAATAAAACATTTGAAAACGGACCATTTTCCACATTTCTGAAGCATGACGTAATGGGGGGGTGTTATCTCTTTTGTGGAAAATCAGCCGTTTTTGCTCGAACATTAAATGCCTCCAAATGGTATTTAATTAACTTCCCGAGCCCTTGGAAGCATGAAAATCACTTTAAACATGCTAATTTTAGCTCTCACACTGATGATCCACCTACAAATGTGAACTGACGTTCAAAAATAAAACATTTGAAAACGGACCATTTTCCACATTTCTGAAGCATGACGTAATGGGGGGTTGTTATCTCTTTTGTCGAAAATCAGCTGTTTTTGCTCGAACATTAAATGCCTCCAAATGGTATTTAATTAACTTCCCGGGGTGAAGAAACCCTTTTTGAGAACTCAGAGTGAGTAATTGGCCATTTTCATGCACTTTTAACCATTCCATAAATCTTGTGTTTAGGGCCCCTGGAAGCATGAAAATCACTTTAAACATGCTAATTTTAGCTCTAACACTGATGATCCACCTACAAATGTGAACTGACGTTCAAAAATAAAACATTTGAAAACGGACCATTTTCTACATTTCTTAAGCATGACGTAATGGGGGGTGTTATCTCTTTTGTCGAAAACCAGCCGTTTTTGCTCGAACATTAAATGCCTCCAAATGGTATTTAATTAACTTCCCGAGCCCCTGGAAGCATGAAAATCACTTTAAACATGCTAATTTTAGCTCTAACACTGATGATCCACCTACAAATGTGAACTGACGTTCAAAAATAAAACATTTGAAAACGGACCATTTTCCACATTTCTGAAGCATGACGTAATGGGGGGTGTTATCTCTTTTGTCGAAAATCAGCCGTTTTTTCTCGAACATTAAATGCCTCCAAATGGTATTTATTTAACTTCCCGAGCCCCTGGAAGCATGAAAATCACTTTAAACATACTAATTTTAGCTCTAACACTGATGATCCACCTACAAATGTGAACTGACGTTCAAAAATAAAACATTTGAAAACGGACCATTTTCCACATTTCTGAAGCATGACGTAATGGTAGGGTGTTATCTCTTTTGTCGAAAATCAGCCGTTTTTGCTCGAACATTAAATGCCTCCAAATGGTATTTAATTAACTTCCTGGGGTGAAGAAACCCTTTTTGAGAACTCAGAGTGAGTAAATTGGCCATTTTCATGTACTTTTAACCATTCCATAAATCTTGTGTTTAGGGCCCCTGGAAGCATGAAAATCACTTTAAACATGCTAATTTTAGCTCTAACACTGATGATCCACCTACAAATGTGAACTGACGTTCAAAAATAAAACATTTGAAAACGGACCATTTTCCACATTTCTGAAGCATGACGTAATGGGGGGTGTTATCTCTTTTGTCGAAAAATAAGCCGTTTTTGCTCGAACATTAAATGCCTCCAAATGGTATTTAATTAACTTCCCGGGGTGAAGAAACCCTTTTTGAGAACTCAGAGTGAGTAAATTGGCCATTTTCATGCACTTTTAACCATTCCATAAATCTTGTGTTTAGGGCCCCTGGAAGCATGAAAATCACTTTAAACATGCCAATGTTAGCTCTAACACTGATGATCCACCTACAAATGTGAACTGACGTTCAAAAATAAAACATTTGAAAACGGACCATTTTCCACATTTCTGAAGCATGACGTAATGGGGGGTGTTATCTCTTTTGTCGAAAATCAGCCATTTTTGCTCGAACATTAAATGCCTCCAAATGGTATTTATTTAACTTCCCGAGCCCCTGGAAGCATGAAAATCACTTTAAACATGCTAATTTTAGCTCTAACACTGATGATCCACCTACAAATGTGAACTGACGTTCAAAAATAAAACATTTGAAAACGGACCATTTTCCACATTTCTGAAGCATGACGTAATGGGGGGGGTGTTATCTCTTTTGTCGAAAATCAGCCGTTTTTGCTCGAACATTAAATGCCTCCAAATGGTATTGATTTAACTTCCCGAGCCCCTGGAAGCATGAAAATCACTTTAAACATACTAATTTTAGCTCTAACACTGATGATCCACCTACAAATGTGAACTGACGTTCAAAAATAAAACATTTGAAAACGGACCATTTTCCACATTTCTGAAGCATGACGTAATGGGGGGGTGTTATCTCTTTTGTCGAAAATCAGCCGTTCTTGCTCGAACATTAAATGCCTCCAAATGGTATTTAATTAACTTCCCGGGGTGAAGAAACCCTTTTTGAGAACTCAGAGTGAGTAAATTGGCCATTTTCATGCACTTTTAACCATTCCATAAATCTTGTGTTTAGGGCCCCTGGAAGCATGAAAATCACTTTAAACATGCTAATTTTAGCTCTAACACTGATGATCCACCTACAAATGTGAACTGACATTCAAAAATAAAACATTTGAAAACGGACCATTTTCCACATTTCTGAAGCATGACGTAATGGGGGGGTGTTATCTCTTTTGTCGAAAATCAGCCGTTTTTGCTCGAACATTAAATGCCTCCAAATGGTATTTAATTAACTTCCCGGGGTGAAGAAACCCTTTTTGAGAACTCAGAGTGAGTAAATTGGCCATTTTCATGCACTTTTAACCATTCCATAAATCTTGTGTTTAGGGCCCCTGGAAGCATGAAAATCACTTTAAACATGCCAATGTTAGCTCTAACACTGATGATCCACCTACAAATGTGAACTGACGTTCAAAAATCAAACATTTGAAAACGGACCATTTTCCACATTTCTGAAGCATGACGTAATGGGGGGGTGTTATCTCTTTTGTCGAAAATCAGCCGTTTTTGCTTGAACATTAAATGCCTCCAAATAGTATTTAATTCACTTCCCGAGCCCCTGGAAGCATGAAAATCACTTTAAACATGCTAATTTTAGCTCTAACACTGATGATCCACCTACAAATGTGAACTGACGTTCAAAAATAAAACATTTGAAAACGGACCATTTTCCACATTTCTGAAGCATGACGTAATGGGGGGGTGTTATCTCTTTTGTCGAAAATCAGCCGTTTTTGCTCGAACATTAAATGCCTCCAAATGGTATTTAATTAACTTCCTGGGGTGAAGAAACCCTTTTTGAGAACTCAGAGTGAGTAAATTGGCCATTTTCATGCACTTTTAACCATTCCATAAATCTTGTGTTTAGGGCCCCTGGAAGCATGAAAATCACTTTAAACATGCCAATGTTAGCTCTAACACTGATGATCCACCTACAAATGTGAACTGACGTTCAAAAATAAAACATTTGAAAACGGACCATTTTCCACATTTCTGAAGCATGACGTAATGGGGGGTGTTATCTCTTTTGTCGAAAATCAGCCATTTTTGCTCGAACATTAAATGCCTCCAAATGGTATTTAATTAACTTCCCGAGCCCCTGGAAGCATGAAAATCACTTTAAACATGCTAATTTTAGCTCTAACACTGATGATCCACCTACAAATGTGAACTGACGTTCAAAAATAAAACATTTGAAAACGGACCATTTTCCACATTTCTAAAGCATGACGTAATGGGGGGGTGTTATCTCTTTTGTCGAAAATCAGCTGTTTTTGCTCGAACATTAAATGCCTCCAAATGGTATTTAATTAACTTCCCGGGGTGAAGAAACCCTTTTTGAGAACTCAGAGTGAGTAATTGGCCATTTTCATGCACTTTTAACCATTCCATAAATCTTGTGTTTAGGGCCCCTGGAAGCATGAAAATCACTTTAAACATGCTAATTTTAGCTCTAACACTGATGATCCACCTACAAATGTGAACTGACGTTCAAAAATAAAACATTTGAAAACGGACCATTTTCCACATTTCTGAAGCATGACGTAATGGGGGGGTGTTATCTCTTTTGTCGAAAACCAGCCGTTTTTGCTCGAACATTAAATGCCTCCAAATGGTATTTAAATAACTTCCCGAGCCCCTGGAAGCATGAAAATCACTTTAAACATGCTAATTTTAGCTCTAACCTTGATGATCCACCTACAAATGTGAACTGACGTTCAAAAATAAAACATTTGAAAACGGATCATTTTCCACATTTCTGAAGCATGACGTAATGGGGGGTGTTATCTCTTTTGTCGAAAAATAAGCCGTTTTTGCTCGAACATTAAATGCCTCCAAATGGTATTTAATTAACTTCCCGGGGTGAAGAAACCCTTTTTGAGAACTCAGAGTGAGTAAATTGGCCATTTTCATGCACTTTTAACCATTCCATAAATCTTGTGTTTAGGGCCCCTGGAAGCATGAAAATCCCTTTAAACATGCCAATGTTAGCTCTAACACTGATGATCCACCTACAAATGTGAACTGACGTTCAAAAATAAAACATTTGAAAACGGACCATTTTCCACATTTCTGAAGCATGACGTAATGGGGGGTGTTATCTCTTTTGTCGAAAATCAGCCATTTTTGCTCGAACATTAAATGCCTCCAAATGGTATTTAATTAACTTCCCGAGCTCCTGGAAGCATGAAAATCACTTTAAACATGCTAATTTTAGCTCTAACACTGATGATCCACCTACAAATGTGAACTGACGTTCAAAAATAAAACATTTGAAAACGGACCATTTTCCACATTTCTGAAGCATGACGTAATGGGGGGGTGTTATCTCTTTTGTCGAAAATCAGCCGTTTTTGCTTGAACATTAAATGCCTCCAAATAGTATTTAATTCACTTCCCGAGCCCCTGGAAGCATGAAAATCACTTTAAACATGCTAATTTGAGCTCTAACACTGATGATCCACCTACAAATGTGAACTGACGTTCAAAAATAAAACATTTGAAAACGGACCATTTTCCACATTTCTGAAGCATGACGTAATGTGGGGGTGTTATCTCTTTTGTCGAAAATCAGCCGTTTTTGCTCGAACATTAAATGCCTCCAAATGGTATTTATTTAACTTCCCGAGCCCCTGGAAGCATGAAAATCACTTTAAACATGCTAATTTTAGCTCTAACACTGATGATCCACCTACAAATGTGAACTGACGTTCAAAAATAAAACATTTGAAAACGGACCATTTTCCACATTTCTGAAGCATGACGTAATGGGGGGGTGTTATCTCTTTTGTCGAAAATCAGCCGTTTTTGCTCGAACATTAAATGCCTCCAAATGGTATTTAATTAACTTCCCGGGGTGAAGAAACCCTTTTTGAGAACTCAGATTGAGTAAATTGGCCATTTTCATGCACTTTTAACCATTCCATAAATCTTGTGTTTAGGGCCCCTGGAAGCATGAAAATCACTTTAAACATGCTAATTTTAGCTCTAACACTGATGATCCACCTACAAATGTGAACTGACATTCAAAAATAAAACATTTGAAAACGGACCATTTTCCACATTTCTGAAGCATGACGTAATGGGGGGGTGTTATCTCTTTTGTCGAAAATAAGCCGTTTTTGCTCGAACATTAAATGCCTCCAAATGGTATTTAATTAACTTCCCGGGGTGAAGAAACCCTTTTTGAGAACTCAGAGTGAGTAAATTGGCCATTTTCATGCACTTTTAACCATTCCATAAATCTTGTGTTTAGGGCCCCTGGAAGCATGAAAATCACTTTAAACATGCCAATGTTAGCTCTAACACTGATGATCCACCTACAAATGTGAACTGACGTTCAAAAATCAAACATTTGAAAACGGACCATTTTCCACATTTCTGAAGCATGACGTAATGGGGGGGTGTTATCTCTTTTGTCGAAAACCAGCCGTTTTTGCTCGAACATTAAATGCCTCCAAATGGTATTTAAATAACTTCCCGAGCCCCTGGAAGCATGAAAATCACTTTAAACATGCTAATTTTAGCTCTAACCTTGATGATCCACCTACAAATGTGAACTGACGTTCAAAAATAAAACATTTGAAAACGGATCATTTTCCACATTTCTGAAGCATGACGTAATGGGGGGTGTTATCTCTTTTGTCGAAAAATAAGCCGTTTTTGCTCGAACATTAAATGCCTCCAAATGGTATTTAATTAACTTCCCGGGGTGAAGAAACCCTTTTTGAGAACTCAGAGTGAGTAAATTGGCCATTTTCATGCACTTTTAACCATTCCATAAATCTTGTGTTTAGGGCCCCTGGAAGCATGAAAATCCCTTTAAACATGCCAATGTTAGCTCTAACACTGATGATCCACCTACAAATGTGAACTGACGTTCAAAAATAAAACATTTGAAAACGGACCATTTTCCACATTTCTGAAGCATGACGTAATGGGGGGTGTTATCTCTTTTGTCGAAAATCAGCCATTTTTGCTCGAACATTAAATGCCTCCAAATGGTATTTAATTAACTTCCCGAGCTCCTGGAAGCATGAAAATCACTTTAAACATGCTAATTTTAGCTCTAACACTGATGATCCACCTACAAATGTGAACTGACGTTCAAAAATAAAACATTTGAAAACGGACCATTTTCCACATTTCTGAAGCATGACGTAATGGGGGGGTGTTATCTCTTTTGTCGAAAATCAGCCGTTTTTGCTTGAACATTAAATGCCTCCAAATAGTATTTAATTCACTTCCCGAGCCCCTGGAAGCATGAAAATCACTTTAAACATGCTAATTTGAGCTCTAACACTGATGATCCACCTACAAATGTGAACTGACGTTCAAAAATAAAACATTTGAAAACGGACCATTTTCCACATTTCTGAAGCATGACGTAATGTGGGGGTGTTATCTCTTTTGTCGAAAATCAGCCGTTTTTGCTCGAACATTAAATGCCTCCAAATGGTATTTATTTAACTTCCCGAGCCCCTGGAAGCATGAAAATCACTTTAAACATGCTAATTTTAGCTCTAACACTGATGATCCACCTACAAATGTGAACTGACGTTCAAAAATAAAACATTTGAAAACGGACCATTTTCCACATTTCTGAAGCATGACGTAATGGGGGGGTGTTATCTCTTTTGTCGAAAATCAGCCGTTTTTGCTCGAACATTAAATGCCTCCAAATGGTATTTAATTAACTTCCCGGGGTGAAGAAACCCTTTTTGAGAACTCAGATTGAGTAAATTGGCCATTTTCATGCACTTTTAACCATTCCATAAATCTTGTGTTTAGGGCCCCTGGAAGCATGAAAATCACTTTAAACATGCTAATTTTAGCTCTAACACTGATGATCCACCTACAAATGTGAACTGACATTCAAAAATAAAACATTTGAAAACGGACCATTTTCCACATTTCTGAAGCATGACGTAATGGGGGGGTGTTATCTCTTTTGTCGAAAATAAGCCGTTTTTGCTCGAACATTAAATGCCTCCAAATGGTATTTAATTAACTTCCCGGGGTGAAGAAACCCTTTTTGAGAACTCAGAGTGAGTAAATTGGCCATTTTCATGCACTTTTAACCATTCCATAAATCTTGTGTTTAGGGCCCCTGGAAGCATGAAAATCACTTTAAACATGCCAATGTTAGCTCTAACACTGATGATCCACCTACAAATGTGAACTGACGTTCAAAAATCAAACATTTGAAAACGGACCATTTTCCACATTTCTGAAGCATGACGTAATGGGGGGGTGTTATCTCTTTTGTCGAAAATCAGCCGTTTTTGCTTGAACATTAAATGCCTCCAAATAGTATTTAATTCACTTCCCGAGCCCCTGGAAGCATGAAAATCACTTTAAACATGCTAATTTTAGCTCTAACACTGATGATCCACCTACAAATGTGAACTGACGTTCAAAAATAAAACATTTGAAAACGGACCATTTTCCACATTTGTGAAGCATGACGTAATGGGGGGGGTGTTATCTCTTTTGTCGAAAATCAGCCGTTTTTGCTCAAACATTAAATGCCTCCAAATAGTATTTAATTCACTTCCAGAGCCCCTGGAAGCATGAAAATCACTTTAAACATGCTAATTTTAGCTCTAACACTGATGATCCACCTACAAATGTGAACTGACGTTCAAAAATAAAACATTTGAAAACGGACCATTTTCCACATTTGTGAAGCATGACGTAATGGGGGGGTGTTATCTCTTTTGTCGAAAATCAGCCGTTTTTGCTCAAACATTAAATGCCTCCAAATAGTATTTAATTCACTTCCCGAGCCCCTGGAAGCATGAACATCACTTTAAACATGCTAATTTTAGCTCTAACACTGATGATCCACCTACAAATGTGAACTGACGTTCAAAAATAAAACATTTGAAAACGGACCATTTTCCACATTTCTGAAGCATGACGTAATGGGGGGGGTGTTATCTCTTTTGTCGAAAATCAGCTGTTTTTGCTCAAACATTAAATGCCTCCAAATAGTATTTAATTCACTTCCCGAGCCCCTGGAAGCATGAACATCACTTTAAACATGCTAATTTTAGCTCTAACACTGATGATCCACCTACAAATGTGAACTGACGTTCAAAAATAAAACATTTGAAAACGGACCATTTTCCACATTTCTGAAGCATGACGTAATGGGGGGGGTGTTATCTCTTTTGTCGAAAA
Source organism: Lissotriton vulgaris (assembly GCF_964263255.1). Classification (NCBI taxonomy): domain Eukaryota; kingdom Metazoa; phylum Chordata; class Amphibia; order Caudata; family Salamandridae; genus Lissotriton; species Lissotriton vulgaris. The sequence continues at coordinate 241,666 of NW_028244251.1, read as the reverse complement.
TCAGCTGTTTTTGCTCGAACATTAAATGCCTCCAAATGGTATTTAATTAACTTCCCGGGGTGAAGAAACCCTTTTTGAGAACTCAGAGTGAGTAAATTGGCCATTTTCATGCACTTTTAACCATTCCATAAATCTTGTGTTTAGGGCCCCTGGAAGCATGAAAATCACTTTAAACATGCTAATTTTAGCTCTAACACTGATGATCCACCTACAAATGTGAACTGACGTTCAAAAATAAAACATTTGAAAACGGACCATTTTCCACATTTCTGAAGCATGACGTAATGGGGGGGTGTTATCTCTTTTGTCGAAAATCAGCCGTTTTTGCTCGAACATTAAATGCCTCCAAATGGTATTTAATTAACTTCCTGGGGTGAAGAAACCCTTTTTGAGAACTCAGAGTGAGTAAATTGGCCATTTTCATGCACTTTTAACCATTCCATAAATCTTGTGTTTAGGGCCCCTGGAAGCATGAAAATCACTTTAAACATGCTAATTTTAGCTCTAACACTGATGATCCACCTACAAATGTGAACTGACGTTCAAAAATAAAACATTTGAAAACGGACCATTTTCCACATTTCTGAAGCATGACGTAATGGGCGGTGTTATCTCTTTTGTCGAAAAATAAGCCGTTTTTGCTCGAACATTAAATGCCTCCAAATGGTATTTAATTAACTTCCCGGGGTGAAGAAACCCTTTTTGAGAACTCAGAGTGAGTAAATTGGCCATTTTCATGCACTTTTAACCATTCCATAAATCTTGTGTTTAGGGCCCCTGGAAGCATGAAAATCACTTTAAACATGCCAATGTTAGCTCTAACACTGATGATCCACCTACAAATGTGAACTGACGTTCAAAAATAAAACATTTGAAAACGGACCATTTTCCACATTTCTGAAGCATGACGTAATGGGGGGTGTTATCTCTTTTGTCGAAAATCAGCCATTTTTGCTCGAACATTAAATGCCTCCAAATGGTATTTAATTAACTTCCCGAGCCCCTGGAAGCATGAAAATCACTTTAAACATGCTAATTTTAGCTCTAACACTGATGATCCACCTACAAATGTGAACTGACGTTCAGAAATAAAACATTTGAAAACGGACCATTTTCCACATTTCTGAAGCATGACGTAATGGGGGGGTGTTATCTCTTTTGTCGAAAATCAGCCGTTTTTGCTCGAACATTAAATGCCTCCAAATGGTATTTATTTAACTTCCCGAGCCCCTGGAAGCATGAAAATCACTTTAAACATACCAATTTTAGCTCTAACACTGATGATCCACCTCCAAATGTGAACTGACGTTCAAAAATAAAACATTTGAAAACGGACCATTTTCCACATTTCTGAAGCATGACGTAATGGGGGGGTGTTATCTCTTTTGTCGAAAATCAGCCGTTCTTGCTCGAACATTAAATGCCTCCAAATGGTATTTAATTAACTTCCCGGGGTGAAGAAACCCTTTTTGAGAACTCAGAGTGAGTAAATTGGCCATTTTCATGCACTTTTAACCATTCCATAAATCTTGTGTTTAGGGCCCCTGGAAGCATGAAAATCACTTTAAACATGCTAATTTTAGCTCTAACACTGATGATCCACCTACAAATGTGAACTGACGTTCAAAAATAAAACATTTGAAAACGGACCATTTTCCACATTTCTGAAGCATGACGTAATGTGGGGGTGTTATCTCTTTTGTCGAAAATCAGCCGTTTTTGCTCGAACATTAAATGCCTCCAAATGGTATTTATTTAACTTCCCGAGCCCCTGGAAGCATGAAAATCACTTTAAACATGCTAATTTTAGCTCTAACACTGATGATCCACCTACAAATGTGAACTGACGTTCAAAAATAAAACATTTGAAAACGGACCATTTTCCACATTTCTGAAGCATGACGTAATGGGGGGGTGTTATCTCTTTTGTCGAAAATCAGCCGTTTTTGCTCGAACATTAAATGCCTCCAAATGGTATTTATTTACCTTCCCGAGCCCCTGGAAGCATGAAAATCACTTTAAACATGCCAATTTTAGCTCTAACACTGATGATCCACCTCCAAATGTGAACTGACGTTCAAAAATAAAACATTTGAAAACGGACCATTTTCCACATTTCTGAAGCATGACGTAATGGGGGGGTGTTATCTCTTTTGTCGAAAATCAGCCGTTTTTGCTTGAACATTAAATGCCTCCAAATAGTATTTAATTCACTTCCCGAGCCCCTGGAAGCATGAAAATCACTTTAAACATGCTAATTTTAGCTCTAACACTGATGATCCACCTACAAATGTGAACTGACGTTCAAAAATAAAACATTTGAAAACGGACCATTTTCCACATTTGTGAAGCATGACGTAATGGGGGGGGTGTTATCTCTTTTGTCGAAAATCAGCCGTTTTTGCTCAAACATTAAATGCCTCCAAATAGTATTTAATTCACTTCCAGAGCCCCTGGAAGCATGAAAATCACTTTAAACATGCTAATTTTAGCTCTAACACTGATGATCCACCTACAAATGTGAACTGACGTTCAAAAATAAAACATTTGAAAACGGACCATTTTCCACATTTCTGAAGCATGACGTAATGGGGGGTTGTTATCTCTTTTGTCGAAAATCAGCTGTTTTTGCTCGAACATTAAATGCCTCCAAATGGTATTTAATTAACTTCCCGGGGTGAAGAAACCCTTTTTGAGAACTCAGAGTGAGTAAATTGGCCATTTTCATGCACTTTTAACCATTCCATAAATCTAGTGTTTAGGGCCCCTGGAAGCATGAAAATCACTTTAAACATGCTAATTTTAGCTCTAACACTGATGATCCACCTACAAATGTGAACTGACGTTCAAAAATAAAACATTTGAAAACGGACCATTTTCCACATTTCTGAAGCATGACGTAATGGGGGGGTGTTATCTCTTTTGTCGAAAAGTAAGCCGTTTTTGCTCGAACATTAAATGCCTCCAAATGGTATTTAATTAACTTCCCGGGGTGAAGAAACCCTTATTGAGAACTCAGAGTGAGTAAATTGGCCATTTTCATGCACTTTTAACCATTCCATAAATCTTGTGTTTAGGGCCCCTGGAAGCATGAAAATCACTTTAAACATGCCAATGTTAGCTCTAACACTGATGATCCACCTACAAATGTGAACTGACGTTCAAAAATAAAACATTTGAAAACGGACCATTTTCCGCATTTCTGAAGCATGACGTAATGGGGGGGTGTTATCTCTTTTGTTGAAAATCAGCCGTTTTTGCTTGAACATTAAATGCCTCCAAATAGTATTTAATTCACTTCCCGAGCCCCTGGAAGCATGAAAATCACTTTAAACATGCTAATTTGAGCTCTAACACTGATGATCCACCTACAAATGTGAACTGACGTTCAAAAATAAAACATTTGAAAACGGACCATTTTCCACATTTCTGAAGCATGACGTAATGTGGGGGTGTTATCTCTTTTGTCGAAAATCAGCCGTTTTTGCTCGAACATTAAATGCCTCCAAATGGTATTTATTTAACTTCCCGAGCCCCTGGAAGCATGAAAATCACTTTAAACATGCTAATTTTAGCTCTAACACTGATGATCCACCTACAAATGTGAACTGACGTTCAAAAATAAAACATTTGAAAACGGACCATTTTCCACATTTCTGAAGCATGACGTAATGGGGGGGTGTTATCTCTTTTGTCGAAAATCAGCCGTTTTTTCTCGAACATTAAATGCCTCCAAATGGTATTTATTTAACTTCCCGAGCCCCTGGAAGCATGAAAATCACTTTAAACATGCTAATTTTAGCTCTAACACTGATGATCCACCTACAAATGTGAACTGACGTTCAAAAATAAAACATTTGAAAACGGACCATTTTCCACATTTCTGAAGCATGACGTAATGGGGGGTGTTATCTCTTTTGTCGAAAATCAGCCGTTTTTTCTCGAACATTAAATGCCTCCAAATGGTATTTATTTAACTTCCCGAGCCCCTGGAAGCATGAAAATCACTTTAAACATACTAATTTTAGCTCTAACACTGATGATCCACCTACAAATGTGAACTGACGTTCAAAAATAAAACATTTGAAAACGGACCATTTTCCACATTTCTGAAGCATGACGTAATGGGGGGGTGTTATCTCTTTTGTCGAAAATCAGCCGTTTTTGCTCGAACATTAAATGCCTCCAAATGGTATTTAATTAACTTCCCTGGGTGAAGAAACCCTTTTTGAGAACTCAGAGTGAGTAAATTGGCCATTTTCATGCACTTTTAACCATTCCATAAATCTTGTGTTTAGGGCCCCTGGAAGCATGAAAATCACTTTAAACATGCTAATTTTAGCTCTAACACTGATGATCCACCTACAAATGTGAACTGACGTTCAAAAATAAAACATTTGAAAACGGACCATTTTCCACATTTCTGAAGCATGACGTAATGGGGGGGTGTTATCTCTTTTGTCGAAAATCAGCCGTTTTTGCTCGAACATTAAATGCCTCCAAATGGTATTTAATTAACTTCCCGGGGTGACGAAACCCTTTTTGAGAACTCAGAGTGAGTAAATTGGCCATTTTCATGCACTTTTAAACATTCCATAAATCTTGTGTTTAGGGCCCCTGGAAGCATGAAAATCACTTTAAACATGCCAATGTTAGCTCTAACACTGATGATCCACCTACAAATGTGAACTGACGTTCAAAAATCAAACATTTGAAAACGGATCATTTTCCACATTTCTGAAGCATGACGTAATGGGGGGGTGTTATCTCTTTTGTCGAAAATCAGCCGTTTTTGCTTGAACATTGAATGCCTCCAAATAGTATTTAATTCACTTCCCGAGCCCCTGGAAGCATGAAAATCACTTTAAACATGCTAATTTTAGCTCTAACACTGATGATCCACCTACAAATGTGAACTGACGTTCAAAAATAAAACATTTGAAAACGGACCATTTTCCACATTTCTGAAGCATGACGTAATGGGGGGTGTTATCTCTTTTGTCGAAAATCAGCTGTTTTTGCTCGAACATTAAATGCCTCCAAATGGTATTTAATTATCTTCCGGGGGTGAAGAAACCCTTTTTGAGAACTCAGAGTGAGTAAATTGGCCATTTTCATGCACTTTTAACCATTCCATAAATCGTGTGTTTAGGGCCCCTGGAAGCATGAAAATCACTTTAAACATGCTAATTTTAGCTCTAACACTGATGATCCACCTACAAATGTGAACTGACGTTCAAAAATAAAACATTTGAAAACGGACCATTTTCCACATTTGTGAAGCATGACGTAATGGGGGGGGTGTTATCTCTTTTGTCGAAAATCAGCCGTTTTTGCTCAAACATTAAATGCCTCCAAATAGTATTTAATTCACTTCCAGAGCCCCTGGAAGCATGAAAATCACTTTAAACATGCTAATTTTAGCTCTAACACTGATGATCCACCTACAAATGTGAACTGACGTTCAAAAATAAAACATTTGAAAACGGACCATTTTCCACATTTCTGAAGCATGACGTAATGGGGGGTTGTTATCTCTTTTGTCGAAAATCAGCTGTTTTTGCTCGAACATTAAATGCCTCCAAATGGTATTTAATTAACTTCCCGGGGTGAAGAAACCCTTTTTGAGAACTCAGAGTGAGTAAATTGGCCATTTTCATGCACTTTTAACCATTCCATAAATCTAGTGTTTAGGGCCCCTGGAAGCATGAAAATCACTTTAAACATGCTAATTTTAGCTCTAACACTGATGATCCACCTACAAATGTGAACTGACGTTCAAAAATAAAACATTTGAAAACGGACCATTTTCCACATTTCTGAAGCATGACGTAATGGGGGGGTGTTATCTCTTTTGTCGAAAAGTAAGCCGTTTTTGCTCGAACATTAAATGCCTCCAAATGGTATTTAATTAACTTCCCGGGGTGAAGAAACCCTTATTGAGAACTCAGAGTGAGTAAATTGGCCATTTTCATGCACTTTTAACCATTCCATAAATCTTGTGTTTAGGGCCCCTGGAAGCATGAAAATCACTTTAAACATGCCAATGTTAGCTCTAACACTGATGATCCACCTACAAATGTGAACTGACGTTCAAAAATAAAACATTTGAAAACGGACCATTTTCCGCATTTCTGAAGCATGACGTAATGGGGGGGTGTTATCTCTTTTGTTGAAAATCAGCCGTTTTTGCTTGAACATTAAATGCCTCCAAATAGTATTTAATTCACTTCCCGAGCCCCTGGAAGCATGAAAATCACTTTAAACATGCTAATTTGAGCTCTAACACTGATGATCCACCTACAAATGTGAACTGACGTTCAAAAATAAAACATTTGAAAACGGACCATTTTCCACATTTCTGAAGCATGACGTAATGTGGGGGTGTTATCTCTTTTGTCGAAAATCAGCCGTTTTTGCTCGAACATTAAATGCCTCCAAATGGTATTTATTTAACTTCCCGAGCCCCTGGAAGCATGAAAATCACTTTAAACATGCTAATTTTAGCTCTAACACTGATGATCCACCTACAAATGTGAACTGACGTTCAAAAATAAAACATTTGAAAACGGACCATTTTCCACATTTCTGAAGCATGACGTAATGGGGGGGTGTTATCTCTTTTGTCGAAAATCAGCCGTTTTTTCTCGAACATTAAATGCCTCCAAATGGTATTTATTTAACTTCCCGAGCCCCTGGAAGCATGAAAATCACTTTAAACATGCTAATTTTAGCTCTAACACTGATGATCCACCTACAAATGTGAACTGACGTTCAAAAATAAAACATTTGAAAACGGACCATTTTCCACATTTCTGAAGCATGACGTAATGGGGGGTGTTATCTCTTTTGTCGAAAATCAGCCGTTTTTTCTCGAACATTAAATGCCTCCAAATGGTATTTATTTAACTTCCCGAGCCCCTGGAAGCATGAAAATCACTTTAAACATACTAATTTTAGCTCTAACACTGATGATCCACCTACAAATGTGAACTGACGTTCAAAAATAAAACATTTGAAAACGGACCATTTTCCACATTTCTGAAGCATGACGTAATGGGGGGGTGTTATCTCTTTTGTCGAAAATCAGCCGTTTTTGCTCGAACATTAAATGCCTCCAAATGGTATTTAATTAACTTCCCTGGGTGAAGAAACCCTTTTTGAGAACTCAGAGTGAGTAAATTGGCCATTTTCATGCACTTTTAACCATTCCATAAATCTTGTGTTTAGGGCCCCTGGAAGCATGAAAATCACTTTAAACATGCTAATTTTAGCTCTAACACTGATGATCCACCTACAAATGTGAACTGACGTTCAAAAATAAAACATTTGAAAACGGACCATTTTCCACATTTCTGAAGCATGACGTAATGGGGGGGTGTTATCTCTTTTGTCGAAAATCAGCCGTTTTTGCTCGAACATTAAATGCCTCCAAATGGTATTTAATTAACTTCCCGGGGTGACGAAACCCTTTTTGAGAACTCAGAGTGAGTAAATTGGCCATTTTCATGCACTTTTAAACATTCCATAAATCTTGTGTTTAGGGCTCCTGGAAGCATGAAAATCACTTTAAACATGCCAATGTTAGCTCTAACACTGATGATCCACCTACAAATGTGAACTGACGTTCAAAAATCAAACATTTGAAAACGGATCATTTTCCACATTTCTGAAGCATGACGTAATGGGGGGGTGTTATCTCTTTTGTCGAAAATCAGCCGTTTTTGCTTGAACATTGAATGCCTCCAAATAGTATTTAATTCACTTCCCGAGCCCCTGGAAGCATGAAAATCACTTTAAACATGCTAATTTTAGCTCTAACACTGATGATCCACCTACAAATGTGAACTGACGTTCAAAAATAAAACATTTGAAAACGGACCATTTTCCACATTTCTGAAGCATGACGTAATGGGGGGTGTTATCTCTTTTGTCGAAAATCAGCTGTTTTTGCTCGAACATTAAATGCCTCCAAATGGTATTTAATTATCTTCCGGGGGTGAAGAAACCCTTTTTGAGAACTCAGAGTGAGTAAATTGGCCATTTTCATGCACTTTTAACCATTCCATAAATCGTGTGTTTAGGGCCCCTGGAAGCATGAAAATCACTTTAAACATGCTAATTTTAGCTCTAACACTGATGATCCACCTACAAATGTGAACTGACGTTCAAAAATAAAACATTTGAAAACGGACCATTTTCCACATTTGTGAAGCATGACGTAATGGGGGGGTGTTATCTCTTTTGTCGAAAATCAGCCGTTTTTGCTCAAACATTAAATGCCTCCAAATAGTATTTAATTCACTTCCAGAGCCCCTGGAAGCATGAAAATCACTTTAAACATGCTAATTTTAGCTCTAACACTGATGATCCACCTACAAATGTGAACTGACGTTCAAAAATAAAACATTTGAAAACGGACCATTTTCCACATTTCTGAAGCATGACGTAATGGGGGGTTGTTATCTCTTTTGTCGAAAATCAGCTGTTTTTGCTCAAACATTAAATGCCTCCAAATGGTATTTAATTAACTTCCCGGGGTGAAGAAACCCTTTTTGAGAACTCAGAGTGAGTAAATTGGCCATTTTCATGCACTTTTAACCATTCCATAAATCTTGTGTTTAGGGCCCCTGGAAGCATGAAAATCACTTTAAACATGCTAATTTTAGCTCTAACACTGATGATCCACCTACAAATGTGAACTGACGTTCAAAAATAAAACATTTGAAAACGGACCATTTTCCACATTTCTGAAGCATGACGTAATGGGGGGGTGTTATCTCTTTTGTCGAAAATCAGCCGTTTTTGCTCGAACATTACATGCCTCCAAATGGTATTTAATTAACTTCCTGGGGTGAAGAAACCCTTTTTGAGAACTCAGAGTGAGTAAATTGGCCATTTTCATGCACTTTTAACCATTCCATAAATCTTGTGTTTAGGGCCCCTGGAAGCATGAAAATCACTTTAAACATGCTAATTTTAGCTCTAACACTGATGATCCACCTACAAATGTGAACTGACGTTCAAAAATAAAACATTTGAAAACTGACCATTTTCCACATTTCTTAAGCATGACGTAATGGGGGGGTGTTATCTCTTTTGTCGAAAATCAGCCGTTTTTGCTCGAACATTAAATGCCTCCAAATGGTATTTAATTAACTTCCCGAGCCCTTAGAAGCATGAAAATCACTTTAAACATGCTAATTTTAGCTCTCACACTGATGATCCACCTACAAATGTGAACTGACATTCAAAAATAAAACATTTGAAAACGGACCATTTTCCACATTTCTGAAGCATGACGTAATGGGGGGGTTTTATCTCTTTTGTCGAAAAAAAATAAGCCGTTTTTGCTCGAACATTAAATGCCTCCAAATGGTATTTAATTAACTTCCCGGGGTGAAGAAACCCTTTTTGAGAACTCAGAGTGAGTAAATTGGCCATTTTCATGCACTTTTAACCATTCCATAAATCTTGTGTTTAGGGCCCCTGGAAGCATGAAAATCACTTTAAACATGCTAATTTTAGCTCTAACACTGATGATCCACCTACAAATGTGAACTGACGTTCAAAAATAAAACATTTGAAAACGGACCATTTTCCACATTTCTTAAGCATGACGTAATGGGGGGGTGTTATCTCTTTTGTCGAAAACCAGCCGTTTTTGCTCGAACATTAAATGCCTCCAAATGGTATTTAATTAACTTCCCGAGCCCCTGGAAGCATGAAAATCACTTTAAACATGCTAATTTTAGCTCTAACACTGATGATCCACCTACAAATGTGAACTGACGTTCAAAAATAAAACATTTGAAAACGGACCATTTTCCACATTTCTGAAGCATGACGTAATGGGGGGGTGTTATCTCTTTTGTCGAATATCAGCCGTTTTTGCTCGAACATTACATGCCTCCAAATGGTATTTAATTAACTTCCTGGGGTGAAGAAACCCTTTTTGAGAACTCAGAGTGAGTAAATTGGCCATTTTCATGCACTTTTAACCATTCCATAAATCTTGTGTTTAGGGCCCCTGGAAGCATGAAAATCACTTTAAACATGCTAATTTTAGCTCTAACACTGATGATCCACCTACAAATGTGAACTGACGTTCAAAAATAAAACATTTGAAAACGGACCATTTTCCACATTTCTGAAGCATGACGTAATGGGGGGGTGTTATCTCTTTTGTGGAAAATCAGCCGTTTTTGCTCGAACATTAAATGCCTCCAAATGGTATTTAATTAACTTCCCGAGCCCTTGGAAGCATGAAAATCACTTTAAACATGCTAATTTTAGCTCTCACACTGATGATCCACCTACAAATGTGAACTGACGTTCAAAAATAAAACATTTGAAAACGGACCATTTTCCACATTTCTGAAGCATGACGTAATGGGGGGTTGTTATCTCTTTTGTCGAAAATCATCTGTTTTTGCTCGAACATTAAATGCCTCCAAATGGTATTTAATTAACTTCCCGAGCCCCTGGAAGCATGAAAATCACTTTAAACATGCTAATTTTAGCTCTAACACTGATGATCCACCTACAAATGTGAACTGACGTTCAAAAATAAAACATTTGAAAACGGACCATTTTCCACATTTCTGAAGCATGACGTAATGGGGGGGTGTTATCTCTTTTGTCGAAAATCAGCCGTTTTTGCTCGAACATTACATGCCTCCAAATGGTATTTAATTAACTTCCCGAGCCCTTGGAAGCATGAAAATCACTTTAAACATGCAAATTTTAGCTCTCACACTGATGATCCACCTACAAATGTGAACTGACGTTCAAAAATAAAACATTTGAAAACGGACCATTTTCCACATTTCTGAAGCATGACGTAATGGGGGGGTGTTATCTCTTTTGTCGAAAATCAGCCGTTTTTGCTCGAACATTAAATGCCTCCAAATGGTATTTAATTAACTTCCCGGGGTGACGAAACCCTTTTTGAGAACTCAGAGTGAGTAAATTGGCCATTTTCATGCACTTTTAACCATTCCATAAATCTTGTGTTTAGGGCCCCTGGAAGCATGAAAATCACTTTAAACATGCCAATGTTAGCTCTAACACTGATGATCCACCTACAAATGTGAACTGACGTTCAAAAATCAAACATTTGAAAACGGATCATTTTCCACATTTCTGAAGCATGACGTAATGGGGGGGGTGTTATCTCTTTTGTCGAAAATCAGCCGTTTTTGCTTGAACATTGAATGCCTCCAAATAGTATTTAATTCACTTCCCGAGCCCCTGGATGCATGAAAATCACTTTAAACATGCTAATTTTAGCTCTAACACTGATGATCCACCTACAAATGTGAACTGACGTTCAAAAATAAAACATTTGAAAACAGACCATTTTCCACATTTCTGAAGCATGACGTAATGGGGGGGTGTTATCTCTTTTGTCGAAAATCAGCCGTTTTTGCTCGAACATTACATGCCTCCAAATGGTATTTAATTAACTTCCCGAGCCCTTAGAAGCATGAAAATCACTTTAAACATGCTAATTTTAGCTCTAACACTGATGATCCACCTACAAATGTGAACTGACGTTCAAAAATAAAACATTTGAAAACGGACCATTTTCCACATTTGTGAAGCATGACGTAATGGGGGGGTGTTATCTCTTTTGTCGAAAATCAGCCGTTTTTGCTCAAACATTAAATGCCTCCAAATAGTATTTAATTCACTTCCAGAGCCCCTGGAAGCATGAAAATCACTTTAAACATGCTAATTTTAGCTCTAACACTGATGATCCACCTACAAATGTGAACTGACGTTCAAAAATAAAACATTTGAAAACGGACCATTTTCCACATTTCTGAAGCATGACGTAATGGGGGGGTGTTATCTCTTTTGTCGAAAATCAGCCGTTTTTGCTTGAACATTACATGCCTCCAAATGGTATTTAATTAACTTCCCGGGCCCTTAGAAGCATGAAAATCACTTTAAACATGCTAATTTTAGCTCTCACACTGATGATCCACCTACAAATGTGAACTGACGTTCAAAAATAAAACATTTGAAAACGGACCATTTTCCACATTTCTGAAGCATGACGTAATGGGGGGGTGTTATCTCTTTTGTCGAAAAATAAGCCGTTTTTGCTCGAACATTAAATGCCTCCAAATGGTATTTAATTAACTTCCCGGGGTGAAGAAACCCTTTTTGAGAACTCAGAGTGAGTAAATTGGCCATTTTCATGCACTTTTAAACATTCCATAAATCTTGTGTTTAGGGCCCCTGGAAGCATGAAAATCACTTTAAACATGCTAATTTTAGCTCTAACACTGATGATCCACCTACAAATGTGAACTGACGTTCAAAAATAAAACATTTGAAAACGGACCATTTTCCACATTTCTTAAGCATGACGTAATGGGGGGGTGTTATCTCTTTTGTCGAAAACCAGCCGTTTTTGCTCGAACATTAAATGCCTCCAAATGGTATTTAATTAACTTCCCGAGCCCCTGGAAGCATGAAAATCACTTTAAACATGCTAATTTTAGCTCTAACACTGATGATCCACCTACAAATGTGAACTGACGTTCAAAAATAAAACATTTGAAAACGGACCATTTTCCACATTTCTGAAGCATGACGTAATGGGGGGGTGTTATCTCTTTTGTCGAATATCAGCCGTTTTTGCTCGAACATTACATGCCTCCAAATGGTATTTAATTAACTTCCTGGGGTGAAGAAACCCTTTTTGAGAACTCAGAGTGAGTAAATTGGCCATTTTCATGCACTTTTAACCATTCCATAAATCTTGTGTTTAGGGCCCCTGGAAGCATGAAAATCACTTTAAACATGCTAATTTTAGCTCTAACACTGATGATCCACCTACAAATGTGAACTGACGTTCAAAAATAAAACATTTGAAAACGGACCATTTTCCACATTTCTGAAGCATGACGTAATGGGGGGGTGTTATCTCTTTTGTGGAAAATCAGCCGTTTTTGCTCGAACATTAAATGCCTCCAAATGGTATTTAATTAACTTCCCGAGCCCTTGGAAGCATGAAAATCACTTTAAACATGCTAATTTTAGCTCTCACACTGATGATCCACCTACAAATGTGAACTGACGTTCAAAAATAAAACATTTGAAAACGGACCATTTTCCACATTTCTGAAGCATGACGTAATGGGGGGTTGTTATCTCTTTTGTCGAAAATCAGCTGTTTTTGCTCGAACATTAAATGCCTCCAAATGGTATTTAATTAACTTCCCGGGGTGAAGAAACCCTTTTTGAGAACTCAGAGTGAGTAATTGGCCATTTTCATGCACTTTTAACCATTCCATAAATCTTGTGTTTAGGGCCCCTGGAAGCATGAAAATCACTTTAAACATGCTAATTTTAGCTCTAACACTGATGATCCACCTACAAATGTGAACTGACGTTCAAAAATAAAACATTTGAAAACGGACCATTTTCTACATTTCTTAAGCATGACGTAATGGGGGGTGTTATCTCTTTTGTCGAAAACCAGCCGTTTTTGCTCGAACATTAAATGCCTCCAAATGGTATTTAATTAACTTCCCGAGCCCCTGGAAGCATGAAAATCACTTTAAACATGCTAATTTTAGCTCTAACACTGATGATCCACCTACAAATGTGAACTGACGTTCAAAAATAAAACATTTGAAAACGGACCATTTTCCACATTTCTGAAGCATGACGTAATGGGGGGTGTTATCTCTTTTGTCGAAAATCAGCCGTTTTTTCTCGAACATTAAATGCCTCCAAATGGTATTTATTTAACTTCCCGAGCCCCTGGAAGCATGAAAATCACTTTAAACATACTAATTTTAGCTCTAACACTGATGATCCACCTACAAATGTGAACTGACGTTCAAAAATAAAACATTTGAAAACGGACCATTTTCCACATTTCTGAAGCATGACGTAATGGGGGGGTGTTATCTCTTTTGTCGAAAATCAGCCGTTTTTGCTCGAACATTAAATGCCTCCAAATGGTATTTAATTAACTTCCCTGGGTGAAGAAACCCTTTTTGAGAACTCAGAGTGAGTAAATTGGCCATTTTCATGCACTTTTAACCATTCCATAAATCTTGTGTTTAGGGCCCCTGGAAGCATGAAAATCACTTTAAACATGCTAATTTTAGCTCTAACACTGATGATCCACCTACAAATGTGAACTGACGTTCAAAAATAAAACATTTGAAAACTGACCATTTTCCACATTTCTTAAGCATGACGTAATGGGGGGGTGTTATCTCTTTTGTCGAAAATCAGCCGTTTTTGCTCGAACATTAAATGCCTCCAAATGGTATTTAATTAACTTCCCGGGGTGAAGAAACCCTTTTTGAGAACTCAGAGTGAGTAATTGGCCATTTTCATGCACTTTTAACCATTCCATAAATCTTGTGTTTAGGGCCCCTGGAAGCATGAAAATCACTTTAAACATGCTAATTTTAGCTCTAACACTGATGATCCACCTACAAATGTGAACTGACGTTCAAAAATCAAACATTTGAAAACGGATCATTTTCCACATTTCTGAAGCATGACGTAATGGGGGGGTGTTATCTCTTTTGTCGAAAATCAGCCGTTTTTGCTTGAACATTGAATGCCTCCAAATAGTATTTAATTCACTTCCCGAGCCCCTGGAAGCATGAAAATCACTTTAAACATGCTAATTTTAGCTCTAACACTGATGATCCACCTACAAATGTGAACTGACGTTCAAAAATAAAACATTTGAAAACGGACCATTTTCCACATTTCTGAAGCATGACGTAATGGGGGGTGTTATCTCTTTTGTCGAAAATCAGCTGTTTTTGCTCGAACATTAAATGCCTCCAAATGGTATTTAATTAACTTCCGGGGGTGAAGAAACCCTTTTTGAGAACTCAGAGTGAGTAAATTGGCCATTTTCATGCACTTTTAACCATTCCATAAATCGTGTGTTTAGGGCCCCTGGAAGCATGAAAATCACTTTAAACATGCTAATTTTAGCTCTAACACTGATGATCCACCTACAAATGTGAACTGACGTTCAAAAATAAAACATTTGAAAACGGACCATTTTCCACATTTGTGAAGCATGACGTAATGGGGGGGTGTTATCTCTTTTGTCGAAAATCAGCCGTTTTTGCTCAAACATTAAATGCCTCCAAATAGTATTTAATTCACTTCCAGAGCCCCTGGAAGCATGAAAATCACTTTAAACATGCTAATTTTAGCTCTAACACTGATGATCCACCTACAAATGTGAACTGACGTTCAAAAATAAAACATTTGAAAACGGACCATTTTCCACATTTCTGAAGCATGACGTAATGGGGGGGTGTTATCTCTTTTGTCGAAAATCAGCCGTTTTTGCTCGAACATTACATGCCTCCAAATGGTATTTAATTAACTTCCTGGGGTGAAGAAACCCTTTTTGAGAACTCAGAGTGAGTAAATTGGCCATTTTCATGCACTTTTAACCATTCCATAAATCTTGTGTTTGGGGCCCCTGGAAGCATGAAAATCACTTTAAACATGCTAATTTTAGCTCTAACACTGATGATCCACCTACAAATGTGAACTGACGTTCAAAAATAAAACATTTGAAAACGGACCATTTTCCACATTTCTTAAGCATGACGTAATGGGGGGGTGTTATCTCTTTTGTCGAAAATCAGCCGTTTTTGCTCGAACATTAAATGCCTCCAAATGGTATTTAATTAACTTCCCGAGCCCTTAGAAGCATGAAAATCACTTTAAACATGCTAATTTTAGCTCTCACACTGATGATCCACCTACAAATGTGAACTGACGTTCAAAAATAAAACATTTGAAAACGGACCATTTTCCACATTTCTGAAGCATGACGTAATGGGGGGTTGTTATCTCTTTTGTCGAAAAATAAGCCGTTTTTGCTCGAACATTAAATGCCTCCAAATGGTATTTAATTAACTTCCCGGGGTGAAGAAACCCTTTTTGAGAACTCAGAGTGAGTAAATTGGCCATTTTCATGCACTTTTAACCATTCCATAAATCTTGTGTTTAGGGCCCCTGGAAGCATGAAAATCACTTTAAACATGCCAATGTTAGCTCTAACACTGATGATCCACCTACAAATGTGAACTGACGTTCAAAAATCAAACATTTGAAAACGGATCATTTTCCACATTTCTGAAGCATGACGTAATGGGGGGGTGTTATCTCTTTTGTCGAAAATCAGCCGTTTTTGCTTGAACATTGAATGCCTCCAAATAGTATTTAATTCACTTCCCGAGCCCCTGGAAGCATGAAAATCACTTTAAACATGCTAATTTTAGCTCTAACACTGATGATCCACCTACAAATGTGAACTGACGTTCAAAAATAAAACATTTGAAAACGGACCATTTTCCACATTTCTGAAGCATGACGTAATGGGGGGTGTTATCTCTTTTGTCGAAAATCAGCTGTTTTTGCTCGAACATTAAATGCCTCCAAATGGTATTTAATTAACTTCCGGGGGTGAAGAAACCCTTTTTGAGAACTCAGAGTGAGTAAATTGGCCATTTTCATGCACTTTTAACCATTCCATAAATCGTGTTTTTAGGGCCCCTGGAAGCATGAAAATCACTTTAAACATGCTAATTTTAGCTCTAACACTGATGATCCACCTACAAATGTGAACTGACGTTCAAAAATAAAACATTTGAAAACGGACCATTTTCCACATTTGTGAAGCATGACGTAATGGGGGGGTGTTATCTCTTTTGTCGAAAATCAGCCGTTTTTGCTCAAACATTAAATGCCTCCAAATAGTATTTAATTCACTTCCAGAGCCCCTGGAAGCATGAAAATCACTTTAAACATGCTAATTTTAGCTCTAACAATTATGATCCACCTACAAATGTGAACTGACGTTCAAAAATAAAACATTTGAAAACGGACCATTTTCCACATTTCTGAAGCATGACGTAATGGGGGGTTGTTATCTCTTTTGTCGAAAATCAGCTGTTTTTGCTCGAACATTAAATGCCTCCAAATGGTATTTAATTAACTTCCCGGGGTGAAGAAACCCTTTTTGAGAACTCAGAGTGAGTAATTGGCCATTTTCATGCACTTTTAACCATTCCATAAATCTTGTGTTTAGGGCCCCTGGAAGCATGAAAATCACTTTAAACATGCTAATTTTAGCTCTAACACTGATGATCCACCTACAAATGTGAACTGACGTTCAAAAATAAAACATTTGAAAACGGACCATTTTCCACATTTCTGAAGCATGACGTAATGGGGGGGTGTTATCTCTTTTGTCGAAAATCAGCCGTTTTTGCTCGAACATTACATGCCTCCAAATGGTATTTAATTAACTTCCTGGGGTGAAGAAACCCTTTTTGAGAACTCAGAGTGAGTAAATTGGCCATTTTCATGCACTTTTAACCATTCCATAAATCTTGTGTTTAGGGCCCCTGGAAGCATGAAAATCACTTTAAACATGCTAATTTTAGCTCTAACACTGATGATCCACCTACAAATGTGAACTGACGTTCAAAAATAAAACATTTGAAAACGGACCATTTTCCACATTTCTTAAGCATGACGTAATGGGGGGGTGTTATCTCTTTTGTCGAAAATCAGCCGTTTTTGCTCGAACATTAAATGCCTCCAAATGGTATGTAATTAACTTCCCGAGCCCTTAGAAGCATGAAAATCACTTTAAACATGCTAATTTTAGCTCTCACACTGAAGATCCACCTACAAATGTGAACTGACGTTCAAAAATAAAACATTTGAAAACGGACCATTTTCCACATTTCTGAAGCATGACGTAATGGGGGGGTGTTATCTCTTTTGTCAAAAAATAAGCCGTTTTTGCTCGAACATTAAATGCCTCCAAATGGTATTTAATTAACTTCCCGGGGTGAAGAAACCCTTTTTGAGAACTCAGAGTGAGTAAATTGGCCATTTTCATGCACTTTTAACCATTCCATAAATCTTGTGTTTAGGGCCCCTGGAAGCATGAAAATCACTTTAAACATGCTAATTTTAGCTCTAACACTGATGATCCACCTACAAATGTGAACTGACGTTCAAAAATAAAACATTTGAAAACTGACCATTTTCCACATTTCTTAAGCATGACGTAATGGGGGGGTGTTATCTCTTTTGTCGAAAACCAGCCGTTTTTGCTCGAACATTAAATGCCTCCAAATGGTATTTAATTAACTTCCCGAGCCCCTGGAAGCATGAAAATCACTTTAAACATGCTAATTTTAGCTCTAACACTGATGATCCACCTACAAATGTGAACTGACGTTCAAAAATAAAACATTTGAAAACGGACCATTTTCCACATTTCTGAAGCATGACGTAATGGGGGGGTGTTATCTCTTTTGTCGAATATCAGCCGTTTTTGCTCGAACATTACATGCCTCCAAATGGTATTTAATTAACTTCCTGGGGTGAAGAAACCCTTTTTGAGAACTCAGAGTGAGTAAATTGGCCATTTTCATGCACTTTTAACCATTCCATAAATCTTGTGTTTAGGGCCCCTGGAAGCATGAAAATCACTTTAAACATGCTAATTTTAGCTCTAACACTGATGATCCACCTACAAATGTGAACTGACGTTCAAAAATAAAACATTTGAAAACGGACCATTTTCCACATTTCTGAAGCATGACGTAATGGGGGGGTGTTATCTCTTTTGTGGAAAATCAGCCGTTTTTGATCGAACATTAAATGCCTCCAAATGGTATTTAATTAACTTCCCGAGCCCTTGGAAGCATGAAAATCACTTTAAACATGCTAATTTTAGCTCTCACACTGATGATCCACCTACAAATGTGAACTGACGTTCAAAAATAAAACATTTGAAAACGGACCATTTTCCACATTTCTGAAGCATGACGTAATGGGGGGTTGTTATCTCTTTTGTCGAAAATCAGCTGTTTTTGCTCGAACATTAAATGCCTCCAAATGGTATTTAATTAACTTCCCGAGCCCCTGGAAGCATGAAAATCACTTTAAACATGCTAATTTTAGCTCTAACACTGATGATCCACCTACAAATGTGAACTGACGTTCAAAAATAAAACATTTGAAAACGGACCATTTTCCACATTTCTGAAGCATGACGTAATGGGGGGGTGTTATCTCTTTTGTCGAAAATCAGCCGTTTTTGCTCGAACATTACATGCCTCCAAATGGTATTTAATTAACTTCCTGGGGTGAAGAAACCCTTTTTGAGAACTCAGAGTGAGTAAATTGGCCATTTTCATGCACTTTTAACCATTCCATAAATCTTGTGTTTAGGGCCCCTGGAAGCATGAAAATCACTTTAAACATGCCAATGTTAGCTCTAACACTGATGATCCACCTACAAATGTGAACTGACGTTCAAAAATAAAACATTTGAAAACGGACCATTTTCCACATTTCTGAAGCATGACGTAATGGGGGGGTGTTATCTCTTTTGTCGAAAATCAGCCATTTTTGCTCGAACATTAAATGCCTCCAAATGGTATTTAATTAACTTCCCGAGCTCCTGGAAGCATGAAAATCACTTTAAACATGCTAATTTTAGCACTAACACTGATGATCCACCTACAAATGTGAACTGACGTTCAAAAATAAAACATTTGAAAACTGACCATTTTCCACATTTCTGAAGCATGACGTAATGGGGGGGTGTTATCTCTTTTGTCGAAAATCAGCCGTTTTTGCTTGAACATTAAATGCCTCCAAATAGTATTTAATTCACTTCCCGAGCCCCTGGAAGCATGAAAATCACTTTAAACATGCTAATTTGAGCTCTAACACTGATGATCCACCTACAAATGTGAACTGACGTTCAAAAATAAAACATTTGAAAACGGACCATTTTCCACATTTCTGAAGCATGACGTAATGGGGGGGTGTTATCTCTTTTGTCGAAAATCAGCCGTTTTTGCTCGAACATTAAATGCCTCCAAATGGTATTTATTTAACTTCCCGAGCCCCTGGAAGCATGAAAATCACTTTAAACATGCTAATTTTAGCTCTAACACTGATGATCCACCTACAAATGTGAACTGACGTTCAAAAATAAAACATTTGAAAACGGACCATTTTCCACATTTCTGAAGCATGACGTAATGGGGGGTGTTATCTCTTTTGTCGAAAATCAGCCGTTTTTGCTCGAACATTAAATGCCTCCAAATGGTATTTATTTAACTTCCCGAGCCCCTGGAAGCATGAAAATCACTTTAAACATACTAATTTTAGCTCTAACACTGATGATCCACCTACAAATGTGAACTGACGTTCAAAAATAAAACATTTGAAAAGGGACCATTTTCCACATTTCTGAAGCATGACGTAATGGGGGGGTGTTATCTCTTTTGTCGAAAATCAGCTGTTTTTGCTCGAACATTAAATGCCTCCAAATGGTATTTAATTAACTTCCCGGGGTGAAGAAACCCTTTTTGAGAACTCAGAGTGAGTAATTGGCCATTTTCATGCACTTTTAACCATTCCATAAATCTTGTGTTTAGGGCCCCTGGAAGCATGAAAATCACTTTAAACATGCTAATTTTAGCTCTAACACTGATGATCCACCTACAAATGTGAACTGACGTTCAAAAATAAAACATTTGAAAACGGACCATTTTCCACATTTCTGAAGCATGACGTAATGGGGGGGTGTTATCTCTTTTGTGGAAAATCAGCCGTTTTTGCTCGAACATTAAATGCCTCCAAATGGTATTTAATTAACTTCCCGAGCCCTTGGAAGCATGAAAATCACTTTAAACATGCTAATTTTAGCTCTCACACTGATGATCCACCTACAAATGTGAACTGACGTTCAAAAATAAAACATTTGAAAACGGACCATTTTCCACATTTCTGAAGCATGACGTAATGGGGGGTTGTTATCTCTTTTGTCGAAAATCAGCTGTTTTTGCTCGAACATTAAATGCCTCCAAATGGTATTTAATTAACTTCCCGAGCCCCTGGAAGCATGAAAATCACTTTAAACATGCTAATTTTAGCTCTAACACTGATGATCCACCTACAAATGTGAACTGACGTTCAAAAATAAAACATTTGAAAACGGACCATTTTCCACATTTCTGAAGCATGACGTAATGGGGGGGTGTTATCTCTTTTGTCGAAAATCAGCCGTTTTTGCTCGAACATTACATGCCTCCAAATGGTATTTAATTAACTTCCCGAGCCCTTGGAAGCATGAAAATCACTTTAAACATGCAAATTTTAGCTCTCACACTGATGATCCACCTACAAATGTGAACTGACGTTCAAAAATAAAACATTTGAAAACGGACCATTTTCCACATTTCTGAAGCATGACGTAATGGGGGGGTGTTATCTCTTTTGTCGAAAATCAGCCGTTTTTGCTCGAACATTAAATGCCTCCAAATGGTATTTAATTAACTTCCCGGGGTGACGAAACCCTTTTTGAGAACTCAGAGTGAGTAAATTGGCCATTTTCATGCACTTTTAACCATTCCATAAATCTTGTGTTTAGGGCCCCTGGAAGCATGAAAATCACTTTAAACATGCCAATGTTAGCTCTAACACTGATGATCCACCTACAAATGTGAACTGACGTTCAAAAATCAAACATTTGAAAACGGATCATTTTCCACATTTCTGAAGCATGATGTAATGGGGGGGGTGTTATCTCTTTTGTCGAAAATCAGCCGTTTTTGCTTGAACATTGAATGCCTCCAAATAGTATTTAATTCACTTCCCGAGCCCCTGGAAGCATGAAAATCACTTTAAACATGCTAATTTTAGCTCTAACACTGATGATCCACCTACAAATGTGAACTGACGTTCAAAAATAAAACATTTGAAAACGGACCATTTTCCACATTTCTGAAGCATGACGTAATGGGGGGTTGTTATCTCTTTTGTCGAAAATCAGCTGTTTTTGCTCGAACATTAAATGCCTCCAAATGGTATTTAATTAACTTCCCGGGGTGAAGAAACCCTTTTTGAGAACTCAGAGTGAGTAATTGGCCATTTTCATGCACTTTTAACCATTCCATAAATCTTGTGTTTAGGGCCCCTGGAAGCATGAAAATCACTTTAAACATGCTAATTTTAGCTCTAACACTGATGATCCACCTACAAATGTGAACTGACGTTCAAAAATAAAACATTTGAAAACGGACCATTTTCCACATTTCTGAAGCATGACGTAATGGGGGGGTGTTATCTCTTTTGTGGAAAATCAGCCGTTTTTGCTCGAACATTAAATGCCTCCAAATGGTATTTAATTAACTTCCCGAGCCCTTGGAAGCATGAAAAT
This sequence comes from Lissotriton vulgaris, assembly GCF_964263255.1. Lineage (NCBI taxonomy): Eukaryota > Metazoa > Chordata > Amphibia > Caudata > Salamandridae > Lissotriton > Lissotriton vulgaris. The sequence goes on along the minus strand of NW_028244251.1, from coordinate 219,390 downwards.
CACTTTAAACATGCTAATTTTAGCTCTCACACTGATGATCCACCTACAAATGTGAACTGACGTTCAAAAATAAAACATTTGAAAACGGACCATTTTCCACATTTCTGAAGCATGACGTAATGGGGGGTTGTTATCTCTTTTGTCGAAAATCAGCTGTTTTTGCTCGAACATTAAATGCCTCCAAATGGTATTTAATTAACTTCCCGAGCCCCTGGAAGCATGAAAATCACTTTAAACATGCTAATTTTAGCTCTAACACTGATGATCCACCTACAAATGTGAACTGACGTTCAAAAATAAAACATTTGAAAACGGACCATTTTCCACATTTCTGAAGCATGACGTAATGGGGGGGTGTTATCTCTTTTGTCGAAAATCAGCCGTTTTTGCTCGAACATTACATGCCTCCAAATGGTATTTAATTAACTTCCCGAGCCCTTGGAAGCATGAAAATCACTTTAAACATGCAAATTTTAGCTCTCACACTGATGATCCACCTACAAATGTGAACTGACGTTCAAAAATAAAACATTTGAAAACGGACCATTTTCCACATTTCTGAAGCATGACGTAATGGGGGGGTGTTATCTCTTTTGTCGAAAATCAGCCGTTTTTGCTCGAACATTAAATGCCTCCAAATGGTATTTAATTAACTTCCCGGGGTGACGAAACCCTTTTTGAGAACTCAGAGTGAGTAAATTGGCCATTTTCATGCACTTTTAACCATTCCATAAATCTTGTGTTTAGGGCCCCTGGAAGCATGAAAATCACTTTAAACATGCCAATGTTAGCTCTAACACTGATGATCCACCTACAAATGTGAACTGACGTTCAAAAATCAAACATTTGAAAACGGATCATTTTTCACATTTCTGAAGCATGACGTAATGGGGGGGGTGTTATCTCTTTTGTCGAAAATCAGCCGTTTTTGCTTGAACATTGAATGCCTCCAAATAGTATTTAATTCACTTCCCGAGCCCCTGGAAGCATGAAAATCACTTTAAACATGCTAATTTTAGCTCTAACACTGATGATCCACCTACAAATGTGAACTGACGTTCAAAAATAAAACATTTGAAAACGGACCATTTTCCACATTTCTGAAGCATGACGTAATGGGGGGTGTTATCTCTTTTGTCGAAAATCAGCTGTTTTTGCTCGAACACTAAATGCCTCCAAATGGTATTTAATTAACTTCCGGGGGTGAAGAAACCCTTTTTGAGAACTCAGAGTGAGTAAATTGGCCATTTTCATGCACTTTTAACCATTCCATAAATCTTGTGTTTAGGGCCCCTGGAAGCATGAAAATCACTTTAAACATGCTAATTTTAGCTCTAACACTGATGATCCACCTACAAATGTGAACTGACGTTCAAAAATAAAACATTTGAAAACGGACCATTTTCCACATTTCTTAAGCATGACGTAATGGGGGGGTGTTATCTCTTTTGTCGAAAATCAGCCGTTTTTGCTCGAACATTAAATGCCTCCAAATGGTATTTAAATAACTTCCCGAGCCCTTAGAAGCATGAAAATCACTTTAAACATGCTAATTTTAGCTCTCACACTGAAGATCCACCTACAAATGTGAACTGACGTTCAAAAATAAAACATTTGAAAACGGACCATTTTCCACATTTCTGAAGCATGACGTAATGGGGGGGTGTTATCTCTTTTGTCGAAAAATAAGCCGTTTTTGCTCGAACATTAAATGCCTCCAAATGGTATTTAATTAACTTCCCGGGGTGAAGAAACCCTTTTTGAGAACTCAGAGTGAGTAAATTGGCCATTTTCATGCACTTTTAACCATTCCATAAATCTTGTGTTTAGGGCCCCTGGAAGCATGAAAATCACTTTAAACATGCTAATTTTAGCTCTAACACTGATGATCCACCTACAAATGTGAACTGACGTTCAAAAATAAAACATTTGAAAACTGACCATTTTCCACATTTCTTAAGCATGACGTAATGGGGGGGTGTTATCTCTTTTGTCGAAAACCAGCCGTTTTTGCTCGAACATTAAATGCCTCCAAATGGTATTTAATTAACTTCCCGAGCCCCTGGAAGCATGAAAATCACTTTAAACATGCTAATTTTAGCTCTAACACTGATGATCCACCTACAAATGTGAACTGACGTTCAAAAATAAAACATTTGAAAACGGACCATTTTCCACATTTCTGAAGCATGACGTAATGGGGGGGTGTTATCTCTTTTGTCGAATATCAGCCGTTTTTGCTCGAACATTACATGCCTCCAAATGGTATTTAATTAACTTCCTGGGGTGAAGAAACCCTTTTTGAGAACTCAGAGTGAGTAAATTGGCCATTTTCATGCACTTTTAACCATTCCATAAATCTTGTGTTTAGGGCCCCTGGAAGCATGAAAATCACTTTAAACATGCTAATTTTAGCTCTAACACTGATGATCCACCTACAAATGTGAACTGACGTTCAAAAATAAAACATTTGAAAACGGACCATTTTCCACATTTCTGAAGCATGACGTAATGGGGGGGTGTTATCTCTTTTGTGGAAAATCAGCCGTTTTTGCTCGAACATTAAATGCCTCCAAATGGTATTTAATTAACTTCCCGAGCCCTTGGAAGCATGAAAATCACTTTAAACATGCTAATTTTAGCTCTCACACTGATGATCCACCTACAAATGTGAACTGACGTTCAAAAATAAAACATTTGAAAACGGACCATTTTCCACATTTCTGAAGCATGACGTAATGGGGGGTTGTTATCTCTTTTGTCGAAAATCAGCTGTTTTTGCTCGAACATTAAATGCCTCCAAATGGTATTTAATTAACTTCCCGAGCCCCTGGAAGCATGAAAATCACTTTGAACATGCTAATTTTAGCTCTAACACTGATGATCCACCTACAAATGTGAACTGACGTTCAAAAATAAAACATTTGAAAACGGACCATTTTCCACATTTCTGAAGCATGACGTAATGGGGGGGTGTTATCTCTTTTGTCGAAAATCAGCCGTTTTTGCTCGAACATTACATGCCTCCAAATGGTATTTAATTAACTTCCTGGGGTGAAGAAACCCTTTTTGAGAACTCAGAGTGAGTAAATTGGCCATTTTCATGCACTTTTAACCATTCCATAAATCTTGTGTTTAGGGCCCCTGGAAGCATGAAAATCACTTTAAACATGCCAATGTTAGCTCTAACACTGATGATCCACCTACAAATGTGAACTGACGTTCAAAAATAAAACATTTGAAAACGGACCATTTTCCACATTTCTGAAGCATGACGTAATGGGGGGGTGTTATCTCTTTTGTCGAAAATCAGCCATTTTTGCTCGAACATTAAATGCCTCCAAATGGTATTTAATTAACTTCCCGAGCTCCTGGAAGCATGAAAATCACTTTAAACATGCTAATTTTAGCACTAACACTGATGATCCACCTACAAATGTGAACTGACGTTCAAAAATAAAACATTTGAAAACTGACCATTTTCCACATTTCTGAAGCATGACGTAATGGGGGGGTGTTATCTCTTTTGTCGAAAATCAGCCGTTTTTGCTTGAACATTAAATGCCTCCAAATAGTATTTAATTCACTTCCCGAGCCCCTGGAAGCATGAAAATCACTTTAAACATGCTAATTTGAGCTCTAACACTGAAGATCCACCTACAAATGTGAACTGACGTTCAAAAATAAAACATTTGAAAACGGACCATTTTCCACATTTCTGAAGCATGACGTAATGGGGGGGTGTTATCTCTTTTGTCGAAAATCAGCCGTTTTTGCTCGAACATTAAATGCCTCCAAATGGTATTTATTTAACTTCCCGAGCCCCTGGAAGCATGAAAATCACTTTAAACATGCTAATTTTAGCTCTAACACTGATGATCCACCTACAAATGTGAACTGACGTTCAAAAATAAAACATTTGAAAACGGACCATTTTCCACATTTCTGAAGCATGACGTAATGGGGGGTGTTATCTCTTTTGTCGAAAATCAGCCGTTTTTGCTCGAACATTAAATGCCTCCAAATGGTATTTATTTAACTTCCCGAGCCCCTGGAAGCATGAAAATCACTTTAAACATACTAATTTTAGCTCTAACACTGATGATCCACCTACAAATGTGAACTGACGTTCAAAAATAAAACATTTGAAAAAGGACCATTTTCCACATTTCTGAAGCATGACGTAATGGGGGGGTGTTATCTCTTTTGTCGAAAATCAGCCGTTTTTGCTCGAACATTAAATGCCTCCAAATGGTATTTAATTAACTTCCCTGGGTGAAGAAACCCTTTTTGAGAACTCAGAGTGAGTAAATTGGCCATTTTCATGCACTTTTAACCATTCCATAAATCTTGTGTTTAGGGCCCCTGGAAGCATGAAAATCACTTTAAACATGCTAATTTTAGCTCTAACACTGATGATCCACCTACAAATGTGAACTGACGTTCAAAAATAAAACATTTGAAAACGGACCATTTTCCACATTTCTGAAGCATGACGTAATGGGGGGGTGTTATCTCTTTTGTCGAAAATCAGCCGTTTTTGCTCGAACATTAAATGCCTCCAAATGGTATTTAATTAACTTCCCGGGGTGACGAAACCCTTTTTGAGAACTCAGAGTGAGTAAATTGGCCATTTTCATGCACTTTTAACCATTCCATAAATCTTGTGTTTAGGGCCCCTGGAAGCATGAAAATCACTTTAAACATGCCAATGTTAGCTCTAACACTGATGATCCACCTACAAATGTGAACTGACGTTCAAAAATAAAACATTTGAAAAAGGACCATTTTCCACATTTCTGAAGCATGACGTAATGGGGGGGTGTTATCTCTTTTGTCGAAAATCAGCCGTTTTTGCTCGAACATTAAATGCCTCCAAATGGTATTTAATTAACTTCCGGGGGTGAAGAAACCCTTTTTGAGAACTCAGAGTGAGTAAATTGGCCATTTTCATGCACTTTTAACCATTCCATAAATCGTGTGTTTAGGGCCCCTGGAAGCATGAAAATCACTTTAAACATGCTAATTTTAGCTCTAACACTGATGATCCACCTACAAATGTGAACTGACGTTCAAAAATAAAACATTTGAAAACGGACCATTTTCCACATTTCTGAAGCATGACGTAATGGGGGGGTGTTATCTCTTTTGTGGAAAATCAGCCGTTTTTGCTCGAACATTAAATGCCTCCAAATGGTATTTAATTAACTTCCCGAGCCCTTGGAAGCATGAAAATCACTTTAAACATGCTAATTTTAGCTCTCACACTGATGATCCACCTACAAATGTGAACTGACGTTCAAAAATAAAACATTTGAAAACGGACCATTTTCCACATTTCTGAAGCATGACGTAATGGGGGGTTGTTATCTCTTTTGTCGAAAATCAGCTGTTTTTGCTCGAACATTAAATGCCTCCAAATGGTATTTAATTAACTTCCCGAGCCCCTGGAAGCATGAAAATCACTTTAAACATGCTAATTTTAGCTCTAACACTGATGATCCACCTACAAATGTGAACTGACGTTCAAAAATAAAACATTTGAAAACGGACCATTTTCCACATTTCTGAAGCATGACGTAATGGGGGGGTGTTATCTCTTTTGTCGAAAATCAGCCGTTTTTGCTCGAACATTACATGCCTCCAAATGGTATTTAATTAACTTCCTGGGGTGAAGAAACCCTTTTTGAGAACTCAGAGTGAGTAAATTGGCCATTTTCATGCACTTTTAACCATTCCATAAATCTTGTGTTTAGGGCCCCTGGAAGCATGAAAATCACTTTAAACATGCCAATGTTAGCTCTAACACTGATGATCCACCTACAAATGTGAACTGACGTTCAAAAATAAAACATTTGAAAACGGACCATTTTCCACATTTCTGAAGCATGACGTAATGGGGGGGTGTTATCTCTTTTGTCGAAAATCAGCCATTTTTGCTCGAACATTAAATGCCTCCAAATGGTATTTAATTAACTTCCCGAGCTCCTGGAAGCATGAAAATCACTTTAAACATGCTAATTTTAGCACTAACACTGATGATCCACCTACAAATGTGAACTGACGTTCAAAAATAAAACATTTGAAAACTGACCATTTTCCACATTTCTGAAGCATGACGTAATGGGGGGGTGTTATCTCTTTTGTCGAAAATCAGCCGTTTTTGCTTGAACATTAAATGCCTCCAAATAGTATTTAATTCACTTCCCGAGCCCCTGGAAGCATGAAAATCACTTTAAACATGCTAATTTGAGCTCTAACACTGAAGATCCACCTACAAATGTGAACTGACGTTCAAAAATAAAACATTTGAAAACGGACCATTTTCCACATTTCTGAAGCATGACGTAATGGGGGGGTGTTATCTCTTTTGTCGAAAATCAGCCGTTTTTGCTCGAACATTAAATGCCTCCAAATGGTATTTATTTAACTTCCCGAGCCCCTGGAAGCATGAAAATCACTTTAAACATGCTAATTTTAGCTCTAACACTGATGATCCACCTACAAATGTGAACTGACGTTCAAAAATAAAACATTTGAAAACGGACCATTTTCCACATTTCTGAAGCATGACGTAATGGGGGGTGTTATCTCTTTTGTCGAAAATCAGCCGTTTTTGCTCGAACATTAAATGCCTCCAAATGGTATTTATTTAACTTCCCGAGCCCCTGGAAGCATGAAAATCACTTTAAACATACTAATTTTAGCTCTAACACTGATGATCCACCTACAAATGTGAACTGACGTTCAAAAATAAAACATTTGAAAAAGGACCATTTTCCACATTTCTGAAGCATGACGTAATGGGGGGGTGTTATCTCTTTTGTCGAAAATCAGCCGTTTTTGCTCGAACATTAAATGCCTCCAAATGGTATTTAATTAACTTCCCTGGGTGAAGAAACCCTTTTTGAGAACTCAGAGTGAGTAAATTGGCCATTTTCATGCACTTTTAACCATTCCATAAATCTTGTGTTTAGGGCCCCTGGAAGCATGAAAATCACTTTAAACATGCTAATTTTAGCTCTAACACTGATGATCCACCTACAAATGTGAACTGACGTTCAAAAATAAAACATTTGAAAACGGACCATTTTCCACATTTCTGAAGCATGACGTAATGGGGGGGTGTTATCTCTTTTGTCGAAAATCAGCCGTTTTTGCTCGAACATTAAATGCCTCCAAATGGTATTTAATTAACTTCCCGGGGTGACGAAACCCTTTTTGAGAACTCAGAGTGAGTAAATTGGCCATTTTCATGCACTTTTAACCATTCCATAAATCTTGTGTTTAGGGCCCCTGGAAGCATGAAAATCACTTTAAACATGCCAATGTTAGCTCTAACACTGATGATCCACCTACAAATGTGAACTGACGTTCAAAAATAAAACATTTGAAAAAGGACCATTTTCCACATTTCTGAAGCATGACGTAATGGGGGGGTGTTATCTCTTTTGTCGAAAATCAGCCGTTTTTGCTCGAACATTAAATGCCTCCAAATGGTATTTAATTAACTTCCGGGGGTGAAGAAACCCTTTTTGAGAACTCAGAGTGAGTAAATTGGCCATTTTCATGCACTTTTAACCATTCCATAAATCGTGTGTTTAGGGCCCCTGGAAGCATGAAAATCACTTTAAACATGCTAATTTTAGCTCTAACACTGATGATCCACCTACAAATGTGAACTGACGTTCAAAAATAAAACATTTGAAAACGGACCATTTTCCACATTTCTGAAGCATGACGTAATGGGGGGTTGTTATCTCTTTTGTCGAAAATCAGCTGTTTTTGCTCGAACATTAAATGCCTCCAAATGGTATTTAATTAACTTCCCGGGGTGAAGAAACCCTTTTTGAGAACTCAGAGTGAGTAATTGGCCATTTTCATGCACTTTTAACCATTCCATAAATCTTGTGTTTAGGGCCCCTGGAAGCATGAAAATCACTTTAAACATGCTAATTTTAGCTCTAACACTGATGATCCACCTACAAATGTGAACTGACGTTCAAAAATAAAACATTTGAAAACGGACCATTTTCCACATTTCTGAAGCATGACGTAATGGGGGGGTGTTATCTCTTTTGTGGAAAATCTGCCGTTTTTGCTCGAACATTAAATGCCTCCAAATGGTATTTAATTAACTTCCCGAGCCCTTGGAAGCATGAAAATCACTTTAAACATGCTAATTTTAGCTCTCACACTGATGATCCACCTACAAATGTGAACTGACGTTCAAAAATAAAACATTTGAAAACGGACCATTTTCCACATTTCTGAAGCATGACGTAATGGGGGGTTGTTATCTCTTTTGTCGAAAATCAGCTGTTTTTGCTCGAACATTAAATGCCTCCAAATGGTATTTAATTAACTTCCCGAGCCCCTGGAAGCATGAAAATCACTTTAAACATGCTAATTTTAGCTCTAACACTGATGATCCACCTACAAATGTGAACTGACGTTCAAAAATAAAACATTTGAAAACGGACCATTTTCCACATTTCTGAAGCATGACGTAATGGGGGGGTGTTATCTCTTTTGTCGAAAATCAGCCGTTTTTGCTCGAACATTACATGCCTCCAAATGGTATTTAATTAACTTCCCGAGCCCTTGGAAGCATGAAAATCACTTTAAACATGCAAATTTTAGCTCTCACACTGATGATCCACCTACAAATGTGAACTGACGTTCAAAAATAAAACATTTGAAAACGGACCATTTTCCACATTTCTGAAGCATGACGTAATGGGGGGGTGTTATCTCTTTTGTCGAAAATCAGCCGTTTTTGCTCGAACATTAAATGCCTCCAAATGGTATTTAATTAACTTCCCGGGGTGACGAAACCCTTTTTGAGAACTCAGAGTGAGTAAATTGGCCATTTTCATGCACTTTTAACCATTCCATAAATCTTGTGTTTAGGGCCCCTGGAAGCATGAAAATCACTTTAAACATGCCAATGTTAGCTCTAACACTGATGATCCACCTACAAATGTGAACTGACGTTCAAAAATCAAACATTTGAAAACGGATCATTTTCCACATTTCTGAAGCATGACGTAATGGGGGGGGTGTTATCTCTTTTGTCGAAAATCAGCCGTTTTTGCTTGAACATTGAATGCCTCCAAATAGTATTTAATTCACTTCCCGAGCCCCTGTAAGCATGAAAATCACTTTAAACATGCTAATTTTAGCTCTAACACTGATGATCCACCTACAAATGTGAACTGACGTTCAAAAATAAAACATTTGAAAACGGACCATTTTCCACATTTCTGAAGCATGACGTAATGGGGGGTTGTTATCTCTTTTGTCGAAAATCAGCTGTTTTTGCTCGAACATTAAATGCCTCCAAATGGTATTTAATTAACTTCCCGGGGTGAAGAAACCCTTTTTGAGAACTCAGAGTGAATAATTGGCCATTTTCATGCACTTTTAACCATTCCATAAATCTTGTGTTTAGGGCCCCTGGAAGCATGAAAATCACTTTAAACATGCTAATTTTAGCTCTAACACTGATGATCCACCTACAAATGTGAACTGACGTTCAAAAATAAAACATTTGAAAACGGACCATTTTCCACATTTCTGAAGCATGACGTAATGGGGGGGTGTTATCTCTTTTGTGGAAAATCAGCCGTTTTTGCTCGAACATTAAATGCCTCCAAATGGTATTTAATTAACTTCCCGAGCCCTTGGAAGCATGAAAATCACTTTAAACATGCTAATTTTAGCTCTCACACTGATGATCCACCTACAAATGTGAACTGACGTTCAAAAATAAAACATTTGAAAACGGACCATTTTCCACATTTCTGAAGCATGACGTAATGGGGGGTTGTTATCTCTTTTGTCGAAAATCAGCTGTTTTTGCTCGAACATTAAATGCCTCCAAATGGTATTTAATTAACTTCCCGAGCCCCTGGAAGCATGAAAATCACTTTAAACATGCTAATTTTAGCTCTAACACTGATGATCCACCTACAAATGTGAACTGACGTTCAAAAATAAAACATTTGAAAACGGACCATTTTCCACATTTCTGAAGCATGACGTAATGGGGGGGTGTTATCTCTTTTGTCGAAAATCAGCCGTTTTTGCTCGAACATTACATGCCTCCAAATGGTATTTAATTAACTTCCCGAGCCCTTGGAAGCATGAAAATCACTTTAAACATGCAAATTTTAGCTCTCACACTGATGATCCACCTACAAATGTGAACTGACGTTCAAAAATAAAACATTTGAAAACGGACCATTTTCCACATTTCTGAAGCATGACGTAATGGGGGGGTGTTATCTCTTTTGTCGAAAATCAGCCGTTTTTGCTCGAACATTAAATGCCTCCAAATGGTATTTAATTAACTTCCCGGGGTGACGAAACCCTTTTTGAGAACTCAGAGTGAGTAAATTGGCCATTTTCATGCACTTTTAACCATTCCATAAATCTTGTGTTTAGGGCCTCTGGAAGCATGAAAATCACTTTAAACATGCCAATGTTAGCTCTAACACTGATGATCCACCTACAAATGTGAACTGACGTTCAAAAATCAAACATTTGAAAACGGATCATTTTTCACATTTCTGAAGCATGACGTAATGGGGGGGGTGTTATCTCTTTTGTCGAAAATCAGCCGTTTTTGCTTGAACATTGAATGCCTCCAAATAGTATTTAATTCACTTCCCGAGCCCCTGGAAGCATGAAAATCACTTTAAACATGCTAATTTTAGCTCTAACACTGATGATCCACCTACAAATGTGAACTGACGTTCAAAAATAAAACATTTGAAAACGGACCATTTTCCACATTTCTGAAGCATGACGTAATGGGGGGTGTTATCTCTTTTGTCGAAAATCAGCTGTTTTTGCTCGAACACTAAATGCCTCCAAATGGTATTTAATTAACTTCCGGGGGTGAAGAAACCCTTTTTGAGAACTCAGAGTGAGTAAATTGGCCATTTTCATGCACTTTTAACCATTCCATAAATCGTGTGTTTAGGGCCCCTGGAAGCATGAAAATCACTTTAAACATGCTAATTTTAGCTCTAACACTGATGATCCACCTACAAATGTGAACTGACGTTCAAAAATAAAACATTTGAAAACGGACCATTTTCCACATTTGTGAAGCATGACGTAATGGGGGGGTGTTATCTCTTTTGTCGAAAATCAGTCGTTTTTGCTCAAACATTAAATGCCTCCAAATAGTATTTAATTCACTTCCAGAGCCCCTGGAAGCATGAAAATCACTTTAAACATGCTAATTTTAGCTCTAACACTGATGATCCACCTACAAATGTGAACTGACGTTCAAAAATAAAACATTTGAAAACGGACCATTTTCCACATTTCTGAAGCATGACGTAATGGGGGGGTGTTATCTCTTTTGTCGAAAATCAGCCGTTTTTGCTCGAACATTAAATGCCTCCAAATGGTATTTAATTAACTTCCCGAGCCCTTAGAAGCATGAAAATCACTTTAAACATGCTAATTTTAGCTCTCACACTGATGATCCACCTACAAATGTGAACTGACGTTCAAAAATAAAACATTTGAAAACGGACCATTTTCCACATTTCTGAAGCATGACGTAATGGGGGGGTGTTATCTCTTTTGTCGAAAAATAAGCCGTTTTTGCTCGAACATTAAATGCCTCCAAATGGTATTTAATTAACTTCCCGGGGTGAAGAAACCCTTTTTGAGAACTCAGAGTGAGTAAATTGGCCATTTTCATGCACTTTTAAACATTCCATAAATCTTGTGTTTAGGGCCCCTGGAAGCATGAAAATCACTTTAAACATGCTAATTTTAGCTCTAACACTGATGATCCACCTACAAATGTGAACTGACGTTCAAAAATAAAACATTTGAAAACGGACCATTTTCCACATTTCTTAAGCATGACGTAATGGGGGGGTGTTATCTCTTTTGTCGAAAACCAGCCGTTTTTGCTCGAACATTAAATGCCTCCAAATGGTATTTAATTAACTTCCCGAGCCCCTGGAAGCATGAAAATCACTTTAAACATGCTAATTTTAGCTCTAACACTGATGATCCACCTACAAATGTGAACTGACGTTCAAAAATAAAACATTTGAAAACGGACCATTTTCCACATTTCTGAAGCATGACGTAATGGGGGGGTGTTATCTCTTTTGTCGAAAATCAGCCGTTTTTGCTCGAACATTACATGCCTCCAAATGGTATTTAATTAACTTCCTGGGGTGAAGAAACCCTTTTTGAGAACTCAGAGTGAGTAAATTGGCCATTTTCATGCACTTTTAACCATTCCATAAATCTTGTGTTTAGGGCCCCTGGAAGCATGAAAATCACTTTAAACATGCCAATGTTAGCTCTAACACTGATGATCCACCTACAAATGTGAACTGACGTTCAAAAATAAAACATTTGAAAACGGACCATTTTCCACATTTCTGAAGCATGACGTAATGGGGGGGTGTTATCTCTTTTGTCGAAAATCAGCCATTTTTGCTCGAACATTAAATGCCTCCAAATGGTATTTAATTAACTTCCCGAGCTCCTGGAAGCATGAAAATCACTTTAAACATGCTAATTTTAGCACTAACACTGATGATCCACCTACAAATGTGAACTGACGTTCAAAAATAAAACATTTGAAAACTGACCATTTTCCACATTTCTGAAGCATGACGTAATGGGGGGGTGTTATCTCTTTTGTCGAAAATCAGCCGTTTTTGCTTGAACATTAAATGCCTCCAAATAGTATTTAATTCACTTCCCGAGCCCCTGGAAGCATGAAAATCACTTTAAACATGCTAATTTGAGCTCTAACACTGAAGATCCACCTACAAATGTGAACTGACGTTCAAAAATAAAACATTTGAAAACGGACCATTTTCCACATTTCTGAAGCATGACGTAATGGGGGGGTGTTATCTCTTTTGTCGAAAATCAGCCGTTTTTGCTCGAACATTAAATGCCTCCAAATGGTATTTATTTAACTTCCCGAGCCCCTGGAAGCATGAAAATCACTTTAAACATGCTAATTTTAGCTCTAACACTGATGATCCACCTACAAATGTGAACTGACGTTCAAAAATAAAACATTTGAAAACGGACCATTTTCCACATTTCTGAAGCATGACGTAATGGGGGGTGTTATCTCTTTTGTCGAAAATCAGCCGTTTTTGCTCGAACATTAAATGCCTCCAAATGGTATTTATTTAACTTCCCGAGCCCCTGGAAGCATGAAAATCACTTTAAACATACTAATTTTAGCTCTAACACTGATGATCCACCTACAAATGTGAACTGACGTTCAAAAATAAAACATTTGAAAAAGGACCATTTTCCACATTTCTGAAGCATGACGTAATGGGGGGGTGTTATCTCTTTTGTCGAAAATCAGCCGTTTTTGCTCGAACATTAAATGCCTCCAAATGGTATTTAATTAACTTCCCTGGGTGAAGAAACCCTTTTTGAGAACTCAGAGTGAGTAAATTGGCCATTTTCATGCACTTTTAACCATTCCATAAATCTTGTGTTTAGGGCCCCTGGAAGCATGAAAATCACTTTAAACATGCTAATTTTAGCTCTAACACTGATGATCCACCTACAAATGTGAACTGACGTTCAAAAATAAAACATTTGAAAACGGACCATTTTCCACATTTCTGAAGCATGACGTAATGGGGGGGTGTTATCTCTTTTGTCGAAAATCAGCCGTTTTTGCTCGAACATTAAATGCCTCCAAATGGTATTTAATTAACTTCCCGGGGTGACGAAACCCTTTTTGAGAACTCAGAGTGAGTAAATTGGCCATTTTCATGCACTTTTAACCATTCCATAAATCTTGTGTTTAGGGCCCCTGGAAGCATGAAAATCACTTTAAACATGCCAATGTTAGCTCTAACACTGATGATCCACCTACAAATGTGAACTGACGTTCAAAAATAAAACATTTGAAAAAGGACCATTTTCCACATTTCTGAAGCATGACGTAATGGGGGGGTGTTATCTCTTTTGTCGAAAATCAGCCGTTTTTGCTCGAACATTAAATGCCTCCAAATGGTATTTAATTAACTTCCGGGGGTGAAGAAACCCTTTTTGAGAACTCAGAGTGAGTAAATTGGCCATTTTCATGCACTTTTAACCATTCCATAAATCGTGTGTTTAGGGCCCCTGGAAGCATGAAAATCACTTTAAACATGCTAATTTTAGCTCTAACACTGATGATCCACCTACAAATGTGAACTGACGTTCAAAAATAAAACATTTGAAAACGGACCATTTTCCACATTTCTGAAGCATGACGTAATGGGGGGTTGTTATCTCTTTTGTCGAAAATCAGCTGTTTTTGCTCGAACATTAAATGCCTCCAAATGGTATTTAATTAACTTCCCGGGGTGAAGAAACCCTTTTTGAGAACTCAGAGTGAGTAATTGGCCATTTTCATGCACTTTTAACCATTCCATAAATCTTGTGTTTAGGGCCCCTGGAAGCATGAAAATCACTTTAAACATGCTAATTTTAGCTCTAACACTGATGATCCACCTACAAATGTGAACTGACGTTCAAAAATAAAACATTTGAAAACGGACCATTTTCCACATTTCTGAAGCATGACGTAATGGGGGGGTGTTATCTCTTTTGTGGAAAATCTGCCGTTTTTGCTCGAACATTAAATGCCTCCAAATGGTATTTAATTAACTTCCCGAGCCCTTGGAAGCATGAAAATCACTTTAAACATGCTAATTTTAGCTCTCACACTGATGATCCACCTACAAATGTGAACTGACGTTCAAAAATAAAACATTTGAAAACGGACCATTTTCCACATTTCTGAAGCATGACGTAATGGGGGGTTGTTATCTCTTTTGTCGAAAATCAGCTGTTTTTGCTCGAACATTAAATGCCTCCAAATGGTATTTAATTAACTTCCCGAGCCCCTGGAAGCATGAAAATCACTTTAAACATGCTAATTTTAGCTCTAACACTGATGATCCACCTACAAATGTGAACTGACGTTCAAAAATAAAACATTTGAAAACGGACCATTTTCCACATTTCTGAAGCATGACGTAATGGGGGGGTGTTATCTCTTTTGTCGAAAATCAGCCGTTTTTGCTCGAACATTACATGCCTCCAAATGGTATTTAATTAACTTCCCGAGCCCTTGGAAGCATGAAAATCACTTTAAACATGCAAATTTTAGCTCTCACACTGATGATCCACCTACAAATGTGAACTGACGTTCAAAAATAAAACATTTGAAAACGGACCATTTTCCACATTTCTGAAGCATGACGTAATGGGGGGGTGTTATCTCTTTTGTCGAAAATCAGCCGTTTTTGCTCGAACATTAAATGCCTCCAAATGGTATTTAATTAACTTCCCGGGGTGACGAAACCCTTTTTGAGAACTCAGAGTGAGTAAATTGGCCATTTTCATGCACTTTTAACCATTCCATAAATCTTGTGTTTAGGGCCCCTGGAAGCATGAAAATCACTTTAAACATGCCAATGTTAGCTCTAACACTGATGATCCACCTACAAATGTGAACTGACGTTCAAAAATCAAACATTTGAAAACGGATCATTTTCCACATTTCTGAAGCATGACGTAATGGGGGGGGTGTTATCTCTTTTGTCGAAAATCAGCCGTTTTTGCTTGAACATTGAATGCCTCCAAATAGTATTTAATTCACTTCCCGAGCCCCTGTAAGCATGAAAATCACTTTAAACATGCTAATTTTAGCTCTAACACTGATGATCCACCTACAAATGTGAACTGACGTTCAAAAATAAAACATTTGAAAACGGACCATTTTCCACATTTCTGAAGCATGACGTAATGGGGGGTTGTTATCTCTTTTGTCGAAAATCAGCTGTTTTTGCTCGAACATTAAATGCCTCCAAATGGTATTTAATTAACTTCCCGGGGTGAAGAAACCCTTTTTGAGAACTCAGAGTGAATAATTGGCCATTTTCATGCACTTTTAACCATTCCATAAATCTTGTGTTTAGGGCCCCTGGAAGCATGAAAATCACTTTAAACATGCTAATTTTAGCTCTAACACTGATGATCCACCTACAAATGTGAACTGACGTTCAAAAATAAAACATTTGAAAACGGACCATTTTCCACATTTCTGAAGCATGACGTAATGGGGGGGTGTTATCTCTTTTGTGGAAAATCAGCCGTTTTTGCTCGAACATTAAATGCCTCCAAATGGTATTTAATTAACTTCCCGAGCCCTTGGAAGCATGAAAATCACTTTAAACATGCTAATTTTAGCTCTCACACTGATGATCCACCTACAAATGTGAACTGACGTTCAAAAATAAAACATTTGAAAACGGACCATTTTCCACATTTCTGAAGCATGACGTAATGGGGGGTTGTTATCTCTTTTGTCGAAAATCAGCTGTTTTTGCTCGAACATTAAATGCCTCCAAATGGTATTTAATTAACTTCCCGAGCCCCTGGAAGCATGAAAATCACTTTAAACATGCTAATTTTAGCTCTAACACTGATGATCCACCTACAAATGTGAACTGACGTTCAAAAATAAAACATTTGAAAACGGACCATTTTCCACATTTCTGAAGCATGACGTAATGGGGGGGTGTTATCTCTTTTGTCGAAAATCAGCCGTTTTTGCTCGAACATTACATGCCTCCAAATGGTATTTAATTAACTTCCCGAGCCCTTGGAAGCATGAAAATCACTTTAAACATGCAAATTTTAGCTCTCACACTGATGATCCACCTACAAATGTGAACTGACGTTCAAAAATAAAACATTTGAAAACGGACCATTTTCCACATTTCTGAAGCATGACGTAATGGGGGGGTGTTATCTCTTTTGTCGAAAATCAGCCGTTTTTGCTCGAACATTAAATGCCTCCAAATGGTATTTAATTAACTTCCCGGGGTGACGAAACCCTTTTTGAGAACTCAGAGTGAGTAAATTGGCCATTTTCATGCACTTTTAACCATTCCATAAATCTTGTGTTTAGGGCCTCTGGAAGCATGAAAATCACTTTAAACATGCCAATGTTAGCTCTAACACTGATGATCCACCTACAAATGTGAACTGACGTTCAAAAATCAAACATTTGAAAACGGATCATTTTTCACATTTCTGAAGCATGACGTAATGGGGGGGGTGTTATCTCTTTTGTCGAAAATCAGCCGTTTTTGCTTGAACATTGAATGCCTCCAAATAGTATTTAATTCACTTCCCGAGCCCCTGGAAGCATGAAAATCACTTTAAACATGCTAATTTTAGCTCTAACACTGATGATCCACCTACAAATGTGAACTGACGTTCAAAAATAAAACATTTGAAAACGGACCATTTTCCACATTTCTGAAGCATGACGTAATGGGGGGTGTTATCTCTTTTGTCGAAAATCAGCTGTTTTTGCTCGAACACTAAATGCCTCCAAATGGTATTTAATTAACTTCCGGGGGTGAAGAAACCCTTTTTGAGAACTCAGAGTGAGTAAATTGGCCATTTTCATGCACTTTTAACCATTCCATAAATCGTGTGTTTAGGGCCCCTGGAAGCATGAAAATCACTTTAAACATGCTAATTTTAGCTCTAACACTGATGATCCACCTACAAATGTGAACTGACGTTCAAAAATAAAACATTTGAAAACGGACCATTTTCCACATTTGTGAAGCATGACGTAATGGGGGGGTGTTATCTCTTTTGTCGAAAATCAGTCGTTTTTGCTCAAACATTAAATGCCTCCAAATAGTATTTAATTCACTTCCAGAGCCCCTGGAAGCATGAAAATCACTTTAAACATGCTAATTTTAGCTCTAACACTGATGATCCACCTACAAATGTGAACTGACGTTCAAAAATAAAACATTTGAAAACGGACCATTTTCCACATTTCTGAAGCATGACGTAATGGGGGGGTGTTATCTCTTTTGTCGAAAATCAGCCGTTTTTGCTCGAACATTAAATGCCTCCAAATGGTATTTAATTAACTTCCCGAGCCCTTAGAAGCATGAAAATCACTTTAAACATGCTAATTTTAGCTCTCACACTGATGATCCACCTACAAATGTGAACTGACGTTCAAAAATAAAACATTTGAAAACGGACCATTTTCCACATTTCTGAAGCATGACGTAATGGGGGGGTGTTATCTCTTTTGTCGAAAAATAAGCCGTTTTTGCTCGAACATTAAATGCCTCCAAATGGTATTTAATTAACTTCCCGGGGTGAAGAAACCCTTTTTGAGAACTCAGAGTGAGTAAATTGGCCATTTTCATGCACTTTTAAACATTCCATAAATCTTGTGTTTAGGGCCCCTGGAAGCATGAAAATCACTTTAAACATGCTAATTTTAGCTCTAACACTGATGATCCACCTACAAATGTGAACTGACGTTCAAAAATAAAACATTTGAAAACGGACCATTTTCCACATTTCTTAAGCATGACGTAATGGGGGGGTGTTATCTCTTTTGTCGAAAACCAGCCGTTTTTGCTCGAACATTAAATGCCTCCAAATGGTATTTAATTAACTTCCCGAGCCCCTGGAAGCATGAAAATCACTTTAAACATGCTAATTTTAGCTCTAACACTGATGATCCACCTACAAATGTGAACTGACGTTCAAAAATAAAACATTTGAAAACGGACCATTTTCCACATTTCTGAAGCATGACGTAATGGGGGGGTGTTATCTCTTTTGTCGAATATCAGCCGTTTTTGCTCGAACATTACATGCCTCCAAATGGTATTTAATTAACTTCCTGGGGTGAAGAAACCCTTTTTGAGAACTCAGAGTGAGTAAATTGGCCATTTTCATGCACTTTTAACCATTCCATAAATCTTGTGTTTAGGGCCCCTGGAAGCATGAAAATCACTTTAAACATGCTAATTTTAGCTCTAACACTGATGATCCACCTACAAATGTGAACTGACGTTCAAAAATAAAACATTTGAAAACGGACCATTTTCCACATTTCTGAAGCATGACGTAATGGGGGGGTGTTATCTCTTTTGTGGAAAATCAGCCGTTTTTGCTCGAACATTAAATGCCTCCAAATGGTATTTAATTAACTTCCCGAGCCCTTGGAAGCATGAAAATCACTTTAAACATGCTAATTTTAGCTCTCACACTGATGATCCACCTACAAATGTGAACTGACGTTCAAAAATAAAACATTTGAAAACGGACCATTTTCCACATTTCTGAAGCATGACGTAATGGGGGGTTGTTATCTCTTTTGTCGAAAATCAGCTGTTTTTGCTCGAACATTAAATGCCTCCAAATGGTATTTAATTAACTTCCCGGGGTGAAGAAACCCTTTTTGAGAACTCAGAGTGAGTAATTGGCCATTTTCATGCACTTTTAACCATTCCATAAATCTTGTGTTTAGGGCCCCTGGAAGCATGAAAATCACTTTAAACATGCTAATTTTAGCTCTAACACTGATGATCCACCTACAAATGTGAACTGACGTTCAAAAATAAAACATTTGAAAACGGACCATTTTCTACATTTCTTAAGCATGACGTAATGGGGGGTGTTATCTCTTTTGTCGAAAACCAGCCGTTTTTGCTCGAACATTAAATGCCTCCAAATGGTATTTAATTAACTTCCCGAGCCCCTGGAAGCATGAAAATCACTTTAAACATGCTAATTTTAGCTCTAACACTGATGATCCACCTACAAATGTGAACTGACGTTCAAAAATAAAACATTTGAAAACGGACCATTTTCCACATTTCTGAAGCATGACGTAATGGGGGGGTGTTATCTCTTTTGTCGAAAATCAGCCGTTTTTGCTCGAACATTACATGCCTCCAAATGGTATTTAATTAACTTCCTGGGGTGAAGAAACCCTTTTTGAGAACTCAGAGTGAGTAAATTGGCCATTTTCATGCACTTTTAACCATTCCATAAATCTTGTGTTTAGGGCCCCTGGAAGCATGAAAATCACTTTAAACATGCCAATGTTAGCTCTAACACTGATGATCCACCTACAAATGTGAACTGACGTTCAAAAATAAAACATTTGAAAACGGACCATTTTCCACATTTCTGAAGCATGACGTAATGGGGGGGTGTTATCTCTTTTATCGAAAATCAGCCATTTTTGCTCGAACATTAAATGCCTCCAAATGGTATTTAATTAACTTCCCGAGCTCCTGGAAGCATGAAAATCACTTTAAACATGCTAATTTTAGCTCTAACACTGATGATCCACCTACAAATGTGAACTGACGTTCAAAAATAAAACATTTGAAAACTGACCATTTTCCACATTTCTGAAGCATGACGTAATGGGGGGGTGTTATCTCTTTTGTCGAAAATCAGCCGTTTTTGCTTGAACATTAAATGCCTCCAAATAGTATTTAATTCACTTCCCGAGCCCCTGGAAGCATGAAAATCACTTTAAACATGCTAATTTGAGCTCTAACACTGATGATCCACCTACAAATGTGAACTGACGTTCAAAAATAAAACATTTGAAAACGGACCATTTTCCACATTTCTGAAGCATGACGTAATGGGGGGTGTTATCTCTTTTGTCGAAAATCAGCTGTTTTTGCTCGAACATTAAATGCCTCCAAATGGTATTTAATTAACTTCCGGGGGTGAAGAAACCCTTTTTGAGAACTCAGAGTGAGTAAATTGGCCATTTTCATGCACTTTTAACCATTCTATAAATCGTGTGTTTAGGGCCCCTGGAAGCATGAAAATCACTTTAAACATGCTAATTTTAGCTCTAACACTGATGATCCACCTACAAATGTGAACTGACGTTCAAAAATAAAATATTTGAAAACGGACCATTTTCCACATTTGTGAAGCATGACGTAATGGGGGGGTGTTATCTCTTTTGTCGAAAATCAGCCGTTTTTGCTCAAACATTAAATGCCTCCAAATAGTATTTAATTCACTTCCAGAGCCCCTGGAAGCATGAAAATCACTTTAAACATGCTAATTTTAGCTCTAACACTGATGATCCACCTACAAATGTGAACTGACGTTCAAAAATAAAACATTTGAAAACGGACCATTTTCCACATTTCTGAAGCATGACGTAATGGGGGGTTGTTATCTCTTTTGTCGAAAATCAGCTGTTTTTGCTCGAACATTAAATGCCTCCAAATGGTATTTAATTAACTTCCCGGGGTGAAGAAACCCTTTTTGAGAACTCAGAGTGAGTAATTGGCCATTTTCATGCACTTTTAACCATTCCATAAATCTTGTGTTTAGGGCCCCTGGAAGCATGAAAATCACTTTAAACATGCTAATTTTAGCTCTAACACTGATGATCCACCTACAAATGTGAACTGACGTTCAAAAATAAAACATTTGAAAACGGACCATTTTCCACATTTCTGAAGCATGACGTAATGGGGGGGTGTTATCTCTTTTGTCGAAAATCAGCCGTTTTTGCTCGAACATTACATGCCTCCAAATGGTATTTAATTAACTTCCTGGGGTGAAGAAACCCTTTTTGAGAACTCAGAGTGAGTAAATTGGCCATTTTCATGCACTTTTAACCATTCCATAAATCTTGTGTTTAGGGCCCCTGGAAGCATGAAAATCACTTTAAACATGCTAATTTTAGCTCTAACACTGATGATCCACCTACAAATGTGAACTGACGTTCAAAAATAAAACATTTGAAAACGGACCATTTTCCACATTTCTTAAGCATGACGTAATGGGGGGGTGTTATCTCTTTTGTCGAAAATCAGCCGTTTTTGCTCGAACATTAAATGCCTCCAAATGGTATTTAATTAACTTCCCGAGCCCTTAGAAGCATGAAAATCACTTTAAACATGCTAATTTTAGCTCTCACACTGATGATCCACCTACAAATGTGAACTGACGTTCAAAAATAAAACATTTGAAAACGGACCATTTTCCACATTTCTGAAGCATGACGTAATGGGGGGGTGTTATCTCTTTTGTCGAAAAATAAGCCGTTTTTGCTCGAACATTAAATGCCTCCAAATGGTATTTAATTAACTTCCCGAGCCCCTGGAAGCATGAAAATCACTTTAAACATGCTAATTTTAGCTCTAACACTGATGATCCACCTACAAATGTGAACTGACGTTCAAAAATAAAACATTTGAAAACGGACCATTTTCCACATTTCTGAAGCATGACGTAATGGGGGGGTGTTATCTCTTTTGTCGAATATCAGCCGTTTTTGCTCGAACATTACATGCCTCCAAATGGTATTTAATTAACTTCCTGGGGTGAAGAAACCCTTTTTGAGAACTCAGAGTGAGTAAATTGGCCATTTTCATGCACTTTTAACCATTCCATAAATCTTGTGTTTAGGGCCCCTGGAAGCATGAAAATCACTTTAAACATGCTAATTTTAGCTCTAACACTGATGATCCACCTACAAATGTGAACTGACGTTCAAAAATAAAACATTTGAAAACGGAACATTTTCCACATTTCTGAAGCATGACGTAATGGGGGGGTGTTATCTCTTTTGTGGAAAATCAGCCGTTTTTGCTCGAACATTAAATGCCTCCAAATGGTATTTAATTAACTTCCCGAGCCCTTGGAAGCATGAAAATCACTTTAAACATGCTAATTTTAGCTCTCACACTGATGATCCACCTACAAATGTGAACTGACGTTCAAAAATAAAACATTTGAAAACGGACCATTTTCCACATTTCTGAAGCATGACGTAATGGGGGGTTGTTATCTCTTTTGTCGAAAATCAGCTGTTTTTGCTCGAACATTAAATGCCTCCAAATGGTATTTAATTAACTTCCCGGGGTGAAGAAACCCTTTTTGAGAACTCAGAGTGAGTAATTGGCCATTTTCATGCACTTTTAACCATTCCATAAATCTTGTGTTTAGGGCCCCTGGAAGCATGAAAATCACTTTAAACATGCTAATTTTAGCTCTAACACTGATGATCCACCTACAAATGTGAACTGACGTTCAAAAATAAAACATTTGAAAACGGACCATTTTCTACATTTCTTAAGCATGACGTAATGGGGGGTGTTATCTCTTTTGTCGAAAACCAGCCGTTTTTGCTCGAACATTAAATGCCTCCAAATGGTATTTAATTAACTTCCCGAGCCCCTGGAAGCATGAAAATCACTTTAAACATGCTAATTTTAGCTCTAACACTGATGATCCACCTACAAATGTGAACTGACGTTCAAAAATAAAACATTTGAAAACGGACCATTTTCCACATTTCTGAAGCATGACGTAATGGGGGGGTGTTATCTCTTTTGTCGAAAATCAGCCGTTTTTGCTCGAACATTACATGCCTCAAAATGGTATTTAATTAACTTCCTGGGGTGAAGAAACCCTTTTTGAGAACTCAGAGTGAGTAAATTGGCCATTTTCATGCACTTTTAACCATTCCATAAATCTTGTGTTTAGGGCCCCTGGAAGCATGAAAATCACTTTAAACATGCCAATGTTAGCTCTAACACTGATGATCCACCTACAAATGTGAACTGACGTTCAAAAATAAAACATTTGAAAACGGACCATTTTCCACATTTCTGAAGCATGACGTAATGGGGGGGTGTTATCTCTTTTGTCGAAAATCAGCCATTTTTGCTCGAACATTAAATGCCTCCAAATGGTATTTAATTAACTTCCCGAGCTCCTGGAAGCATGAAAATCACTTTAAACATGCTAATTTTAGCTCTAACACTGATGATCCACCTACAAATGTGAATTGACGTTCAAAAATAAAACATTTGAAAACTGACCATTTTCCACATTTCTGAAGCATGACGTAATGGGGGGGGTGTTATCTCTTTTGTCAAAAATCAGCCGTTTTTGCTTGAACATTAAATGCCTCCAAATAGTATTTAATTCACTTCCCGAGCCCCTGGAAGCATGAAAATCACTTTAAACATGCTAATTTTAGCTCTAACACTGATGATCCACCTACAAATGTGAACTGACGTTCAAAAATCAAACATTTGAAAACGGATCATTTTCCACATTTCTGAAGCATGACGTAATGGGGGGGTGTTATCTCTTTTGTCGAAAATCAGCCGTTTTTGCTTGAACATTGAATGCCTCCAAATAGTATTTAATTCACTTCCCGAGCCCCTGGAAGCATGAAAATCACTTTAAACATGCTAATTTTAGCTCTAACACTGATGATCCACCTACAAATGTGAACTGACGTTCAAAAATAAAACATTTGAAAACGGACCATTTTCCACATTTGTGAAGCATGACGTAATGGGGGGGTGTTATCTCTTTTGTCGAAAATCAGCCGTTTTTGCTCAAACATTAAATGCCTCCAAATAGTATTTAATTCACTTCCAGAGCCCCTGGAAGCATGAAAATCACTTTAAACATGCTAATTTTAGCTCTAACACTGATGATCCACCTACAAATGTGAACTGACGTTCAAAAATAAAACATTTGAAAACGGACCATTTTCCACATTTCTGAAGCATGACGTAATGGGGGGTTGTTATCTCTTTTGTCGAAAATCAGCTGTTTTTGCTCGAACATTAAATGCCTCCAAATGGTATTTAATTAACTTCCCGGGGTGAAGAAACCCTTTTTGAGAACTCAGAGTGAGTAATTGGCCATTTTCATGCACTTTTAACCATTCCATAAATCTTGTGTTTAGGGCCCCTGGAAGCATGAAAATCACTTTAAACATGCTAATTTTAGCTCTAACACTGATGATCCACCTACAAATGTGAACTGACGTTTAAAAATAAAACATTTGAAAACGGACCATTTTCCACATTTCTGAAGCATGACGTAATGGGGGGGTGTTATCTCTTTTGTCGAAAATCAGCCGTTTTTGCTCGAACATTACATGCCTCCAAATGGTATTTAATTAACTTCCTGGGGTGAAGAAACCCTTTTTGAGAACTCAGAGTGAGTAAATTGGCCATTTTCATGCACTTTTAACCATTCCATAAATCTTGTGTTTAGGGCCCCTGGAAGCATGAAAATCACTTTAAACATGCTAATTTTAGCTCTAACACTGATGATCCACCTACAAATGTGAACTGACGTTCAAAAATAAAACATTTGAAAACGGACCATTTTCCACATTTCTTAAGCATGACGTAATGGGGGGGTGTTATCTCTTTTGTCGAAAATCAGCCGTTTTTGCTCGAACATTAAATGCCTCCAAATGGTATTTAATTAACTTCCCGAGCCCTTAGAAGCATGAAAATCACTTTAAACATGCTAATTTTAGCTCTCACACTGATGATCCACCTACAAATGTGAACTGACGTTCAAAAATAAAACATTTGAAAACGGACCATTTTCCACATTTCTGAAGCATGACGTAATGGGGGGGTGTTATCTCTTTTGTCGAAAAATAAGCCGTTTTTGCTCGAACATTAAATGCCTCCAAATGGTATTTAATTAACTTCCCGGGGTGAAGAAACCCTTTTTGAGAACTCAGAGTGAGTAAATTGGCCATTTTCATGCACTTTTAAACATTCCATAAATCTTGTGTTTAGGGCCCCTGGAAGCATGAAAATCACTTTAAACATGCTAATTTTAGCTCTAACACTGATGATCCACCTACAAATGTGAACTGACGTTCAAAAATAAAACATTTGAAAACGGACCATTTTCCACATTTCTTAAGCATGACGTAATGGGGGGGTGTTATCTCTTTTGTCGAAAACCAGCCGTTTTTGCTCGAACATTAAATGCCTCCAAATGGTATTTAATTAACTTCCCGAGCCCCTGGAAGCATGAAAATCACTTTAAACATGCTAATTTTAGCTCTAACACTGATGATCCACCTACAAATGTGAACTGACGTTCAAAAATAAAACATTTGAAAACGGACCATTTTCCACATTTCTGAAGCATGACGTAATGGGGGGGTGTTGTCTCTTTTGTCGAATATCAGCCGTTTTTGCTCGAACATTACATGCCTCCAAATGGTATTTAATTAACTTCCTGGGGTGAAGAAACCCTTTTTGAGAACTCAGAGTGAGTAAATTGGCCATTTTCATGCACTTTTAACCATTCCATAAATCTTGTGTTTAGGGCCCCTGGAAGCATGAAAATCACTTTAAACATGCTAATTTTAGCTCTAACACTGATGATCCACCTACAAATGTGAACTGACGTTCAAAAATAAAACATTTGAAAACGGACCATTTTCCACATTTCTGAAGCATGACGTAATGGGGGGGTGTTATCTCTTTTGTGGAAAATCAGCCGTTTTTGCTCGAACATTAAATGCCTCCAAATGGTATTTAATTAACTTCCCGAGCCCTTGGAAGCATGAAAATCACTTTAAACATGCTAATTTTAGCTCTAACACTGATGATCCACCTACAAATGTGAACTGACGTTCAAAAATAAAACATTTGAAAACGGACCATTTTCCACATTTCTGAAGCATGACGTAATGGGGGGGTGTTATCTCTTTTGTCGAATATCAGCCGTTTTTGCTCGAACATTACATGCCTCCAAATGGTATTTAATTAACTTCCTGGGGTGAAGAAACCCTTTTTGAGAACTCAGAGTGAGTAAATTGGCCATTTTCATGCACTTTTAACCATTCCATAAATCTTGTGTTTAGGGCCCCTGGAAGCATGAAAATCACTTTAAACATGCTAATTTTAGCTCTAACACTGATGATCCACCTACAAATGTGAACTGACGTTCAAAAATAAAACATTTGAAAACAGACCATTTTCCACATTTCTGAAGCATGACGTAATGGGGGGTTGTTATCTCTTTTGTCGAAAATCAGCTGTTTTTGCTCGAACATTAAATGCCTCCAAATGGTATTTAATTAACTTCCCGGGGTGAAGAAACCCTTTTTGAGAACTCAGAGTGAGTAATTGGCCATTTTCATGCACTTTTAACCATTCCATAAATCTTGTGTTTAGGGCCCCTGGAAGCATGAAAATCACTTTAAACATGCTAATTTTAGCTCTAACACTGATGATCCACCTACAAATGTGAACTGACGTTCAAAAATAAAACATTTGAAAACGGACCATTTTCTACATTTCTTAAGCATGACGTAATGGGGGGTGTTATCTCTTTTGTCGAAAACCAGCCGTTTTTGCTCGAACATTAAATGCCTCCAAATGGTATTTAATTAACTTCCCGAGCCCCTGGAAGCATGAAAATCACTTTAAACATGCTAATTTTAGCTCTAACACTGATGATCCACCTACAAATGTGAACTGACGTTCAAAAATATAACATTTGAAAACGGACCATTTTCCACATTTCTGAAGCATGACGTAATGGGGGGGTGTTATCTCTTTTGTCGAAAATCAGCCGTTTTTGCTCGAACATTACATGCCTCCAAATGGTATTTAATTAACTTCCTGGGGTGAAGAAACCCTTTTTGAGAACTCAGAGTGAGTAAATTGGCCATTTTCATGCACTTTTAACCATTCCATAAATCTTGTGTTTAGGGCCCCTGGAAGCATGAAAATCACTTTAAACATGCCAATGTTAGCTCTAACACTGATGATCCACCTACAAATGTGAACTGACGTTCAAAAATAAAACATTTGAAAACGGACCATTTTCCACATTTCTGAAGCATGACGTAATGGGGGGGTGTTATCTCTTTTGTCGAAAATCAGCCATTTTTGCTCGAACATTAAATGCCTCCAAATGGTATTTAATTAACTTCCCGAGCTCCTGGAAGCATGAAAATCACTTTAAACATGCTAATTTTAGCTCTAACACTGATGATCCACCTACAAATGTGAACTGACGTTCAAAAATAAAACATTTGAAAACTGACCATTTTCCACATTTCTGAAGCAGGACGTAATGGGGGGGTGATATCTCTTTTGTCGAAAATCAGCCGTTTTTGCTTGAACATTAAATGCCTCCAAATAGTATTTAATTCACTTCCCGAGCCCCTGGAAGCATGAAAATCACTTTAAACATGCTAATTTGAGCTCTAACACTGATGATCCACCTACAAATGTGAACTGACGTTCAAAAATAAAACATTTGAAAACGGACCATTTTCCACATTTCTGAAGCATGACGTAATGGGGGGGTGTTATCTCTTTTGTCGAAAATCAGCCGTTTTTGCTCGAACATTAAATGCCTCCAAATGGTATTTATTTAACTTCCCGAGCCCCTGGAAGCATGAAAATCACTTTAAACATGCTAATTTTAGCTCTAACACTGATGATCCACCTACAAATGTGAACTGACGTTCAAAAATAAAACATTTGAAAACGGACCATTTTCCACATTTCTGAAGCATGACGTAATGGGGGGTGTTATCTCTTTTGTCGAAAATCAGCCGTTTTTGCTCGAAAATTAAATGCCTCCAAATGGTATTTATTTAACTTCCCGAGCCCCTGGAAGCATGAAAATCACTTTAAACATACTAATTTTAGCTCTAACACTGATGATCCACCTACAAATGTGAACTGACGTTCAAAAATAAAACATTTGAAAACGGACCATTTTCCACATTTCTGAAGCATGACGTAATGGGGGGGTGTTATCTCTTTTGTCGAAAATCAGCCATTTTTGCTCGAACATTAAATGCCTCCAAATGGTATTTAATTAACTTCCCTGGGTGAAGAAACCCTTTTTGAGAACTCAGAGTGAGTAAATTGGCCATTTTCATGCACTTTTAACCATTCCATAAATCTTGTGTTTAGGGCCCCTGAAAGCATGAAAATCACTTTAAACATGCTAATTTTAGCTCTAACACTGATGATCCACCTACAAATGTGAACTGACGTTCAAAAATAAAACATTTGAAAACGGACCATTTTCCACATTTCTGAAGCATGACGTAATGGGGGGGTGTTATCTCTTTTGTCGAAAAATAAGCCGTTTTTGCTCGAACATTAAATGCCTCCAAATGGTATTTAATTAACTTCCCGGGGTGAAGAAACCCTTTTTGAGAACTCAGAGTGAGTAAATTGGCCATTTTCATGCACTTTTAAACATTCCATAAATCTTGTGTTTAGGGCCCCTGGAAGCATGAAAATCACTTTAAACATGCTAATTTTAGCTCTAACACTGATGATCCACCTACAAATGTGAACTGACGTTCAAAAATAAAACATTTGAAAACGGACCATTTTCCACATTTCTGAAGCATGACGTAATGGGGGGGTGTTGTCTCTTTTGTCGGATATCAGCCGTTTTTGCTCGAACATTACATGCCTCCAAATGGTATTTAATTAACTTCCTGGGGTGAAGAAACCCTTTTTGAGAACTCAGAGTGAGTAAATTGGCCATTTTCATGCACTTTTAACCATTCCATAAATCTTGTGTTTAGGGCCCCTGGAAGCATGAAAATCACTTTAAACATGCTAATTTTAGCTCTAACACTGATGATCCACCTACAAATGTGAACTGACGTTCAAAAATAAAACATTTGAAAACGGACCATTTTCCACATTTCTGAAGCATGACGTAATGGGGGGGGTGTTATCTCTTTTGTGGAAAATCAGCCGTTTTTGCTCGAACATTAAATGCCTCCAAATGGTATTTAATTAACTTCCCGAGCCCTTGGAAGCATGAAAATCACTTTAAACATGCTAATTTTAGCTCTAACACTGATGATCCACCTACAAATGTGAACTGACGTTCAAAAATAAAACATTTGAAAATGGACCATTTTCCACATTTCTGAAGCATGACGTAATGGGGGGGTGTTATCTCTTTTGTCGAATATCAGCCGTTTTTGCTCGAACATTACATGCCTCCAAATGGTATTTAATTAACTTCCTGGGGTGAAGAAACCCTTTTTGAGAACTCAGAGTGAGTAAATTGGCCATTTTCATGCACTTTTAACCATTCCATAAATCTTGTGTTTAGGGCCCCTGGAAGCATGAAAATCACTTTAAACATGCTAATTTTAGCTCTAACACTGATGATCCACCTACAAATGTGAACTGACGTTCAAAAATAAAACATTTGAAAACGGACCATTTTCCACATTTCTGAAGCATGACGTAATGGGGGGTTGTTATCTCTTTTGTCGAAAATCAGCTGTTTTTGCTCGAACATTAAATGCCTCCAAATGGTATTTAATTAACTTCCCGGGGTGAAGAAACCCTTTTTGAGAACTCAGAGTGAGTAATTGGCCATTTTCATGCACTTTTAACCATTCCACAAATCTTGTGTTTAGGGCCCCTGGAAGCATGAAAATCACTTTAAACATGCTAATTTTAGCTCTAACACTGATGATCCACCTACAAATGTGAACTGACGTTCAAAAATAAAACATTTGAAAACGGACCATTTTCTACATTTCTTAAGCATGACGTAATGGGGGGTGTTATCTCTTTTGTCGAAAACCAGCCGTTTTTGCTCGAACATTAAATGCCTCCAAATGGTATTTAATTAACTTCCCGAGCCCCTGGAAGCATGAAAATCACTTTAAACATGCTAATTTTAGCTCTAACACTGATGATCCACCTACAAATGTGAACTGACGTTCAAAAATATAACATTTGAAAACGGACCATTTTCCACATTTCTGAAGCATGACGTAATGGGGGGGTGTTATCTCTTTTGTCGAAAATCAGCCGTTTTTGCTCGAACATTACATGCCTCCAAATGGTATTTAATTAACTTCCTGGGGTGAAGAAACCCTTTTTGAGAACTCAGAGTGAGTAAATTGGCCATTTTCATGCACTTTTAACCATTCCATAAATCTTGTGTTTAGGGCCCCTGGAAGCATGAAAATCACTTTAAACATGCCAATGTTAGCTCTAACACTGATGATCCACCTACAAATGTGAACTGACGTTCAAAAATAAAACATTTGAAAACGGACCATTTTCCACATTTCTGAAGCATGACGTAATGGGGGGGTGTTATCTCTTTTGTCGAAAATCAGCCATTTTTGCTCGAACATTAAATGCCTCCAAATGGTATTTAATTAACTTCCCGAGCTCCTGGAAGCATGAAAATCACTTTAAACATGCTAATTTTAGCTCTAACACTGATGATCCACCTACAAATGTGAACTGACGTTCAAAAATAAAACATTTGAAAACTGACCATTTTCCACATTTCTGAAGCATGACGTAATGGGGGGGTGATATCTCTTTTGTCGAAAATCAGCCGTTTTTGCTTGAACATTAAATGCCTCCAAATAGTATTTAATTCACTTCCCGAGCCCCTGGAAGCATGAAAATCACTTTAAACATGCTAATTTGAGCTCTAACACTGATGATCCACCTACAAATGTGAACTGACGTTCAAAAATAAAACATTTGAAAACGGACCATTTTCCACATTTCTGAAGCATGACGTAATGGGGGGGTGTTATCTCTTTTGTCGAAAATCAGCCGTTTTTGCTCGAACATTAAATGCCTCCAAATGGTATTTATTTAACTTCCCGAGCCCCTGGAAGCATGAAAATCACTTTAAACATGCTAATTTTAGCTCTAACACTGATGATCCACCTACAAATGTGAACTGACGTTCAAAAATAAAACATTTGAAAACGGACCATTTTCCACATTTCTGAAGCATGACGTTATGGGGGGTGTTATCTCTTTTGTCGAAAATCAGCCGTTTTTGCTCGAACATTAAATGCCTCCAAATGGTATTTATTTAACTTCCCGAGCCCCTGGAAGCATGAAAATCACTTTAAACATACTAATTTTAGCTCTAACACTGATGATCCACCTACAAATGTGAACTGACGTTCAAAAATAAAACATTTGAAAACGGACCATTTTCCACATTTCTGAAGCATGACGTAATGGGGGGGTGTTATCTCTTTTGTCGAAAATCAGCCATTTTTGCTCGAACATTAAATGCCTCCAAATGGTATTTAATTAACTTCCCTGGGTGAAGAAACCCTTTTTGAGAACTCAGAGTGAGTAAATTGGCCATTTTCATGCACTTTTAACCATTCCATAAATCTTGTGTTTAGGGCCCCTGAAAGCATGAAAATCACTTTAAACATGCTAATTTTAGCTCTAACACTGATGATCCACCTACAAATGTGAACTGATGTTCAAAAATAAAACATTTGAAAACGGACCATTTTCCACATTTCTGAAGCATGACGTAATGGGGGGGTGTTATCTCTTTTGTCGAAAATCAGCCGTTTTTGCTCGAACATTAAATGCCTCCAAATGGTATTTAATTAACTTCCGGGGGTGAAGAAACCCTTTTTGAGAACTCAGAGTGAGTAAATTGGCCATTTTTATGCACTTTTAACCATTCCATAAATCTTGTGTTTAGGGCCCCTGGAAGCATGAAAATCACTTTAAACATGCTAATTTTAGCTCTAACACTGATGATCCACCTACAAATGTGAACTGACGTTCAAAAATAAAACATTTGAAAACGGACCGTTTTCCACATTTGTGAAGCATGACGTAATGGGGGGGGGTGTTATCTCTTTTGTCGAAAATCAGCCGTTTTTGCACAAACATTAAATGCCTCCAAATAGTATTTAATTCACTTCCAGAGCCCCTGGAAGCATGAAAATCACTTTAAACATGCTAATTTTAGCTCTAACACTGATGATCCACCTACAAATGTGAACTGACGTTCAAAAATAAAACATTTGAAAACGGACCATTTTCCACATTTCTGAAGCATGACGTAATGGGGGGGTGTTATCTCTTTTGTCGAAAATCAGCCGTTTTTGCTCGAACATTAAATGCCTCCAAATGGTATTTAATTAACTTCCCGAGCCCTTGGAAGCATGAAAATCACTTTAAACATGCTAATTTTAGCTCTCACACTGATGATCCACCTACAAATGTGAACTGATGTTCAAAAATAAAACATTTGAAAACGGACCATTTTCCACATTTCTGAAGCATGACGTAATGGGGGGGTGTTATCTCTTTTGTCGAAAAATAAGCCGTTTTTGCTCGAACATTAAATGCCTCCAAATGGTATTTAATTAACTTCCCGGGGTGAAGAAACCCTTTTTGAGAACTCAGAGTGAGTAATTGGCCATTTTCATGCACTTTTAACCATTCCATAAATCTTGTGTTTAGGGCCCCTGGAAGCATGAAAATCACTTTAAACATGCTAATTTTAGCTCTAACACTGATGATCCACCTACAAATGTGAACTGACGTTCAAAAATAAAACATTTGAAAACGGACCATTTTCTACATTTCTTAAGCATGACGTAATGGGGGGTGTTATCTCTTTTGTCGAAAACCAGCCGTTTTTGCTCGAACATTAAATGCCTCCAAATGGTATTTAATTAACTTCCCGAGCCCCTGGAAGCATGAAAATCACTTTAAACATGCTAATTTTAGCTCTAACACTGATGATCCACCTACAAATGTGAACTGACGTTCAAAAATAAAACATTTGAAAACGGACCATTTTCCACATTTCTGAAGCATGACGTAATGGGGGGGTGTTATCTCTTTTGTCGAAAATCAGCCGTTTTTGCTCGAACATTACATGCCTCAAAATGGTATTTAATTAACTTCCTGGGGTGAAGAAACCCTTTTTGAGAACTCAGAGTGAGTAAATTGGCCATTTTCATGCACTTTTAACCATTCCATAAATCTTGTGTTTAGGGCCCCTGGAAGCATGAAAATCACTTTAAACATGCCAATGTTAGCTCTAACACTGATGATCCACCTACAAATGTGAACTGACGTTCAAAAATAAAACATTTGAAAACGGACCATTTTCCACATTTCTGAAGCATGACGTAATGGGGGGGTGTTATCTCTTTTGTCGAAAATCAGCCATTTTTGCTCGAACATTAAATGCCTCCAAATGGTATTTAATTAACTTCCCGAGCTCCTGGAAGCATGAAAATCACTTTAAACATGCTAATTTTAGCTCTAACACTGATGATCCACCTACAAATGTGAACTGACGTTCAAAAATAAAACATTTGAAAACTGACCATTTTCCACATTTCTGAAGCATGACGTAATGGGGGGGGTGTTATCTCTTTTGTCAAAAATCAGCCGTTTTTGCTTGAACATTAAATGCCTCCAAATAGTATTTAATTCACTTCCCGAGCCCCTGGAAGCATGAAAATCACTTTAAACATGCTAATTTTAGCTCTAACACTGATGATCCACCTACAAATGTGAACTGACGTTCAAAAATCAAACATTTGAAAACGGATCATTTTCCACATTTCTGAAGCATGACGTAATGGGGGGGTGTTATCTCTTTTGTCGAAAATCAGCCGTTTTTGCTTGAACATTGAATGCCTCCAAATAGTATTTAATTCACTTCCCGAGCCCCTGGAAGCATGAAAATCACTTTAAACATGCTAATTTTAGCTCTAACACTGATGATCCACCTACAAATGTGAACTGACGTTCAAAAATAAAACATTTGAAAACGGACCATTTTCCACATTTGTGAAGCATGACGTAATGGGGGGGTGTTATCTCTTTTGTCGAAAATCAGCCGTTTTTGCTCAAACATTAAATGCCTCCAAATAGTATTTAATTCACTTCCAGAGCCCCTGGAAGCATGAAAATCACTTTAAACATGCTAATTTTAGCTCTAACACTGATGATCCACCTACAAATGTGAACTGACGTTCAAAAATAAAACATTTGAAAACGGACCATTTTCCACATTTCTGAAGCATGACGTAATGGGGGGTTGTTATCTCTTTTGTCGAAAATCAGCTGTTTTTGCTCGAACATTAAATGCCTCCAAATGGTATTTAATTAACTTCCCGGGGTGAAGAAACCCTTTTTGAGAACTCAGAGTGAGTAATTGGCCATTTTCATGCACTTTTAACCATTCCATAAATCTTGTGTTTAGGGCCCCTGGAAGCATGAAAATCACTTTAAACATGCTAATTTTAGCTCTAACACTGATGATCCACCTACAAATGTGAACTGACGTTTAAAAATAAAACATTTGAAAACGGACCATTTTCCACATTTCTGAAGCATGACGTAATGGGGGGGTGTTATCTCTTTTGTCGAAAATCAGCCGTTTTTGCTCGAACATTACATGCCTCCAAATGGTATTTAATTAACTTCCTGGGGTGAAGAAACCCTTTTTGAGAACTCAGAGTGAGTAAATTGGCCATTTTCATGCACTTTTAACCATTCCATAAATCTTGTGTTTAGGGCCCCTGGAAGCATGAAAATCACTTTAAACATGCTAATTTTAGCTCTAACACTGATGATCCACCTACAAATGTGAACTGACGTTCAAAAATAAAACATTTGAAAACGGACCATTTTCCACATTTCTTAAGCATGACGTAATGGGGGGGTGTTATCTCTTTTGTCGAAAATCAGCCGTTTTTGCTCGAACATTAAATGCCTCCAAATGGTATTTAATTAACTTCCCGAGCCCTTAGAAGCATGAAAATCACTTTAAACATGCTAATTTTAGCTCTCACACTGATGATCCACCTACAAATGTGAACTGACGTTCAAAAATAAAACATTTGAAAACGGACCATTTTCCAGATTTCTGAAGCATGACGTAATGGGGGGGTGTTATCTCTTTTGTCGAAAAATAAGCCGTTTTTGCTCGAACATTAAATGCCTCCAAATGGTATTTAATTAACTTCCCGGGGTGAAGAAACCCTTTTTGAGAACTCAGAGTGAGTAAATTGGCCATTTTCATGCACTTTTAAACATTCCATAAATCTTGTGTTTAGGGCCCCTGGAAGCATGAAAATCACTTTAAACATGCTAATTTTAGCTCTAACACTGATGATCCACCTACAAATGTGAACTGACGTTCAAAAATAAAACATTTGAAAACGGACCATTTTCCACATTTCTTAAGCATGACGTAATGGGGGGGTGTTATCTCTTTTGTCGAAAACCAGCCGTTTTTGCTCGAACATTAAATGCCTCCAAATGGTATTTAATTAACTTCCCGAGCCCCTGGAAGCATGAAAATCACTTTAAACATGCTAATTTTAGCTCTAACACTGATGATCCACCTACAAATGTGAACTGACGTTCAAAAATAAAACATTTGAAAACGGACCATTTTCCACATTTCTGAAGCATGACGTAATGGGGGGGTGTTGTCTCTTTTGTCGAATATCAGCCGTTTTTGCTCGAACATTACATGCCTCCAAATGGTATTTAATTAACTTCCTGGGGTGAAGAAACCCTTTTTGAGAACTCAGAGTGAGTAAATTGGCCATTTTCATGCACTTTTAACCATTCCATAAATCTTGTGTTTAGGGCCCCTGGAAGCATGAAAATCACTTTAAACATGCTAATTTTAGCTCTAACACTGATGATCCACCTACAAATGTGAACTGACGTTCAAAAATAAAACATTTGAAAACGGACCATTTTCCACATTTCTGAAGCATGACGTAATGGGGGGGTGTTATCTCTTTTGTGGAAAATCAGCCGTTTTTGCTCGAACATTAAATGCCTCCAAATGGTATTTAATTAACTTCCCGAGCCCTTGGAAGCATGAAAATCACTTTAAACATGCTAATTTTAGCTCTAACACTGATGATCCACCTACAAATGTGAACTGACGTTCAAAAATAAAACATTTGAAAACGGACCATTTTCCACATTTCTGAAGCATGACGTAATGGGGGGGTGTTATCTCTTTTGTCGAATATCAGCCGTTTTTGCTCGAACATTACATGCCTCCAAATGGTATTTAATTAACTTCCTGGGGTGAAGAAACCCTTTTTGAGAACTCAGAGTGAGTAAATTGGCCATTTTCATGCACTTTTAACCATTCCATAAATCTTGTGTTTAGGGCCCCTGGAAGCATGAAAATCACTTTAAACATGCTAATTTTAGCTCTAACACTGATGATCCACCTACAAATGTGAACTGACGTTCAAAAATAAAACATTTGAAAACAGACCATTTTCCACATTTCTGAAGCATGACGTAATGGGGGGTTGTTATCTCTTTTGTCGAAAATCAGCTGTTTTTGCTCGAACATTAAATGCCTCCAAATGGTATTTAATTAACTTCCCGGGGTGAAGAAACCCTTTTTGAGAACTCAGAGTGAGTAATTGGCCATTTTCATGCACTTTTAACCATTCCATAAATCTTGTGTTTAGGGCCCCTGGAAGCATGAAAATCACTTTAAACATGCTAATTTTAGCTCTAACACTGATGATCCACCTACAAATGTGAACTGACGTTCAAAAATAAAACATTTGAAAACGGACCATTTTCTACATTTCTTAAGCATGACGTAATGGGGGGTGTTATCTCTTTTGTCGAAAACCAGCCGTTTTTGCTCGAACATTAAATGCCTCCAAATGGTATTTAATTAACTTCCCGAGCCCCTGGAAGCATGAAAATCACTTTAAACATGCTAATTTTAGCTCTAACACTGATGATCCACCTACAAATGTGAACTGACGTTCAAAAATATAACATTTGAAAACGGACCATTTTCCACATTTCTGAAGCATGACGTAATGGGGGGGTGTTATCTCTTTTGTCGAAAATCAGCCGTTTTTGCTCGAACATTACATGCCTCCAAATGGTATTTAATTAACTTCCTGGGGTGAAGAAACCCTTTTTGAGAACTCAGAGTGAGTAAATTGGCCATTTTCATGCACTTTTAACCATTCCATAAATCTTGTGTTTAGGGCCCCTGGAAGCATGAAAATCACTTTAAACATGCCAATGTTAGCTCTAACACTGATGATCCACCTACAAATGTGAACTGACGTTCAAAAATAAAACATTTGAAAACGGACCATTTTCCACATTTCTGAAGCATGACGTAATGGGGGGGTGTTATCTCTTTTGTCGAAAATCAGCCATTTTTGCTCGAACATTAAATGCCTCCAAATGGTATTTAATTAACTTCCCGAGCTCCTGGAAGCATGAAAATCACTTTAAACATGCTAATTTTAGCTCTAACACTGATGATCCACCTACAAATGTGAACTGACGTTCAAAAATAAAACATTTGAAAACTGACCATTTTCCACATTTCTGAAGCATGACGTAATGGGGGGGTGATATCTCTTTTGTCGAAAATCAGCCGTTTTTGCTTGAACATTAAATGCCTCCAAATAGTATTTAATTCACTTCCCGAGCCCCTGGAAGCATGAAAATCACTTTAAACATGCTAATTTGAGCTCTAACACTGATGATCCACCTACAAATGTGAACTGACGTTCAAAAATAAAACATTTGAAAACGGACCATTTTCCACATTTCTGAAGCATGACGTAATGGGGGGGTGTTATCTCTTTTGTCGAAAATCAGCCGTTTTTGCTCGAACATTAAATGCCTCCAAATGGTATTTATTTAACTTCCCGAGCCCCTGGAAGCATGAAAATCACTTTAAACATGCTAATTTTAGCTCTAACACTGATGATCCACCTACAAATGTGAACTGACGTTCAAAAATAAAACATTTGAAAACGGACCATTTTCCACATTTCTGAAGCATGACGTAATGGGGGGTGTTATCTCTTTTGTCGAAAATCAGCCGTTTTTGCTCGAAAATTAAATGCCTCCAAATGGTATTTATTTAACTTCCCGAGCCCCTGGAAGCATGAAAATCACTTTAAACATACTAATTTTAGCTCTAACACTGATGATCCACCTACAAATGTGAACTGACGTTCAAAAATAAAACATTTGAAAACGGACCATTTTCCACATTTCTGAAGCATGACGTAATGGGGGGGTGTTATCTCTTTTGTCGAAAATCAGCCATTTTTGCTCGAACATTAAATGCCTCCAAATGGTATTTAATTAACTTCCCTGGGTGAAGAAACCCTTTTTGAGAACTCAGAGTGAGTAAATTGGCCATTTTCATGCACTTTTAACCATTCCATAAATCTTGTGTTTAGGGCCCCTGAAAGCATGAAAATCACTTTAAACATGCTAATTTTAGCTCTAACACTGATGATCCACCTACAAATGTGAACTGACGTTCAAAAATAAAACATTTGAAAACGGACCATTTTCCACATTTCTGAAGCATGACGTAATGGGGGGGTGTTATCTCTTTTGTCGAAAAATAAGCCGTTTTTGCTCGAACATTAAATGCCTCCAAATGGTATTTAATTAACTTCCCGGGGTGAAGAAACCCTTTTTGAGAACTCAGAGTGAGTAAATTGGCCATTTTCATGCACTTTTAAACATTCCATAAATCTTGTGTTTAGGGCCCCTGGAAGCATGAAAATCACTTTAAACATGCTAATTTTAGCTCTAACACTGATGATCCACCTACAAATGTGAACTGACGTTCAAAAATAAAACATTTGAAAACGGACCATTTTCCACATTTCTTAAGCATGACGTAATGGGGGGGTGTTATCTCTTTTGTCGAAAACCAGCCGTTTTTGCTCGAACATTAAATGCCTCCAAATGGTATTTAATTAACTTCCCGAGCCCCTGGAAGCATGAAAATCACTTTAAACATGCTAATTTTAGCTCTAACACTGATGATCCACCTACAAATGTGAACTGACGTTCAAAAATAAAACATTTGAAAACGGACCATTTTCCACATTTCTGAAGCATGACGTAATGGGGGGGTGTTGTCTCTTTTGTCGGATATCAGCCGTTTTTGCTCGAACATTACATGCCTCCAAATGGTATTTAATTAACTTCCTGGGGTGAAGAAACCCTTTTTGAGAACTCAGAGTGAGTAAATTGGCCATTTTCATGCACTTTTAACCATTCCATAAATCTTGTGTTTAGGGCCCCTGGAAGCATGAAAATCACTTTAAACATGCTAATTTTAGCTCTAACACTGATGATCCACCTACAAATGTGAACTGACGTTCAAAAATAAAACATTTGAAAACGGACCATTTTCCACATTTCTGAAGCATGACGTAATGGGGGGGTGTTATCTCTTTTGTCGAATATCAGCCGTTTTTGCTCGAACATTACATGCCTCCAAATGGTATTTAATTAACTTCCTGGGGTGAAGAAACCCTTTTTGAGAACTCAGAGTGAGTAAATTGGCCATTTTCATGCACTTTTAACCATTCCATAAATCTTGTGTTTAGGGCCCCTGGAAGCATGAAAATCACTTTAAACATGCTAATTTTAGCTCTAACACTGATGATCCACCTACAAATGTGAACTGACGTTCAAAAATAAAACATTTGAAAACGGACCATTTTCCACATTTCTGAAGCATGACGTAATGGGGGGTTGTTATCTCTTTTGTCGAAAATCAGCTGTTTTTGCTCGAACATTAAATGCCTCCAAATGGTATTTAATTAACTTCCCGGGGTGAAGAAACCCTTTTTGAGAACTCAGAGTGAGTAATTGGCCATTTTCATGCACTTTTAACCATTCCACAAATCTTGTGTTTAGGGCCCCTGGAAGCATGAAAATCACTTTAAACATGCTAATTTTAGCTCTAACACTGATGATCCACCTACAAATGTGAACTGACGTTCAAAAATAAAACATTTGAAAACGGACCATTTTCTACATTTCTTAAGCATGACTTAATGGGGGGTGTTATCTCTTTTGTCGAAAACCAGCCGTTTTTGCTCGAACATTAAATGCCTCCAAATGGTATTTAATTAACTTCCCGAGCCCCTGGAAGCATGAAAATCACTTTAAACATGCTAATTTTAGCTCTAACACTGATGATCCACCTACAAATGTGAACTGACGTTCAAAAATATAACATTTGAAAACGGACCATTTTCCACATTTCTGAAGCATGACGTAATGGGGGGGTGTTATCTCTTTTGTCGAAAATCAGCCGTTTTTGCTCGAACATTACATGCCTCCAAATGGTATTTAATTAACTTCCTGGGGTGAAGAAACCCTTTTTGAGAACTCAGAGTGAGTAAATTGGCCATTTTCATGCACTTTTAACCATTCCATAAATCTTGTGTTTAGGGCCCCTGGAAGCATGAAAATCACTTTAAACATGCCAATGTTAGCTCTAACACTGATGATCCACCTACAAATGTGAACTGACGTTCAAAAATAAAACATTTGAAAACGGACCATTTTCCACATTTCTGAAGCATGACGTAATGGGGGGGTGTTATCTCTTTTGTCGAAAATCAGCCATTTTTGCTCGAACATTAAATGCCTCCAAATGGTATTTAATTAACTTCCCGAGCTCCTGGAAGCATGAAAATCACTTTAAACATGCTAATTTTAGCTCTAACACTGATGATCCACCTACAAATGTGAACTGACGTTCAAAAATAAAACATTTGAAAACTGACCATTTTCCACATTTCTGAAGCATGACGTAATGGGGGGGTGATATCTCTTTTGTCGAAAATCAGCCGTTTTTGCTTGAACATTAAATGCCTCCAAATAGTATTTAATTCACTTCCCGAGCCCCTGGAAGCATGAAAATCACTTTAAACATGCTAATTTGAGCTCTAACACTGATGATCCACCTACAAATGTGAACTGACGTTCAAAAATAAAACATTTGAAAACGGACCATTTTCCACATTTCTGAAGCATGACGTAATGGGGGGGTGTTATCTCTTTTGTCGAAAATCAGCCGTTTTTGCTCGAACATTAAATGCCTCCAAATGGTATTTATTTAACTTCCCGAGCCCCTGGAAGCATGAAAATCACTTTAAACATGCTAATTTTAGCTCTAACACTGATGATCCACCTACAAATGTGAACTGACGTTCAAAAATAAAACATTTGAAAACGGACCATTTTCCACATTTCTGAAGCATGACGTAATGGGGGGTGTTATCTCTTTTGTCGAAAATCAGCCGTTTTTGCTCGAACATTAAATGCCTCCAAATGGTATTTATTTAACTTCCCGAGCCCCTGGAAGCATGAAAATCACTTTAAACATACTAATTTTAGCTCTAACACTGATGATCCACCTACAAATGTGAACTGACGTTCAAAAATAAAACATTTGAAAACGGACCATTTTCCACATTTCTGAAGCATGACGTAATGGGGGGGTGTTATCTCTTTTGTCGAAAATCAGCCATTTTTGCTCGAACATTAAATGCCTCCAAATGGTATTTAATTAACTTCCCTGGGTGAAGAAACCCTTTTTGAGAACTCAGAGTGAGTAAA
Organism: Lissotriton vulgaris; assembly: GCF_964263255.1. Lineage (NCBI taxonomy): Eukaryota > Metazoa > Chordata > Amphibia > Caudata > Salamandridae > Lissotriton > Lissotriton vulgaris. Next base: position 177,463 of record NW_028244251.1, on the reverse strand, counting down.
TTGGCCATTTTCATGCACTTTTAACCATTCCATAAATCTTGTGTTTAGGGCCCCTGAAAGCATGAAAATCACTTTAAACATGCTAATTTTAGCTCTAACACTGATGATCCACCTACAAATGTGAACTGACGTTCAAAAATAAAACATTTGAAAACGGACCATTTTCCACATTTCTGAAGCATGACGTAATGGGGGGGTGTTATCTCTTTTGTCGAAAATCAGCCGTTTTTGCTCGAACATTAAATGCCTCCAAATGGTATTTAATTAACTTCCGGGGGTGAAGAAACCCTTTTTGAGAACTCAGAGTGAGTAAATTGGCCATTTTTATGCACTTTTAACCATTCCATAAATCTTGTGTTTAGGGCCCCTGGAAGCATGAAAATCACTTTAAACATGCTAATTTTAGCTCTAACACTGATGATCCACCTACAAATGTGAACTGACGTTCAAAAATAAAACATTTGAAAACGGACCGTTTTCCACATTTGTGAAGCATGACGTAATGGGGGGGGGTGTTATCTCTTTTGTCGAAAATCAGCCGTTTTTGCACAAACATTAAATGCCTCCAAATAGTATTTAATTCACTTCCAGAGCCCCTGGAAGCATGAAAATCACTTTAAACATGCTAATTTTAGCTCTAACACTGATGATCCACCTACAAATGTGAACTGACGTTCAAAAATAAAACATTTGAAAACGGACCATTTTCCACATTTCTGAAGCATGACGTAATGGGGGGGTGTTATCTCTTTTGTCGAAAATCAGCCGTTTTTGCTCGAACATTAAATGCCTCCAAATGGTATTTAATTAACTTCCCGAGCCCTTGGAAGCATGAAAATCACTTTAAACATGCTAATTTTAGCTCTCACACTGATGATCCACCTACAAATGTGAACTGATGTTCAAAAATAAAACATTTGAAAACGGACCATTTTCCACATTTCTGAAGCATGACGTAATGGGGGGGTGTTATCTCTTTTGTCGAAAAATAAGCCGTTTTTGCTCGAACATTAAATGCCTCCAAATGGTATTTAATTAACTTCCCGGGTTGAAGAAACCCTTATTGAGAACTCAGAGTGAGTAAATTGGCCATTTTCATGCACTTTTAACCATTCCATAAATCTTGTGTTTAGGGCCCCTGGAAGCATGGAAATCACTTTAAACATGCTAATTTTAGCTCTAACACTGATGATCCACCTACAAATGTGAACTGACGTTCAAAAATAAAACATTTGAAAACGGACCATTTTCCACATTTCTGAAGCATGACGTAATGGGGGGGTGTTATCTCTTTTGTCGAAAATCAGCCGTTTTTGCTCGAACATTAAATGCCTCCAAATGGTATTTAATTAACTTCCCGAGCCCTTGGAAGCATGAAAATCACTTTAAACATGCTAATTTTAGCTCTCACACTGATGATCCACCTACAAATGTGAACTGATGTTCAAAAATAAAACATTTGAAAACGGACCATTTTCCACATTTCTGAAGCATGACGTAATGGGGGGTGTTATCTCTTTTGTCGAAAATCAGCCGTTTTTGCTCGAACATTAAATGCCTCCAAATGGTTTTTTTTTAACTTCCCGAGCCCCTGGAAGCATGAAAATCACTTTAAACATACTAATTTTAGCTCTAACACTGATGATCCACCTACAAATGTGAACTGACGTTCAAAAATAAAACATTTGAAAACGGACCATTTTCCACATTTCTGAAGCATGACGTAATGGGGGGGTGTTATCTCTTTTGTCGAAAATCAGCCGTTTTTGCTCGAACATTAAATGCCTCCAAATGGTATTTAATTAACTTCCCTGGGTGAAGAAACCCTTTTTGAGAACTCAGAGTGAGTAAATTGGCCATTTTCATGCACTTTTAACCATTCCATAAATCTTGTGTTTAGGGCCCCTGGAAGCATGAAAATCACTTTAAACATGCTAATTTTAGCTCTAACACTGATGATCCACCTACAAATGTGAACTGACGTTCAAAAATAAAACATTTGAAAAAGGACCATTTTCCACATTTCTGAAGCATGACGTAATGGGGGGGGTGTTATCTCTTTTGTCGAAAATCAGCCGTTTTTGCTCAAACATTAAATGCCTCCAAATAGTATTTAATTCACTTCCAGAGCCCCTGGAAGCATGAAAATCACTTTAAACATGCAAATTTTAGCTCTAACACTGATGATCCACCTACAAATGTGAACTGACGTTTAAAAATAAAACATTTGAAAACGGACCATTTTCCACATTTCTGAAGCATGACGTAATGGGGGGGTGTTATCTCTTTTGTCGAAAATCAGCCGTTTTTGCTCGAACATTAAATGCCTCCAAATGGTATTTAATTAACTTCCCGGGGTGAAGAAACCCTTTTTGAGAACTCAGAGTGAGTAAATTGGCCATTTTCATGCACTTTTAACCATTCCATAAATCTTGTGTTTAGGGCCCCTGGAAGCATGAAAATCACTTTAAACATGCTAATTTTAGCTCTAACACTGATGATCCACCTACAAATGTGAACTGACGTTCAAAAATAAAACATTTGAAAACGGACCATTTTCCACATTTCTGAAGCATGACGTAATGGGGGGTGTTATCTCTTTTGTCGAAAATCAGCCGTTTTTGCTCGAACATTAAATGCCTCCAAATGGTTTTTTTTTAACTTCCCGAGCCCCTGGAAGCATGAAAATCACTTTAAACATACTAATTTTAGCTCTAACACTGAAGATCCACCTACAAATGTGAACTGACGTTCAAAAATAAAACATTTGAAAACGGACCATTTTCCACATTTCTGAAGCATGACGTAATGGGGGGGTGTTATCTCTTTTGTCGAAAATCAGCCGTTTTTGCTCGAACATTAAATGCCTCCAAATGGTATTTAATTAACTTCCCTGGGTGAAGAAACCCTTTTTGAGAACTCAGAGTGAGTAAATTGGCCATTTTCATGCACTTTTAACCATTCCATAAATCTTGTGTTTAGGGCCCCTGGAAGCATGAAAATCACTTTAAACATGCTAATTTTAGCTCTAACACTGATGATCCACCTACAAATGTGAACTGACGTTCAAAAATAAAACATTTGAAAACGGACCATTTTCCACATTTCTGAAGCATGACGTAATGGGGGGGGTGTTATCTCTTTTGTCGAAAATCAGCCGTTTTTGCTCAAACATTAAATGCCTCCAAATAGTATTTAATTCACTTCCAGAGCCCCTGGAAGCATGAAAATCACTTTAAACATGCTAATTTTAGCTCTAACACTGATGATCCACCTACAAATGTGAACTGACGTTCAAAAATAAAACATTTGAAAACGGACCATTTTCCACATTTCTGAAGCATGACGTAATGGGGGGTTGTTATCTCTTTTGTCGAAAATCAGCTGTTTTTGCTCGAACATTAAATGCCTCCAAATGGTATTTAATTAACTTCCCGGGGTGAAGAAACCCTTTTTGAGAACTCAGAGTGAGTAATTGGCCATTTTCATGCACTTTTAACCATTCCATAAATCTTGTGTTTAGGGCCCCTGGAAGCATGAAAATCACTTTAAACATGCTAATTTTAGCTCTAACACTGATTATCCACCTACAAATGTTAACTGACGTTCAAAAATAAAACATTTGAAAACGGACCATTTTCCACATTTCTTAAGCATGACGTAATGGGGGGTGTTATCTCTTTTGTCGAAAACCAGCCGTTTTTGCTCGAACATTAAATGCCTCCAAATGGTATTTAATTAACTTCCCGAGCCCCTGGAAGCATGAAAATCACTTTAAACATGCTAATTTTAGCTCTAACACTGATGATCCACCTACAAATGTGAACTGACGTTCAAAAATAAAACATTTGAAAACGGACCATTTTCCACATTTCTGAAGCATGACGTAATGGGGGGGTGTTATCTCTTTTGTCGAAAATCAGCCGTTTTTGCTCAAACATTAAATGCCTCCAAATGGTATTTAATTAACTTCCCGAGCCCTTGGAAGCATGAAAATCACTTTAAACATGCTAATTTTAGCTCTCACACTGATGATCCACCTACAAATGTGAACTGATGTTCAAAAATAAAACATTTGAAAACGGACCATTTTCCACATTTCTGAAGCATGACGTAATGGGGGGGTGTTATCTCTTTTGTCGAAAAATAAGCCGTTTTTGCTCGAACATTAAATGCCTCCAAATGGTATTTAATTAACTTCCCGGGGTGAAGAAACCCTTATTGAGAACTCAGAGTGAGTAAATTGGCCATTTTCATGCACTTTTAACCATTCCATAAATCTTGTGTTTAGGGCCCCTGGAAGCATGAAAATCACTTTAAACATGCCAATGTTAGCTCTAACACTGATGATCCACCTACGAATGTGAACTGACGTTCAAAAATAAAACATTTGAAAACGGACCATTTTCCACATTTCTGAAGCATGACGTAATGGGGGGGTGTTATCTCTTTTGTCGAAAATCAGCCATTTTTGCTCGAACATTAAATGCCTCCAAATGGTATTTAATTAACTTCCCGAGCTCCTGGAAGCATGAAAATCACTTTAAACATGCTAATTTTAGCTCTAACACTGATGATCCACCTACAAATGTGAACTGACGTTCAAAAATAAAACATTTGAAAACGGACCATTTTCCACATTTCTGAAGCATGACGTAATGGGGGGGTGTTATCTCTTTTGTCGAAAATCAGCCGTTTTTGCTTGAACATTAAATGCCTCCAAATAGTATTTAATTCACTTCCCGAGCCCCTGGAAGCATGAAAATCACTTTAAACATGCTAATTTGAGCTCTAACACTGATGATCCACCTACAAATGTGAACTGACGTTCAAAAATAAAACATTTGAAAACGGACCATTTTCCACATTTCTGAAGCATGACGTAATGGGGGGGAGTTATCTCTTTTGTCGAAAATCAGCCGTTTTTGCTCGAACATTAAATGCCTCCAAATGGTATTTATTTAACTTCCCGAGCCCCTGGAAGCATGAAAATCACTTTAAACATGCTAATTTTAGCTCTAACACTGATGATCCACCTACAAACGTGAACTGACGTTCAAAAATAAAACATTTGAAAACGAACCATTTTCCACATTTCTGAAGCATGACGTAATGGGGGGTGTTATCTCTTTTGTCGAAAATCAGCCGTTTTTGCTCGAACATTAAATGCCTCCAAATGGTTTTTTTTTAACTTCCCGAGCCCCTGGAAGCATGAAAATCACTTTAAACATACTAATTTTAGCTCTAACACTGATGATCCACCTACAAATGTGAACTGACGTTCAAAAATAAAACATTTGAAAACGGACCATTTTCCACATTTCTGAAGCATGACGTAATGGGGGGGTGTTATCTCTTTTGTCGAAAATCAGCCGTTTTTGCTCGAACATTAAATGCCTCCAAATGGTATTTAATTAACTTCCCTGGGTGAAGAAACCCTTTTTGAGAACTCAGAGTGAGTAAATTGGCCATTTTCATGCACTTTTAACCATTCCATAAATCTTGTGTTTAGGGCCCCTGGAAGCATGAAAATCACTTTAAACATGCTAATTTTAGCTCTAACACTGATGATCCACCTACAAATGTGAACTAACGTTCAAAAATAAAACATTTGAAAACGGACCATTTTCCACATTTCTGAAGCATGACGTAATGGGGGGGGTGTTATCTCTTTTGTCGAAAATCAGCCGTTTTTGCTCGAACATTAAATGCCTCCAAATGGTATTTAATTAACTTCCGGGGGTGAAGAAACCCTTTTTGAGAACTCAGAGTGAGTAAATTGGCCATTTTCATGCACTTTTAACCATTCCATAAATCTTGTGTTTAGGGCCCCTGGAAGCATGAAAATCACTTTAAACATGCTAATTTTAGCTCTAACTCTGATGATCCACCTACAAATGTGAACTGACGTTCAAAAATAAAACATTTGAAAACGGACCATTTTCCACATTTGTGAAGCATGACGTAATGGGGGGGTGTTATCTCTTTTGTCGAAAATCAGCCGTTTTTGCTCAAACATTAAATGCCTCCAAATAGTATTTAATTCACTTCCAGAGCCCCTGGAAGCATGAAAATCACTTTAAATATGCTAATTTTAGCTCTAACACTGATGATCCACCTACAAATATGAACTGACGTTCAAAAATAAAACATTTGAAAACGGACCATTTTCCACATTTCTGAAGCATGACGTAATGGGGGGTTGTTATCTCTTTTGTCGAAAATCAGCTGTTTTTGCTCGAACATTAAATGCCTCCAAATGGTATTTAATTAACTTCCCTGGGTGAAGAAACCCTTTTTGAGAACTCAGAGTGAGTAATTGGCCATTTTCATGCACTTTTAACCATTCCATAAATCTTGTGTTTAGGGCCCCTGGAAGCATGAAAATCACTTTAAACATGCTAATTTTAGCTCTAACACTGATTATCCACCTACAAATGTTAACTGACGTTCAAAAATAAAACATTTGAAAACGGACCATTTTCCACATTTCTTAAGCATGACGTAATGGGGGGTGTTATCTCTTTTGTCGAAAACCAGCCGTTTTTGCTCGAACATTAAATGCCTCCAAATGGTATTTAATTAACTTCCCGAGCCCCTGGAAGCATGAAAATCACTTTAAACATGCTAATTTTAGCTCTAACACTGATGATCCACCTACAAATGTGAACTGACGTTCAAAAATAAAACATTTGAAAACGGACCATTTTCCACATTTCTGAAGCATGACGTAATGGGGGGGTGTTATCTCTTTTGTCGAAAATCAGCCGTTTTTGCTCGAACATTACATGCCTCCAAATGGTATTTAATTAACTTCCTGGGGTGAAGAAACCCTTTTTGAGAACTCAGAGTGAGTAAATTGGCCATTTTCATGCACTTTTAACCATTCCATAAATCTTGTGTTTAGGGCCCCTGGAAGCATGAAAATCACTTTAAACATGCTAATTTTAGCTCTAACACTGATGATCCACCTACAAATGTGAACTGACGTTCAAAAATAAAACATTTGAAAACGGACCATTTTCCACATTTCTGAAGCATGACGTAATGGGGGGGTGTTATCTCTTTTGTCGAAAATCAGCCGTTTTTGCTCGAACATTAAATGCCTCAAAATGGTATTTAATTAACTTCCCGAGCCCTTGGAAGCATGAAAATCACTTTAAACATGCTAATTTTAGCTCTCACACTGATGATCCACCTACAAATGTGAACTGATGTTCAAAAATAAAACATTTGAAAACGGACCATTTTCCACATTTCTGAAGCATGACGTAATGGGGGGGTGTTATCTCTTTTGTCGAAAAATAAGCCGTTTTTGCTCGAACATTAAATGCCTCCAAATGGTATTTAATTAACTTCCCGGAGTGAAGAAACCCTTATTGAGAACTCAGAGTGAGTAAATTGGCCATTTTCATGCACTTTTAACCATTCCATAAATCTTGTTTTTAGGGCCCCTGGAAGCATGAAAATCACTTTAAACATGCCAATGTTAGCTCTAACACTGATGATCCACCTACGAATGTGAACTGACGTTCAAAAATAAAACATTTGAAAACGGACCATTTTCCACATTTCTGAAGCATGACGTAATGGGGGGGTGTTATCTCTTTTGTCGAAAATCAGCCATTTTTGCTCGAACATTAAATGCCTCCAAATGGTATTTAATTAACTTCCCGAGCTCCTGGAAGCATGAAAATCACTTTAAACATGCTAATTTTAGCTCTAACACTGATGATCCACCTACAAATGTGAACTGACGTTCAAAAATAAAACATTTGAAAACGGACCATTTTCCACATTTCTGAAGCATGACGTAATGGGGGGGTGTTATCTCTTTTGTCGAAAATCAGCCGTTTTTGCTTGAACATTAAATGCCTCCAAATAGTATTTAATTCACTTCCCGAGCCCCTGGAAGCATGAAAATCACTTTAAACATGCTAATTCGAGCTCTAACACTGATGATCCACCTACAAATGTGAACTGACGTTCAAAAATAAAACATTTGAAAACGGACCATTTTCCACATTTCTGAAGCATGACGTAATGGGGGGGTGTTATCTCTTTTGTCGAAAATCAGCCGTTTTTGCTCGAACATTAAATGCCTCCAAATGTTATTTATTTAACTTCCCGAGCCCCTGGAAGCATGAAAATCACTTTAAACATGCTAATTTTAGCTCTAACACTGATGATCCACCTACAAATGTGAACTGACGTTCAAAAATAAAACATTTGAAAACGGACCATTTTCCACATTTCTGAAGCATGACGTAATGGGGGGTGTTATCTCTTTTGTCGAAAATAGGCCGTTTTTGCTCGAACATTAAATGCCTCCAAATGGTTTTTTTTTAACTTCCCGAGCCCCTGGAAGCATGAAAATCACTTTAAACATACTAATTTTAGCTCTAACACTGATGATCCACCTACAAATGTGAACTGACGTTCAAAAATAAAACATTTGAAAACGGACCATTTTCCACATTTCTGAAGCATGACGTAATGGGGGGGTGTTATCTCTTTTGTCGAAAATCAGCCGTTTTTGCTCGAACATTAAATGCCTCCAAATGGTATTTAATTAACTTCCCTGGGTGAAGAAACCCTTTTTGAGAACTCAGAGTGAGTAAATTGGCCATTTTCATGCACTTTTAACCATTCCATAAATCTTGTGTTTAGGGCCCCTGGAAGCATGAAAATCACTTTAAACATGCTAATTTTAGCTCTAACACTGATGATCCACCTACAAATGTGAACTGACGTTCAAAAATAAAACATTTGAAAACGGACCATTTTCCACATTTCTGAAGCATGACGTAATGGGGGGGGTGTTATCTCTTTTGTCGAAAATCAGCCGTTTTTGCTCAAACATTAAATGCCTCCAAATAGTATTTAATTCACTTCCAGAGCCCCTGGAAGCATGAAAATCACTTTAAACATGCTAATTTTAGCTCTAACACTGATGATCCACCTACAAATGTGAACTGACGTTCAAAAATAAAACATTTGAAAACGGACCATTTTCCACATTTCTGAAGCATGACGTAATGGGGGGGTGTTATCTCTTTTGTCGAAAATCAGCCGTTTTTGCTCGAACATTAAATGCCTCCAAATGGTATTTAATTAACTTCCCGGGGTGAAGAAACCCTTTTTGAGAACTCAGAGTGAGTAAATTGGCCATTTTCATGCACTTTTAACCATTCCATAAATCTTGTGTTTAGGGCCCCTGGAAGCATGAAAATCACTTTAAACATGCTAATTTTAGCTCTAACACTGATGATCCACCTACAAATGTGAACTGACGTTCAAAAATAAAACATTTAAAAACGGACCATTTTCCACATTTCTGAAGCATGACGTAATGGGGGGGTGTTATCTCTTTTGTCGAAAATCAGCCGTTTTTGCTTGAACATTAAATGCCTCCAAATGGTATTTAATTAACTTCCCGAGCCCCTGGAAGCATGAAACTCACTTTAAACATGCTAATTTTAGCTCTAACACTGATGATCCACCTACAAATGTGAACTGACGTTCAAAAATAAAACATTTGAAAACGGACCATTTTCCACATTTCTGAAGCATGACGTAATGGGGGGATGTTATCTCTTTTGTCGAAAATCAGCCGTTTTTGCTCAAACATTAAATGCCTCCAAATAGTATTTAATTCACTTCCAGAGCCCCTGGAAGCATGAAAATCACTTTAAACATGCTAATTTTAGCTCTAACACTGATGATCCACCTACAAATGTGAACTGACGTTCAAAAATAAAACATTTGAAAACGGACCATTTTCCACATTTCTGAAGCATGACGTAATGGGGGGGTGTTATCTCTTTTGTCGAAAATCAGCCGTTTTTGCTCGAACATTAAATGCCTCCAAATGGTATTTAATTAACTTCCGGGGGTGAAGAAACCCTTTTTGAGAACTCAGAGTGAGTAAATTGGCCATTTTCATGCACTTTTAACCATTCCATAAATCTTGTGTTTAGGGCCCCTGGAAGCATGAAAATCACTTTAAACATGCTAATTTTAGCTCTAACACTGATGATCCACCTACAAATGTGAACTGACGTTCAAAAATAAAACATTTAAAACGGACCATTTTCCACATTTGTGAAGCAAGACGTAATGGGGGGGTGTTATCTCTTTTGTCGAAAATCAGCCGTTTTTGCTCAAACATTAAATGCCTCCAAATAGTATTTAATTCACTTCCAGAGCCCCTGGAAGCATGAAAATCACTTTAAACATGCTAATTTTAGCTCTAACACTGATGATCCACCTACAAATATGAACTGACGTTCAAAAATAAAACATTTGAAAACGGACCATTTTCCACATTTCTGAAGCATGACGTAATGGGGGGTTGTTATCTCTTTTGTCGAAAATCAGCTGTTTTTGCTCGAACATTAAATGCCTCCAAATGGTATTTAATTAACTTCCCGGGGTGAAGAAACCCTTTTTGAGAACTCAGAGTGAGTAATTGGCCATTTTCATGCACTTTTAACCATTCCATAAATCTTGTGTTTAGGGCCCCTGGAAGCATGAAAATCACTTTAAACATGCTAATTTTAGCTCTAACACTGATGATCCACCTACAAATGTGAACTGACGTTCAAAAATAAAACATTTGAAAACGGACCATTTTCCACATTTCTTAAGCATGACGTAATGGGGGGTGTTATCTCTTTTGTCGAAAACCAGCCGTTTTTGCTCAAACATTAAATGCCTCCAAATAGTATTTAATTCACTTCCAGAGCCCCTGGAAGCATGAAAATCACTTTAAACATGCTAATTTTAGCTCTAACACTGATGATCCACCTACAAATGTGAACTGACGTTTAAAAATAAAACATTTGAAAACGGACCATTTTCCACATTTCTGAAGCATGACGTAATGGGGGGGTGTTATCTCTTTTGTCGAAAATCAGCCGTTTTTGCTCGAACATTAAATGCCTCCAAATGGTATTTAATTAACTTCCCGGGGTGAAGAAACCCTTTTTGAGAACTCAGAGTGAGTAAATTGGCCATTTTCATGCACTTTTAACCATTCCATAAATCTTGTGTTTAGGGCCCCTGGAAGCATGAAAATCACTTTAAACATGCTAATTTTAGCTCTAACACTGATGATCCACCTACAAATGTGAACTGACGTTCAAAAATAAAACATTTGAAAACGGACCATTTTCCACATTTCTGAAGCATGACGTAATGGGGGGTGTTATCTCTTTTGTCGAAAATCAGCCGTTTTTAATCGAACATTAAATGCCTCCAAATGGTTTTTTTTTAACTTCCCGAGCCCCTGGAAGCATGAAAATCACTTTAAACATACTAATTTTAGCTCTAACACTGAAGATCCACCTACAAATGTGAACTGACGTTCAAAAATAAAACATTTGAAAACGGACCATTTTCCACATTTCTGAAGCATGACGTAATGGGGGGGTGTTATCTCTTTTGTCGAAAATCAGCCGTTTTTGCTCGAACATTAAATGCCTCCAAATGGTATTTAATTAACTTCCCTGGGTGAAGAAACCCTTTTTGAGAACTCAGAGTGAGTAAATTGGCCATTTTCATGCACTTTTAACCATTCCATAAATCTTGTGTTTAGGGCCCCTGGAAGCATGAAAATCACTTTAAACATGCTAATTTTAGCTCTAACACTGATGATCCACCTACAAATGTGAACTGACGTTCAAAAATAAAACATTTGAAAACGGACCATTTTCCACATTTCTGAAGCATGACGTAATGGGGGGGGTGTTATCTCTTTTGTCGAAAATCAGCCGTTTTTGCTCAAACATTAAATGCCTCCAAATAGTATTTAATTCACTTCCAGAGCCCCTGGAAGCATGAAAATCACTTTAAACATGCTAATTTTAGCTCTAACACTGATGATCCACCTACAAATGTGAACTGACGTTCAAAAATAAAACATTTGAAAACAGGCCATTTTCCACATTTCTGAAGCATGACGTAATGGGGGGGTGTTATCTCTTTTGTCGAAAATCAGCCGTTTTTGCTCGAACATTAAATGCCTCCAAATGGTATTTAATTAACTTCCCGAGCCCTTAGAAGCATGAAAATCACTTTAAACATGCTAATTTTAGCTCTCACACTGATGATCCACCTACAAATGTGAACTGACGTTCAAAAATAAAACATTTGAAAACGGACCATTTTCCACATTTCTGAAGCATGACGTAATGGGGGGGTGTTATCTCTTTTGTCGAAAAATAAGCCGTTTTTGCTCGAACATTAAATGCCTCCAAATGGTATTTAATTAACTTCCCGGGGTGAAGAAACCCTTTTTGAGAACTCAGAGTGAGTAAATTGGCCATTTTCATGCACTTTTAAACATTCCATAAATCTTGTGTTTAGGGCCCCTGGAAGCATGAAAATCACTTTAAACATGCTAATTTTAGCTCTAACACTGATGATCCACCTACAAATGTGAACTGACGTTCAAAAATAAAACATTTGAAAACGGACCATTTTCCACATTTCTTAAGCATGACGTAATGGGGGGGTGTTATCTCTTTTGTCGAAAACCAGCCGTTTTTGCTCGAACATTAAATGCCTCCAAATGGTATTTAATTAACTTCCCGAGCCCCTGGAAGCATGAAAATCACTTTAAACATGCTAATTTTAGCTCTAACACTGATGATCCACCTACAAATGTGAACTGACGTTCAAAAATAAAACATTTGAAAACGGACCATTTTCCACATTTCTGAAGCATGACGTAATGGGGGGGTGTTGTCTCTTTTGTCGAATATCAGCCGTTTTTGCTCGAACATTACATGCCTCCAAATGGTATTTAATTAACTTCCTGGGGTGAAGAAACCCTTTTTGAGAACTCAGAGTGAGTAAATTGGCCATTTTCATGCACTTTTAACCATTCCATAAATCTTGTGTTTAGGGCCCCTGGAAGCATGAAAATCACTTTAAACATGCTAATTTTAGCTCTAACACTGATGATCCACCTACAAATGTGAACTGACGTTCAAAAATAAAACATTTGAAAACGGACCATTTTCCACATTTCTGAAGCATGACGTAATGGGGGGGTGTTATCTCTTTTGTGGAAAATCAGCCGTTTTTGCTCGAACATTAAATGCCTCCAAATGGTATTTAATTAACTTCCCGAGCCCTTGGAAGCATGAAAATCACTTTAAACATGCTAATTTTAGCTCTAACACTGATGATCCACCTACAAATGTGAACTGACGTTCAAAAATAAAACATTTGAAAACGGACCATTTTCCACATTTCTGAAGCATGACGTAATGGGGGGGTGTTATCTCTTTTGTCGAATATCAGCCGTTTTTGCTCGAACATTACATGCCTCCAAATGGTATTTAATTAACTTCCTGGGGTGAAGAAACCCTTTTTGAGAACTCAGAGTGAGTAAATTGGCCATTTTCATGCACTTTTAACCATTCCATAAATCTTGTGTTTAGGGCCCCTGGAAGCATGAAAATCACTTTAAACATGCTAATTTTAGCTCTAACACTGATGATCCACCTACAAATGTGAACTGACGTTCAAAAATAAAACATTTGAAAACAGACCATTTTCCACATTTCTGAAGCATGACGTAATGGGGGGTTGTTATCTCTTTTGTCGAAAATCAGCTGTTTTTGCTCGAACATTAAATGCCTCCAAATGGTATTTAATTAACTTCCCGGGGTGAAGAAACCCTTTTTGAGAACTCAGAGTGAGTAATTGGCCATTTTCATGCACTTTTAACCATTCCATAAATCTTGTGTTTAGGGCCCCTGGAAGCATGAAAATCACTTTAAACATGCTAATTTTAGCTCTAACACTGATGATCCACCTACAAATGTGAACTGACGTTCAAAAATAAAACATTTGAAAACGGACCATTTTCTACATTTCTTAAGCATGACGTAATGGGGGGTGTTATCTCTTTTGTCGAAAACCAGCCGTTTTTGCTCGAACATTAAATGCCTCCAAATGGTATTTAATTAACTTCCCGAGCCCCTGGAAGCATGAAAATCACTTTAAACATGCTAATTTTAGCTCTAACACTGATGATCCACCTACAAATGTGAACTGACGTTCAAAAATATAACATTTGAAAACGGACCATTTTCCACATTTCTGAAGCATGACGTAATGGGGGGGTGTTATCTCTTTTGTCGAAAATCAGCCGTTTTTGCTCGAACATTACATGCCTCCAAATGGTTTTTAATTAACTTCCTGGGGTGAAGAAACCCTTTTAGAGAACTCAGAGTGAGTAAATTGGCCATTTTCATGCACTTTTAACCATTCCATAAATCTTGTGTTTAGGGCCCCTGGAAGCATGAAAATCACTTTAAACATGCCAATGTTAGCTCTAACACTGATGATCCACCTACAAATGTGAACTGACGTTCAAAAATAAAACATTTGAAAACGGACCATTTTCCACATTTCTGAAGCATGACGTAATGGGGGGGTGTTATCTCTTTTGTCGAAAATCAGCCATTTTTGCTCAAACATTAAATGCCTCCAAATGGTATTTAATTAACTTCCCGAGCTCCTGGAAGCATGAAAATCACTTTAAACATGCTAATTTTAGCTCTAACACTGATGATCCACCTACAAATGTGAACTGACGTTCAAAAATAAAACATTTGAAAACTGACCATTTTCCACATTTCTGAAGCATGACGTAATGGGGGGGTGATATCTCTTTTGTCGAAAATCAGCCGTTTTTGCTTGAACATTAAATGCCTCCAAATAGTATTTAATTCACTTCCCGAGCCCCTGGAAGCATGAAAATCACTTTAAACATGCTAATTTGAGCTCTAACACTGATGATCCACCTACAAATGTGAACTGACGTTCAAAAATAAAACATTTGAAAACGGACCATTTTCCACATTTCTGAAGCATGACGTAATGGGGGGGTGTTATCTCTTTTGTCGAAAATCAGCCGTTTTTGCTCGAACATTAAATGCCTCCAAATGGTATTTATTTAACTTCCCGAGCCCCTGGAAGCATGAAAATCACTTTAAACATGCTAATTTTAGCTCTAACACTGATGATCCACCTACAAATGTGAACTGACGTTCAAAAATAAAACATTTGAAAACGGACCATTTTCCACATTTCTGAAGCATGACGTAATGGGGGGTGTTATCTCTTTTGTCGAAAATCAGCCGTTTTTGCTCGAAAATTAAATGCCTCCAAATGGTATTTATTTAACTTCCCGAGCCCCTGGAAGCATGAAAATCACTTTAAACATACTAATTTTAGCTCTAACACTGATGATCCACCTACAAATGTGAACTGACGTTCAAAAATAAAACATTTGAAAACGGACCATTTTCCACATTTCTGAAGCATGACGTAATGGGGGGGTGTTATCTCTTTTGTCGAAAATCAGCCATTTTTGCTCGAACATTAAATGCCTCCAAATGGTATTTAATTAACTTCCCTGGGTGAAGAAACCCTTTTTGAGAACTCAGAGTGAGTAAATTGGCCATTTTCATGCACTTTTAACCATTCCATAAATCTTGTGTTTAGGGCCCCTGAAAGCATGAAAATCACTTTAAACATGCTAATTTTAGCTCTAACACTGATGATCCACCTACAAATGTGAACTGACGTTCAAAAATAAAACATTTGAAAACGGACCATTTTCCACATTTCTGAAGCATGACGTAATGGGGGGGTGTTATCTCTTTTGTCGAAAAATAAGCCGTTTTTGCTCGAACATTAAATGCCTCCAAATGGTATTTAATTAACTTCCCGGGGTGAAGAAACCCTTTTTGAGAACTCAGAGTGAGTAAATTGGCCATTTTCATGCACTTTTAAACATTCCATAAATCTTGTGTTTAGGGCCCCTGGAAGCATGAAAATCACTTTAAACATGCTAATTTTAGCTCTAACACTGATGATCCACCTACAAATGTGAACTGACGTTCAAAAATAAAACATTTGAAAACGGACCATTTTCCACATTTCTTAAGCATGACGTAATGGGGGGGTGTTATCTCTTTTGTCGAAAACCAGCCGTTTTTGCTCGAACATTAAATGCCTCCAAATGGTATTTAATTAACTTCCCGAGCCCCTGGAAGCATGAAAATCACTTTAAACATGCTAATTTTAGCTCTAACACTGATGATCCACCTACAAATGTGAACTGACGTTCAAAAATAAAACATTTGAAAACGGACCATTTTCCACATTTCTGAAGCATGACGTAATGGGGGGGTGTTGTCTCTTTTGTCGAATATCAGCCGTTTTTGCTCGAACATTACATGCCTCCAAATGGTATTTAATTAACTTCCTGGGGTGAAGAAACCCTTTTTGAGAACTCAGAGTGAGTAAATTGGCCATTTTCATGCACTTTTAACCATTCCATAAATCTTGTGTTTAGGGCCCCTGGAAGCATGAAAATCACTTTAAACATGCTAATTTTAGCTCTAACACTGATGATCCACCTACAAATGTGAACTGACGTTCAAAAATAAAACATTTGAAAACGGACCATTTTCCACATTTCTGAAGCATGACGTAATGGGGGGGTGTTATCTCTTTTGTGGAAAATCAGCCGTTTTTGCTCGAACATTAAATGCCTCCAAATGGTATTTAATTAACTTCCCGAGCCCTTGGAAGCATGAAAATCACTTTAAACATGCTAATTTTAGCTCTAACACTGATGATCCACCTACAAATGTGAACTGACGTTCAAAAATAAAACATTTGAAAACGGACCATTTTCCACATTTCTGAAGCATGACGTAATGGGGGGGTGTTATCTCTTTTGTCGAATATCAGCCGTTTTTGCTCGAACATTACATGCCTCCAAATGGTATTTAATTAACTTCCTGGGGTGAAGAAACCCTTTTTGAGAACTCAGAGTGAGTAAATTGGCCATTTTCATGCACTTTTAACCATTCCATAAATCTTGTGTTTAGGGCCCCTGGAAGCATGAAAATCACTTTAAACATGCTAATTTTAGCTCTAACACTGATGATCCACCTACAAATGTGAACTGACGTTCAAAAATAAAACATTTGAAAACGGACCATTTTCCACATTTCTGAAGCATGACGTAATGGGGGGTTGTTATCTCTTTTGTCGAAAATCAGCTGTTTTTGCTCGAACATTAAATGCCTCCAAATGGTATTTAATTAACTTCCCGGGGTGAAGAAACCCTTTTTGAGAACTCAGAGTGAGTAATTGGCCATTTTCATGCACTTTTAACCATTCCACAAATCTTGTGTTTAGGGCCCCTGGAAGCATGAAAATCACTTTAAACATGCTAATTTTAGCTCTAACACTGATGATCCACCTACAAATGTGAACTGACGTTCAAAAATAAAACATTTGAAAACGGACCATTTTCTACATTTCTTAAGCATGACGTAATGGGGGGTGTTATCTCTTTTGTCGAAAACCAGCCGTTTTTGCTCGAACATTAAATGCCTCCAAATGGTATTTAATTAACTTCCCGAGCCCCTGGAAGCATGAAAATCACTTTAAACATGCTAATTTTAGCTCTAACACTGATGATCCACCTACAAATGTGAACTGACGTTCAAAAATATAACATTTGAAAACGGACCATTTTCCACATTTCTGAAGCATGACGTAATGGGGGGGTGTTATCTCTTTTGTCGAAAATCAGCCGTTTTTGCTCGAACATTACATGCCTCCAAATGGTATTTAATTAACTTCCTGGGGTGAAGAAACCCTTTTTGAGAACTCAGAGTGAGTAAATTGGCCATTTTCATGCACTTTTAACCATTCCATAAATCTTGTGTTTAGGGCCCCTGGAAGCATGAAAATCACTTTAAACATGCCAATGTTAGCTCTAACACTGATGATCCACCTACAAATGTGAACTGACGTTCAAAAATAAAACATTTGAAAACGGACCATTTTCCACATTTCTGAAGCATGACGTAATGGGGGGGTGTTATCTCTTTTGTCGAAAATCAGCCATTTTTGCTCGAACATTAAATGCCTCCAAATGGTATTTAATTAACTTCCCGAGCTCCTGGAAGCATGAAAATCACTTTAAACATGCTAATTTTAGCTCTAACACTGATGATCCACCTACAAATGTGAACTGACGTTCAAAAATAAAACATTTGAAAACTGACCATTTTCCACATTTCTGAAGCATGACGTAATGGGGGGGTGATATCTCTTTTGTCGAAAATCAGCCGTTTTTGCTTGAACATTAAATGCCTCCAAATAGTATTTAATTCACTTCCCGAGCCCCTGGAAGCATGAAAATCACTTTAAACATGCTAATTTGAGCTCTAACACTGATGATCCACCTACAAATGTGAACTGACGTTCAAAAATAAAACATTTGAAAACGGACCATTTTCCACATTTCTGAAGCATGACGTAATGGGGGGGTGTTATCTCTTTTGTCGAAAATCAGCCGTTTTTGCTCGAACATTAAATGCCTCCAAATGGTATTTATTTAACTTCCCGAGCCCCTGGAAGCATGAAAATCACTTTAAACATGCTAATTTTAGCTCTAACACTGATGATCCACCTACAAATGTGAACTGACGTTCAAAAATAAAACATTTGAAAACGGACCATTTTCCACATTTCTGAAGCATGACGTAATGGGGGGTGTTATCTCTTTTGTCGAAAATCAGCCGTTTTTGCTCGAACATTAAATGCCTCCAAATGGTATTTATTTAACTTCCCGAGCCCCTGGAAGCATGAAAATCACTTTAAACATACTAATTTTAGCTCTAACACTGATGATCCACCTACAAATGTGAACTGACGTTCAAAAATAAAACATTTGAAAACGGACCATTTTCCACATTTCTGAAGCATGACGTAATGGGGGGGTGTTATCTCTTTTGTCGAAAATCAGCCATTTTTGCTCGAACATTAAATGCCTCCAAATGGTATTTAATTAACTTCCCTGGGTGAAGAAACCCTTTTTGAGAACTCAGAGTGAGTAAATTGGCCATTTTCATGCACTTTTAACCATTCCATAAATCTTGTGTTTAGGGCCCCTGAAAGCATGAAAATCACTTTAAACATGCTAATTTTAGCTCTAACACTGATGATCCACCTACAAATGTGAACTGACGTTCAAAAATAAAACATTTGAAAACGGACCATTTTCCACATTTCTGAAGCATGACGTAATGGGGGGGTGTTATCTCTTTTGTCGAAAATCAGCCGTTTTTGCTCGAACATTAAATGCCTCCAAATGGTATTTAATTAACTTCCGGGGGTGAAGAAACCCTTTTTGAGAACTCAGAGTGAGTAAATTGGCCATTTTTATGCACTTTTAACCATTCCATAAATCTTGTGTTTAGGGCCCCTGGAAGCATGAAAATCACTTTAAACATGCTAATTTTAGCTCTAACACTGATGATCCACCTACAAATGTGAACTGACGTTCAAAAATAAAACATTTGAAAACGGACCGTTTTCCACATTTGTGAAGCATGACGTAATGGGGGGGGGGTGTTATCTCTTTTGTCGAAAATCAGCCGTTTTTGCACAAACATTAAATGCCTCCAAATAGTATTTAATTCACTTCCAGAGCCCCTGGAAGCATGAAAATCACTTTAAACATGCTAATTTTAGCTCTAACACTGATGATCCACCTACAAATGTGAACTGACGTTCAAAAATAAAACATTTGAAAACGGACCATTTTCCACATTTCTGAAGCATGACGTAATGGGGGGGTGTTATCTCTTTTGTCGAAAATCAGCCGTTTTTGCTCGAACATTAAATGCCTCCAAATGGTATTTAATTAACTTCCCGAGCCCTTGGAAGCATGAAAATCACTTTAAACATGCTAATTTTAGCTCTCACACTGATGATCCACCTACAAATGTGAACTGATGTTCAAAAATAAAACATTTGAAAACGGACCATTTTCCACATTTCTGAAGCATGACGTAATGGGGGGGTGTTATCTCTTTTGTCGAAAAATAAGCCGTTTTTGCTCGAACATTAAATGCCTCCAAATGGTATTTAATTAACTTCCCGGGTTGAAGAAACCCTTATTGAGAACTCAGAGTGAGTAAATTGGCCATTTTCATGCACTTTTAACCATTCCATAAATCTTGTGTTTAGGGCCCCTGGAAGCATGGAAATCACTTTAAACATGCTAATTTTAGCTCTAACACTGATGATCCACCTACAAATGTGAACTGACGTTCAAAAATAAAACATTTGAAAACGGACCATTTTCCACATTTCTGAAGCATGACGTAATGGGGGGGTGTTATCTCTTTTGTCGAAAATCAGCCGTTTTTGCTCGAACATTAAATGCCTCCAAATGGTATTTAATTAACTTCCCGAGCCCTTGGAAGCATGAAAATCACTTTAAACATGCTAATTTTAGCTCTCACACTGATGATCCACCTACAAATGTGAACTGATGTTCAAAAATAAAACATTTGAAAACGGACCATTTTCCACATTTCTGAAGCATGACGTAATGGGGGGGTGTTATCTCTTTTGTCGAAAAATAAGCCGTTTTTGCTCGAACATTAAATGCCTCCAAATGGTATTTAATTAACTTCCCGGGTTGAAGAAACCCTTATTGAGAACTCAGAGTGAGTAAATTGGCCATTTTAATGCACTTTTAACCATTCCATTAATCTTGTGTTTAGGGCCCCTGGAAGCATGAAAATCACTTTAGACATGCCAATGTTAGCTCTAACACTGATGATCCACCTACAAATGTGAACTGACGTTCAAAAATAAAACATTTGAAAACGGACCATTTTCCACATTTCTGAAGCATGACGTAATGGGGGGGTGTTATCTCTTTTGTCGAAAATCAGCCATTTTTGCTCGAACATTAAATGCCTCCAAATGGTATTTAATTAACTTCCCGAGCTCCTGGAAGCATGAAAATCACTTTAAACATGCTAATTTTAGCTCTAACACTGATGATCCACCTACAAATGTGAACTGACGTTCAAAAATAAAACATTTGAAAACGGACCATTTTCCACATTTCTGAAGCATGACGTAATGGGGGGGTGTTATCTCTTTTGTCGAAAATCAGCCGTTTTTGCTTGAACATTAAATGCCTCCAAATAGTATTTAATTCACTTCCCGAGCCCCTGGAAGCATGAAAATCACTTTAAACATGCTAATTTGAGCTCTAACACTGATGATCCACCTACAAATGTGAACTGACGTTCAAAAATAAAACATTTGAAAACGGACCATTTTCCACATTTCTGAAGCATGACGTAATGGGGGAGGTGTTATCTCTTTTGTCGAAAATCAGCCGTTTTTGCTCGAACATTAAATGCCTCCAAATGGTATTTATTTAACTTCCCGAGCCCCTGGAAGCATGAAAATCACTTTAAACATGCTAATTTTAGCTCTAACACTGATGATCCACCTACAAATGTGAACTGACGTTCAAAAATAAAACATTTGAAAACTGACCATTTTCCACATTTCTGAAGCATGACGTAATGGGGGGTGTTATCTCTTTTGTCGAAAATCAGCCGTTTTTGCTCGAACATTAAATGCCTCCAAATGGTTTTTTTTTAACTTCCCGAGCCCCTGGAAGCATGAAAATCACTTTAAACATACTAATTTTAGCTCTAACACTGATGATCCACCTACAAATGTGAACTGACGTTCAAAAATAAAACATTTGAAAACGGACCATTTTCCACATTTCTGAAGCATGACGTAATGGGGGGGTGTTATCTCTTTTGTCGAAAATCAGCCGTTTTTGCTCGAACATTAAATGCCTCCAAATGGTATTTAATTAACTTCCCTGGGTGAAGAAACCCTTTTTGAGAACTCAGAGTGAGTAAATTGGCCATTTTCATGCACTTTTAACCATTCCATAAATCTTGTGTTTAGGGCCCCTGGAAGCATGAAAATCACTTTAAACATGCTAATTTTAGCTCTAACACTGATGATCCACCTACAAATGTGAACTGACGTTCAAAAATAAAACATTTGAAAACGGACCATTTTCCACATTTCTGAAGCATGACGTAATGGGGGGGGTGTTATCTCTTTTGTCGAAAATCAGCCGTTTTTGCTCAAACATTAAATGCCTCCAAATAGTATTTAATTCACTTCCAGAGCCCCTGGAAGCATGAAAATCACTTTAAACATGCAAATTTTAGCTCTAACACTGATGATCCACCTACAAATGTGAACTGACGTTTAAAAATAAAACATTTGAAAACGGACCATTTTCCACATTTCTGAAGCATGACGTAATGGGGGGGTGTTATCTCTTTTGTCGAAAATCAGCCGTTTTTGCTCGAACATTAAATGCCTCCAAATGGTATTTAATTAACTTCCCGGGGTGAAGAAACCCTTTTTGAGAACTCAGAGTGAGTAAATTGGCCATTTTCATGCACTTTTAACCATTCCATAAATCTTGTCTTTAGGGCCCCTGGAAGCATGAAAATCACTTTAAACATGCTAATTTTAGCTCTAACACTGATGATCCACCTACAAATGTGAACTGACGTTCAAAAATAAAACATTTGAAAACGGACCATTTTCCACATTTCTGAAGCATGACGTAATGGGGGGTGTTATCTCTTTTGTCGAAAATCAGCCGTTTTTGCTCGAACATTAAATGCCTCCAAATGGTTTTTTTTTAACTTCCCGAGCCCCTGGAAGCATGAAAATCACTTTAAACATACTAATTTTAGCTCTAACACTGAAGATCCACCTACAAATGTGAACTGACGTTCAAAAATAAAACATTTGAAAACGGACCATTTTCCACATTTCTGAAGCATGACGTAATGGGGGGGTGTTATCTCTTTTGTCGAAAATCAGCCGTTTTTGCTCGAACATTAAATGCCTCCAAATGGTATTTAATTAACTTCCCTGGGTGAAGAAACCCTTTTTGAGAACTCAGAGTGAGTAAATTGGCCATTTTCATGCACTTTTAACCATTCCATAAATCTTGTGTTTAGGGCCCCTGGAAGCATGAAAATCACTTTAAACATGCTAATTTTAGCTCTAACACTGATGATCCACCTACAAATGTGAACTGACGTTCAAAAATAAAACATTTGAAAACGGACCATTTTCCACATTTCTGAAGCATGACGTAATGGGGGGGGTGTTATCTCTTTTGTCGAAAATCAGCCGTTTTTGCTCAAACATTAAATGCCTCCAAATAGTATTTAATTCACTTCCAGAGCCCCTGGAAGCATGAAAATCACTTTAAACATGCTAATTTTAGCTCTAACACTGATGATCCACCTACAAATGTGAACTGACGTTCAAAAATAAAACATTTGAAAACGGACCATTTTCCACATTTCTGAAGCATGACGTAATGGGGGGTTGTTATCTCTTTTGTCGAAAATCAGCTGTTTTTGCTCGAACATTAAATGCCTCCAAATGGTATTTAATTAACTTCCCGGGGTGAAGAAACCCTTTTTGAGAACTCAGAGTGAGTAATTGGCCATTTTCATGCACTTTTAACCATTCCATAAATCTTGTGTTTAGGGCCCCTGGAAGCATGAAAATCACTTTAAACATGCTAATTTTAGCTCTAACACTGATTATCCACCTACAAATGTTAACTGACGTTCAAAAATAAAACATTTGAAAACGGACCATTTTCCACATTTCTTAAGCATGACGTAATGGGGGGTGTTATCTCTTTTGTCGAAAACCAGCCGTTTTTGCTCGAACATTAAATGCCTCCAAATGGTATTTAATTAACTTCCCGAGCCCCTGGAAGCATGAAAATCACTTTAAACATGCTAATTTTAGCTCTAACACTGATGATCCACCTACAAATGTGAACTGACGTTCAAAAATAAAACATTTGAAAACGGACCATTTTCCACATTTCTGAAGCATGACGTAATGGGGGGGTGTTATCTCTTTTGTCGAAAATCAGCCGTTTTTGCTCAAACATTAAATGCCTCCAAATGGTATTTAATTAACTTCCCGAGCCCTTGGAAGCATGAAAATCACTTTAAACATGCTAATTTTAGCTCTCACACTGATGATCCACCTACAAATGTGAACTGATGTTCAAAAATAAAACATTTGAAAACGGACCATTTTCCACATTTCTGAAGCATGACGTAATGGGGGGGTGTTATCTCTTTTGTCGAAAAATAAGCCGTTTTTGCTCGAACATTAAATGCCTCCAAATGGTATTTAATTAACTTCCCGGGGTGAAGAAACCCTTATTGAGAACTCAGAGTGAGTAAATTGGCCATTTTCATGCACTTTTAACCATTCCATAAATCTTGTGTTTAGGGCCCCTGGAAGCATGAAAATCACTTTAAACATGCCAATGTTAGCTCTAACACTGATGATCCACCTACGAATGTGAACTGACGTTCAAAAATAAAACATTTGAAAACGGACCATTTTCCACATTTCTGAAGCATGACGTAATGGGGGGGTGTTATCTCTTTTGTCGAAAATCAGCCATTTTTGCTCGAACATTAAATGCCTCCAAATGGTATTTAATTAACTTCCCGAGCTCCTGGAAGCATGAAAATCACTTTAAACATGCTAATTTTAGCTCTAACACTGATGATCCACCTACAAATGTGAACTGACGTTCAAAAATAAAACATTTGAAAACGGACCATTTTCCACATTTCTGAAGCATGACGTAATGGGGGGGTGTTATCTCTTTTGTCGAAAATCAGCCGTTTTTGCTTGAACATTAAATGCCTCCAAATAGTATTTAATTCACTTCCCGAGCCCCTGGAAGCATGAAAATCACTTTAAACATGCTAATTTGAGCTCTAACACTGATGATCCACCTACAAATGTGAACTGACGTTCAAAAATAAAACATTTGAAAACGGACCATTTTCCACATTTCTGAAGCATGACGTAATGGGGGGGAGTTATCTCTTTTGTCGAAAATCAGCCGTTTTTGCTCGAACATTAAATGCCTCCAAATGGTATTTATTTAACTTCCCGAGCCCCTGGAAGCATGAAAATCACTTTAAACATGCTAATTTTAGCTCTAACACTGATGATCCACCTACAAACGTGAACTGACGTTCAAAAATAAAACATTTGAAAACGAACCATTTTCCACATTTCTGAAGCATGACGTAATGGGGGGTGTTATCTCTTTTGTCGAAAATCAGCCGTTTTTGCTCGAACATTAAATGCCTCCAAATGGTTTTTTTTTAACTTCCCGAGCCCCTGGAAGCATGAAAATCACTTTAAACATACTAATTTTAGCTCTAACACTGATGATCCACCTACAAATGTGAACTGACGTTCAAAAATAAAACATTTGAAAACGGACCATTTTCCACATTTCTGAAGCATGACGTAATGGGGGGGTGTTATCTCTTTTGTCGAAAATCAGCCGTTTTTGCTCGAACATTAAATGCCTCCAAATGGTATTTAATTAACTTCCCTGGGTGAAGAAACCCTTTTTGAGAACTCAGAGTGAGTAAATTGGCCATTTTCATGCACTTTTAACCATTCCATAAATCTTGTGTTTAGGGCCCCTGGAAGCATGAAAATCACTTTAAACATGCTAATTTTAGCTCTAACACTGATGATCCACCTACAAATGTGAACTAACGTTCAAAAATAAAACATTTGAAAACGGACCATTTTCCACATTTCTGAAGCATGACGTAATGGGGGGGGTGTTATCTCTTTTGTCGAAAATCAGCCGTTTTTGCTCGAACATTAAATGCCTCCAAATGGTATTTAATTAACTTCCGGGGGTGAAGAAACCCTTTTTGAGAACTCAGAGTGAGTAAATTGGCCATTTTCATGCACTTTTAACCATTCCATAAATCTTGTGTTTAGGGCCCCTGGAAGCATGAAAATCACTTTAAACATGCTAATTTTAGCTCTAACTCTGATGATCCACCTACAAATGTGAACTGACGTTCAAAAATAAAACATTTGAAAACGGACCATTTTCCACATTTGTGAAGCATGACGTAATGGGGGGGTGTTATCTCTTTTGTCGAAAATCAGCCGTTTTTGCTCAAACATTAAATGCCTCCAAATAGTATTTAATTCACTTCCAGAGCCCCTGGAAGCATGAAAATCACTTTAAATATGCTAATTTTAGCTCTAACACTGATGATCCACCTACAAATATGAACTGACGTTCAAAAATAAAACATTTGAAAACGGACCATTTTCCACATTTCTGAAGCATGACGTAATGGGGGGTTGTTATCTCTTTTGTCGAAAATCAGCTGTTTTTGCTCGAACATTAAATGCCTCCAAATGGTATTTAATTAACTTCCCGGGGTGAAGAAACCCTTTTTGAGAACTCAGAGTGAGTAATTGGCCATTTTCATGCACTTTTAACCATTCCATAAATCTTGTGTTTAGGGCCCCTGGAAGCATGAAAATCACTTTAAACATGCTAATTTTAGCTCTAACACTGATTATCCACCTACAAATGTTAACTGACGTTCAAAAATAAAACATTTGAAAACGGACCATTTTCCACATTTCTTAAGCATGACGTAATGGGGGGTGTTATCTCTTTTGTCGAAAACCAGCCGTTTTTGCTCGAACATTAAATGCCTCCAAATGGTATTTAATTAACTTCCCGAGCCCCTGGAAGCATGAAAATCACTTTAAACATGCTAATTTTAGCTCTAACACTGATGATCCACCTACAAATGTGAACTGACGTTCAAAAATAAAACATTTGAAAACGGACCATTTTCCACATTTCTGAAGCATGACGTAATGGGGGGGTGTTATCTCTTTTGTCGAAAATCAGCCGTTTTTGCTCGAACATTACATGCCTCCAAATGGTATTTAATTAACTTCCTGGGGTGAAGAAACCCTTTTTGAGAACTCAGAGTGAGTAAATTGGCCATTTTCATGCACTTTTAACCATTCCATAAATCTTGTGTTTAGGGCCCCTGGAAGCATGAAAATCACTTTAAACATGCTAATTTTAGCTCTAACACTGATGATCCACCTACAAATGTGAACTGACGTTCAAAAATAAAACATTTGAAAACGGACCATTTTCCACATTTCTGAAGCATGACGTAATGGGGGGGTGTTATCTCTTTTGTCGAAAATCAGCCGTTTTTGCTCGAACATTAAATGCCTCAAAATGGTATTTAATTAACTTCCCGAGCCCTTGGAAGCATGAAAATCACTTTAAACATGCTAATTTTAGCTCTCACACTGATGATCCACCTACAAATGTGAACTGATGTTCAAAAATAAAACATTTGAAAACGGACCATTTTTCACATTTCTGAAGCATGACGTAATGGGGGGGTGTTATCTCTTTTGTCGAAAAATAAGCCGTTTTTGCTCGAACATTAAATGCCTCCAAATGGTATTTAATTAACTTCCCGGAGTGAAGAAACCCTTATTGAGAACTCAGAGTGAGTAAATTGGCCATTTTCATGCACTTTTAACCATTCCATAAATCTTGTGTTTAGGGCCCCTGGAAGCATGAAAATCACTTTAAACATGCCAATGTTAGCTCTAACACTGATGATCCACCTACGAATGTGAACTGACGTTCAAAAATAAAACATTTGAAAACGGACCATTTTCCACATTTCTGAAGCATGACGTAATGGGGGGGTGTTATCTCTTTTGTCGAAAATCAGCCATTTTTGCTCGAACATTAAATGCCTCCAAATGGTATTTAATTAACTTCCCGAGCTCCTGGAAGCATGAAAATCACTTTAAACATGCTAATTTTAGCTCTAACACTGATGATCCACCTACAAATGTGAACTGACGTTCAAAAATAAAACATTTGAAAACGGACCATTTTCCACATTTCTGAAGCATGACGTAATGGGGGGGTGTTATCTCTTTTGTCGAAAATCAGCCGTTTTTGCTTGAACATTAAATGCCTCCAAATAGTATTTAATTCACTTCCCGAGCCCCTGGAAGCATGAAAATCACTTTAAACATGCTAATTCGAGCTCTAACACTGATGATCCACCTACAAATGTGAACTGACGTTCAAAAATAAAACATTTGAAAACGGACCATTTTCCACATTTCTGAAGCATGACGTAATGGGGGGGTGTTATCTCTTTTGTCGAAAATCAGCCGTTTTTGCTCGAACATTAAATGCCTCCAAATGTTATTTATTTAACTTCCCGAGCCCCTGGAAGCATGAAAATCACTTTAAACATGCTAATTTTAGCTCTAACACTGATGATCCACCTACAAATGTGAACTGACGTTCAAAAATAAAACATTTGAAAACGGACCATTTTCCACATTTCTGAAGCATGACGTAATGGGGGGTGTTATCTCTTTTGTCGAAAATAGGCCGTTTTTGCTCGAACATTAAATGCCTCCAAATGGTTTTTTTTTAACTTCCCGAGCCCCTGGAAGCATGAAAATCACTTTAAACATACTAATTTTAGCTCTAACACTGATGATCCACCTACAAATGTGAACTGACGTTCAAAAATAAAACATTTGAAAACGGACCATTTTCCACATTTCTGAAGCATGACGTAATGGGGGGGTGTTATCTCTTTTGTCGAAAATCAGCCGTTTTTGCTCGAACATTAAATGCCTCCAAATGGTATTTAATTAACTTCCCTGGGTGAAGAAACCCTTTTTGAGAACTCAGAGTGAGTAAATTGGCCATTTTCATGCACTTTTAACCATTCCATAAATCTTGTGTTTAGGGCCCCTGGAAGCATGAAAATCACTTTAAACATGCTAATTTTAGCTCTAACACTGATGATCCACCTACAAATGTGAACTGACGTTCAAAAATAAAACATTTGAAAACGGACCATTTTCCACATTTCTGAAGCATGACGTAATGGGGGGGGTGTTATCTCTTTTGTCGAAAATCAGCCGTTTTTGCTCAAACATTAAATGCCTCCAAATAGTATTTAATTCACTTCCAGAGCCCCTGGAAGCATGAAAATCACTTTAAACATGCTAATTTTAGCTCTAACACTGATGATCCACCTACAAATGTGAACTGACGTTCAAAAATAAAACATTTGAAAACGGACCATTTTCCACATTTCTGAAGCATGACGTAATGGGGGGGTGTTATCTCTTTTGTCGAAAATCAGCCGTTTTTGCTCGAACATTAAATGCCTCCAAATGGTATTTAATTAACTTCCCGGGGTGAAGAAACCCTTTTTGAGAACTCAGAGTGAGTAAATTGGCCATTTTCATGCACTTTTAACCATTCCATAAATCTTGTGTTTAGGGCCCCTGGAAGCATGAAAATCACTTTAAACATGCTAATTTTAGCTCTAACACTGATGATCCACCTACAAATGTGAACTGACGTTCAAAAATAAAACATTTAAAAACGGACCATTTTCCACATTTCTGAAGCATGACGTAATGGGGGGGTGTTATCTCTTTTGTCGAAAATCAGCCGTTTTTGCTTGAACATTAAATGCCTCCAAATGGTATTTAATTAACTTCCCGAGCCCCTGGAAGCATGAAACTCACTTTAAACATGCTAATTTTAGCTCTAACACTGATGATCCACCTACAAATGTGAACTGACGTTCAAAAATAAAACATTTGAAAACGGACCATTTTCCACATTTCTGAAGCATGACGTAATGGGGGGATGTTATCTCTTTTGTCGAAAATCAGCCGTTTTTGCTCAAACATTAAATGCCTCCAAATAGTATTTAATTCACTTCCAGAGCCCCTGGAAGCATGAAAATCACTTTAAACATGCTAATTTTAGCTCTAACACTGATGATCCACCTACAAATGTGAACTGACGTTCAAAAATAAAACATTTGAAAACGGACCATTTTCCACATTTCTGAAGCATGACGTAATGGGGGGGTGTTATCTCTTTTGTCGAAAATCAGCCGTTTTTGCTCGAACATTAAATGCCTCCAAATGGTATTTAATTAACTTCCGGGGGTGAAGAAACCCTTTTTGAGAACTCAGAGTGAGTAAATTGGCCATTTTCATGCACTTTTAACCATTCCATAAATCTTGTGTTTAGGGCCCCTGGAAGCATGAAAATCACTTTAAACATGCTAATTTTAGCTCTAACACTGATGATCCACCTACAAATGTGAACTGACGTTCAAAAATAAAACATTTGAAAACGGACCATTTTCCACATTTGTGAAGCAAGACGTAATGGGGGGGTGTTATCTCTTTTGTCGAAAATCAGCCGTTTTTGCTCAAACATTAAATGCCTCCAAATAGTATTTAATTCACTTCCAGAGCCCCTGGAAGCATGAAAATCACTTTAAACATGCTAATTTTAGCTCTAACACTGATGATCCACCTACAAATATGAACTGACGTTCAAAAATAAAACATTTGAAAACGGACCATTTTCCACATTTCTGAAGCATGACGTAATGGGGGGTTGTTATCTCTTTTGTCGAAAATCAGCTGTTTTTGCTCGAACATTAAATGCCTCCAAATGGTATTTAATTAACTTCCCGGGGTGAAGAAACCCTTTTTGAGAACTCAGAGTGAGTAATTGGCCATTTTCATGCACTTTTAACCATTCCATAAATCTTGTGTTTAGGGCCCCTGGAAGCATGAAAATCACTTTAAACATGCTAATTTTAGCTCTAACACTGATGATCCACCTACAAATGTGAACTGACGTTCAAAAATAAAACATTTGAAAACGGACCATTTTCCACATTTCTTAAGCATGACGTAATGGGGGGTGTTATCTCTTTTGTCGAAAACCAGCCGTTTTTGCTCAAACATTAAATGCCTCCAAATAGTATTTAATTCACTTCCAGAGCCCCTGGAAGCATGAAAATCACTTTAAACATGCTAATGTTAGCTCTAACACTGATGATCCACCTACAAATGTGAACTGACGTTTAAAAATAAAACATTTGAAAACGGACCATTTTCCACATTTCTGAAGCATGACGTAATGGGGGGGTGTTATCTCTTTTGTCGAAAATCAGCCGTTTTTGCTCGAACATTAAATGCCTCCAAATGTTATTTATTTAACTTCCCGAGCCCCTGGAAGCATGAAAATCACTTTAAACATGCTAATTTTAGCTCTAACACTGATGATCCACCTACAAATGTGAACTGACGTTCAAAAATAAAACATTTGAAAACGGACCATTTTCCACATTTCTGAAGCATGACGTAATGGGGGGGTGTTATCTCTTTTGTCGAAAATCAGCCGTTTTTGCTCGAACATTAAATGCCTCCAAATGTTATTTATTTAACTTCCCGAGCCCCTGGAAGCATGAAAATCACTTTAAACATACTAATTTTAGCTCTAACACTGATGATCCACCTACAAATGTGAACTGACGTTCAAAAATAAAACATTTGAAAACGGACCATTTTCCACATTTCTGAAGCATGACGTAATGGGGGGGTGTTATCTCTTTTGTCGAAAATCAGCCGTTTTTGCTCGAACATTAAATGCCTCCAAATGGTATTTAATTAACTTCCCTGGGTGAAGAAACCCTTTTTGAGAACTCAGAGTGAGTAAATTGGCCATTTTCATGCACTTTTAACCATTCCATAAATCTTGTGTTTAGGGCCCCTGGAAGCATGAAAATCACTTTAAACATGCTAATTTTAGCTCTAACACTGATGATCCACCTACAAATGTGAACTGACGTTCAAAAATAAAACATTTGAAAACGGACCATTTTCCACATTTCTGAAGCATGACGTAATGGGGGGGGTGTTATCTCTTTTGTCGAAAATCAGCCGTTTTTGCTCAAACATTAAATGCCTCCAAATAGTATTTAATTCACTTCCAGAGCCCCTGGAAGCATGAAAATCACTTTAAACATGCTAATTTTAGCTCTAACACTGATGATCCACCTACAAATGTGAACTGACGTTCAAAAATAAAACATTTGAAAACGGACCATTTTCCACATTTCTGAAGCATGACGTAATGGGGGGGTGTTATCTCTTTTGTCGAAAATCAGCCGTTTTTGCTCGAACATTAAATGCCTCCAAATGGTATTTAATTAACTTCCCGGGGTGAAGAAACCCTTTTTGAGAACTCAGAGTGAGTAAATTGGCCATTTTCATGCACTTTTAACCATTCCATAAATCTTGTGTTTAGGGCCCCTGGAAGCATGAAAATCACTTTAAACATGCTAATTTTAGCTCTAACACTGATGATCCACCTACAAATGTGAACTGACGTTCAAAAATAAAACATTTAAAAACGGACCATTTTCCACATTTCTGAAGCATGACGTAATGGGGGGGTGTTATCTCTTTTGTCGAAAATCAGCCGTTTTTGCTTGAACATTAAATGCCTCCAAATGGTATTTAATTAACTTCCCGAGCCCCTGGAAGCATGAAACTCACTTTAAACATGCTAATTTTAGCTCTAACACTGATGATCCACCTACAAATGTGAACTGACGTTCAAAAATAAAACATTTGAAAACGGACCATTTTCCACATTTCTGAAGCATGACGTAATGGGGGGATGTTATCTCTTTTGTCGAAAATCAGCCGTTTTTGCTCAAACATTAAATGCCTCCAAATAGTATTTAATTCACTTCCAGAGCCCCTGGAAGCATGAAAATCACTTTAAACATGCTAATTTTAGCTCTAACACTGATGATCCACCTACAAATGTGAACTGACGTTCAAAAATAAAACATTTGAAAACGGACCATTTTCCACATTTCTGAAGCATGACGTAATGGGGGGGTGTTATCTCTTTTGTCGAAAATCAGCCGTTTTTGCTCGAACATTAAATGCCTCCAAATGGTATTTAATTAACTTCCGGGGGTGAAGAAACCCTTTTTGAGAACTCAGAGTGAGTAAATTGGCCATTTTCATGCACTTTTAACCATTCCATAAATCTTGTGTTTAGGGCCCCTGGAAGCATGAAAATCACTTTAAACATGCTAATTTTAGCTCTAACACTGATGATCCACCTACAAATGTGAACTGACGTTCAAAAATAAAACATTTGAAAACGGACCATTTTCCACATTTGTGAAGCAAGACGTAATGGGGGGGTGTTATCTCTTTTGTCGAAAATCAGCCGTTTTTGCTCAAACATTAAATGCCTCCAAATAGTATTTAATTCACTTCCAGAGCCCCTGGAAGCATGAAAATCACTTTAAACATGCTAATTTTAGCTCTAACACTGATGATCCACCTACAAATATGAACTGACGTTCAAAAATAAAACATTTGAAAACGGACCATTTTCCACATTTCTGAAGCATGACGTAATGGGGGGTTGTTATCTCTTTTGTCGAAAATCAGCTGTTTTTGCTCGAACATTAAATGCCTCCAAATGGTATTTAATTAACTTCCCGGGGTGAAGAAACCCTTTTTGAGAACTCAGAGTGAGTAATTGGCCATTTTCATGCACTTTTAACCATTCCATAAATCTTGTGTTTAGGGCCCCTGGAAGCATGAAAATCACTTTAAACATGCTAATTTTAGCTCTAACACTGATGATCCACCTACAAATGTGAACTGACGTTCAAAAATAAAACATTTGAAAACGGACCATTTTCCACATTTCTTAAGCATGACGTAATGGGGGGTGTTATCTCTTTTGTCGAAAACCAGCCGTTTTTGCTCAAACATTAAATGCCTCCAAATAGTATTTAATTCACTTCCAGAGCCCCTGGAAGCATGAAAATCACTTTAAACATGCTAATTTTAGCTCTAACACTGATGATCCACCTACAAATGTGAACTGACGTTTAAAAATAAAACATTTGAAAACGGACCATTTTCCACATTTCTGAAGCATGACGTAATGGGGGGGTGTTATCTCTTTTGTCGAAAATCAGCCGTTTTTGCTCGAACATTAAATGCCTCCAAATGGTATTTAATTAACTTCCCGGGGTGAAGAAACCCTTTTTGAGAACTCAGAGTGAGTAAATTGGCCATTTTCATGCACTTTTAACCATTCCATAAATCTTGTGTTTAGGGCCCCTGGAAGCATGAAAATCACTTTAAACATGCTAATTTTAGCTCTAACACTGATGATCCACCTACAAATGTGAACTGACGTTCAAAAATAAAACATTTGAAAACGGACCATTTTCCACATTTCTGAAGCATGACGTAATGGGGGGTGTTATCTCTTTTGTCGAAAATCAGCCGTTTTTAATCGAACATTAAATGCCTCCAAATGGTTTTTTTTTAACTTCCCGAGCCCCTGGAAGCATGAAAATCACTTTAAACATACTAATTTTAGCTCTAACACTGAAGATCCACCTACAAATGTGAACTGACGTTCAAAAATAAAACATTTGAAAACGGACCATTTTCCACATTTCTGAAGCATGACGTAATGGGGGGGTGTTATCTCTTTTGTCGAAAATCAGCCGTTTTTGCTCGAACATTAAATGCCTCCAAATGGTATTTAATTAACTTCCCTGGGTGAAGAAACCCTTTTTGAGAACTCAGAGTGAGTAAATTGGCCATTTTCATGCACTTTTAACCATTCCATAAATCTTGTGTTTAGGGCCCCTGGAAGCATGAAAATCACTTTAAACATGCTAATTTTAGCTCTAACACTGATGATCCACCTACAAATGTGAACTGACGTTCAAAAATAAAACATTTGAAAACGGACCATTTTCCACATTTCTGAAGCATGACGTAATGGGGGGGGTGTTATCTCTTTTGTCGAAAATCAGCCGTTTTTGCTCAAACATTAAATGCCTCCAAATAGTATTTAATTCACTTCCAGAGCCCCTGGAAGCATGAAAATCACTTTAAACATGCTAATTTTAGCTCTAACACTGATGATCCACCTACAAATGTGAACTGACGTTCAAAAATAAAACATTTGAAAACGGACCATTTTCCACATTTCTGAAGCATGACGTAATGGGGGGTTGTTATCTCTTTTGTCGAAAATCAGCTGTTTTTGCTCGAACATTAAATGCCTCCAAATGGTATTTAATTAACTTCCCGGGGTGAAGAAACCCTTTTTGAGAACTCAGAGTGAGTAATTGGCCATTTTCATGCACTTTTAACCATTCCATAAATCTTGTGTTTAGGGCCCCTGGAAGCATGAAAATCACTTTAAACATGCTAATTTTAGCTCTAACACTGATTATCCACCTACAAATGTTAACTGACGTTCAAAAATAAAACATTTGAAAACGGACCATTTTCCACATTTCTTAAGCATGACGTAATGGGGGGTGTTATCTCTTTTGTCGAAAACCAGCCGTTTTTGCTCGAACATTAAATGCCTCCAAATGGTATTTAATTAACTTCCCGAGCCCCTGGAAGCATGAAAATCACTTTAAACATGCTAATTTTAGCTCTAACACTGATGATCCACCTACAAATGTGAACTGACGTTCAAAAATAAAACATTTGAAAACGGACCATTTTCCACATTTCTGAAGCATGACGTAATGGGGGGGTGTTATCTCTTTTGTCGAAAATCAGCCGTTTTTGCTTGAACATTAAATGCCTCCAAATAGTATTTAATTCACTTCCCGAGCCCCTGGAAGCATGAAAATCACTTTAAACATGCTAATTTGAGCTCTAACACTGATGATCCACCTACAAATGTGAACTGACGTTCAAAAATAAAACATTTGAAAACGGACCATTTTCCACATTTCTGAAGCATGACGTAATGGGGGGGAGTTATCTCTTTTGTCGAAAATCAGCCGTTTTTGCTCGAACATTAAATGCCTCCAAATGGTATTTATTTAACTTCCCGAGCCCCTGGAAGCATGAAAATCACTTTAAACATGCTAATTTTAGCTCTAACACTGATGATCCACCTACAAACGTGAACTGACGTTCAAAAATAAAACATTTGAAAACGGACCATTTTCCACATTTCTGAAGCATGACGTAATGGGGGGTGTTATCTCTTTTGTCGAAAATCAGTCGTTTTTGCTCGAACATTAAATGCCTCCAAATGGTTTTTTTTTAACTTCCCGAGCCCCTGGAAGCATGAAAATCACTTTAAACATACTAATTTTAGCTCTAACACTGATGATCCACCTACAAATGTGAACTGACGTTCAAAAATAAAACATTTGAAAACGGACCATTTTCCACATTTCTGAAGCATGACGTAATGGGGGGGTGTTATCTCTTTTGTCGAAAATCAGCCGTTTTTGCTCGAACATTAAATGCCTCCAAATGGTATTTAATTAACTTCCCTGGGTGAAGAAACCCTTTTTGAGAACTCAGAGTGAGTAAATTGGCCATTTTCATGCACTTTTAACCATTCCATAAATCTTGTGTTTAGGGCCCCTGGAAGCATGAAAATCACTTTAAACATGCTAATTTTAGCTCTAACACTGATGATCCACCTACAAATGTGAACTGACGTTCAAAAATAAAACATTTGAAAACGGACCATTTTCCACATTTCTGAAGCATGACGTAATGGGGGGGGTGTTATCTCTTTTGTCGAAAATCAGCCGTTTTTGCTCGAACATTAAATGCCTCCAAATGGTATTTAATTAACTTCCGGGGGTGAAGAAACCCTTTTTGAGAACTCAGAGTGAGTAAATTGGCCATTTTCATGCACTTTTAACCATTCCATAAATCTTGTGTTTAGGGCCCCTGGAAGCATGAAAATCACTTTAAACATGCTAATTTTAGCTCTAACTCTGATGATCCACCTACAAATGTGAACTGACGTTCAAAAATAAAACATTTGAAAACGGACCATTTTCCACATTTGTGAAGCATGACGTAATGGGGGGGTGTTATCTCTTTTGTCGAAAATCAGCCGTTTTTGCTCAAACATTAAATGCCTCCAAATAGTATTTAATTCACTTCCAGAGCCCCTGGAAGCATGAAAATCACTTTAAATATGCTAATTTTAGCTCTAACACTGATGATCCACCTACAAATATGAACTGACGTTCAAAAATAAAACATTTGAAAACGGACCATTTTCCACATTTCTGAAGCATGACGTAATGGGGGGTTGTTATCTCTTTTGTCGAAAATCAGCTGTTTTTGCTCGAACATTAAATGCCTCCAAATGGTATTTAATTAACTTCCCGGGGTGAAGAAACCCTTTTTGAGAACTCAGAGTGAGTAATTGGCCATTTTCATGCACTTTTAACCATTCCATAAATCTTGTGTTTAGGGCCCCTGGAAGCATGAAAATCACTTTAAACATGCTAATTTTAGCTCTAACACTGATTATCCACCTACAAATGTTAACTGACGTTCAAAAATAAAACATTTGAAAACGGACCATTTTCCACATTTCTTAAGCATGACGTAATGGGGGGTGTTATCTCTTTTGTCGAAAACCAGCCGTTTTTGCTCGAACATTAAATGCCTCCAAATGGTATTTAATTAACTTCCCGAGCCCCTGGAAGCATGAAAATCACTTTAAACATGCTAATTTTAGCTCTAACACTGATGATCCACCTACAAATGTGAACTGACGTTCAAAAATAAAACATTTGAAAACGGACCATTTTCCACATTTCTGAAGCATGACGTAATGGGGGGGTGTTATCTCTTTTGTCGAAAATCAGCCGTTTTTGCTCGAACATTACATGCCTCCAAATGGTATTTAATTAACTTCCTGGGGTGAAGAAACCCTTTTTGAGAACTCAGAGTGAGTAAATTGGCCATTTTCATGCACTTTTAACCATTCCATAAATCTTGTGTTTAGGGCCCCTGGAAGCATGAAAATCACTTTAAACATGCTAATTTTAGCTCTAACACTGATGATCCACCTACAAATGTGAACTGACGTTCAAAAATAAAACATTTGAAAACGGACCATTTTCCACATTTCTGAAGCATGACGTAATGGGGGGGTGTTATCTCTTTTGTCGAAAATCAGCCGTTTTTGCTCGAACATTAAATGCCTCAAAATGGTATTTAATTAACTTCCCGAGCCCTTGGAAGCATGAAAATCACTTTAAACATGCTAATTTTAGCTCTCACACTGATGATCCACCTACAAATGTGAACTGATGTTCAAAAATAAAACATTTGAAAACGGACCATTTTCCACATTTCTGAAGCATGACGTAATGGGGGGGTGTTATCTCTTTTGTCGAAAAATAAGCCGTTTTTGCTCGAACATTAAATGCCTCCAAATGGTATTTAATTAACTTCCCGGAGTGAAGAAACCCTTATTGAGAACTCAGAGTGAGTAAATTGGCCATTTTCATGCACTTTTAACCATTCCATAAATCTTGTGTTTAGGGCCCCTGGAAGCATGAAAATCACTTTAAACATGCCAATGTTAGCTCTAACACTGATGATCCACCTACGAATGTGAACTGACGTTCAAAAATAAAACATTTGAAAACGGACCATTTTCCACATTTCTGAAGCATGACGTAATGGGGGGGTGTTATCTCTTTTGTCGAAAATCAGCCATTTTTGCTCGAACATTAAATGCCTCCAAATGGTATTTAATTAACTTCCCGAGCTCCTGGAAGCATGAAAATCACTTTAAACATGCTAATTTTAGCTCTAACACTGATGATCCACCTACAAATGTGAACTGACGTTCAAAAATAAAACATTTGAAAACGGACCATTTTCCACATTTCTGAAGCATGACGTAATGGGGGGGTGTTATCTCTTTTGTCGAAAATCAGCCGTTTTTGCTTGAACATTAAATGCCTCCAAATAGTATTTAATTCACTTCCCGAGCCCCTGGAAGCATGAAAATCACTTTAAACATGCTAATTCGAGCTCTAACACTGATGATCCACCTACAAATGTGAACTGACGTTCAAAAATAAAACATTTGAAAACGGACCATTTTCCACATTTCTGAAGCATGACGTAATGGGGGGGTGTTATCTCTTTTGTCGAAAATCAGCCGTTTTTGCTCGAACATTAAATGCCTCCAAATGTTATTTATTTAACTTCCCGAGCCCCTGGAAGCATGAAAATCACTTTAAACATGCTAATTTTAGCTCTAACACTGATGATCCACCTACAAATGTGAACTGACGTTCAAAAATAAAACATTTGAAAACGGACCATTTTCCACATTTCTGAAGCATGACGTAATGGGGGGTGTTATCTCTTTTGTCGAAAATAGGCCGTTTTTGCTCGAACATTAAATGCCTCCAAATGGTTTTTTTTTAACTTCCCGAGCCCCTGGAAGCATGAAAATCACTTTAAACATACTAATTTTAGCTCTAACACTGATGATCCACCTACAAATGTGAACTGACGTTCAAAAATAAAACATTTGAAAACGGACCATTTTCCACATTTCTGAAGCATGACGTAATGGGGGGGTGTTATCTCTTTTGTCGAAAATCAGCCGTTTTTGCTCGAACATTAAATGCCTCCAAATGGTATTTAATTAACTTCCCTGGGTGAAGAAACCCTTTTTGAGAACTCAGAGTGAGTAAATTGGCCATTTTCATGCACTTTTAACCATTCCATAAATCTTGTGTTTAGGGCCCCTGGAAGCATGAAAATCACTTTAAACATGCTAATTTTAGCTCTAACACTGATGATCCACCTACAAATGTGAACTGACGTTCAAAAATAAAACATTTGAAAACGGACCATTTTCCACATTTCTGAAGCATGACGTAATGGGGGGGGTGTTATCTCTTTTGTCGAAAATCAGCCGTTTTTGCTCAAACATTAAATGCCTCCAAATAGTATTTAATTCACTTCCAGAGCCCCTGGAAGCATGAAAATCACTTTAAACATGCTAATTTTAGCTCTAACACTGATGATCCACCTACAAATGTGAACTGACGTTTAAAAATAAAACATTTGAAAACGGACCATTTTCCACATTTCTGAAGCATGACGTAATGGGGGGGTGTTATCTCTTTTGTCGAAAATCAGCCGTTTTTGCTCGAACATTAAATGCCTCCAAATGGTATTTAATTAACTTCCCGGGGTGAAGAAACCCTTTTTGAGAACTCAGAGTGAGTAAATTGGCCATTTTCATGCACTTTTAACCATTCCATAAATCTTGTGTTTAGGGCCCCTGGAAGCATGAAAATCACTTTAAACATGCTAATTTTAGCTCTAACACTGATGATCCACCTACAAATGTGAACTGACGTTCAAAAATAAAACATTTGAAAACGGACCATTTTCCACATTTCTGAAGCATGACGTAATGGGGGGTGTTATCTCTTTTGTCGAAAATCAGCCGTTTTTAATCGAACATTAAATGCCTCCAAATGGTTTTTTTTTAACTTCCCGAGCCCCTGGAAGCATGAAAATCACTTTAAACATACTAATTTTAGCTCTAACACTGAAGATCCACCTACAAATGTGAACTGACGTTCAAAAATAAAACATTTGAAAACGGACCATTTTCCACATTTCTGAAGCATGACGTAATGGGGGGGTGTTATCTCTTTTGTCGAAAATCAGCCGTTTTTGCTCGAACATTAAATGCCTCCAAATGGTATTTAATTAACTTCCCTGGGTGAAGAAACCCTTTTTGAGAACTCAGAGTGAGTAAATTGGCCATTTTCATGCACTTTTAACCATTCCATAAATCTTGTGTTTAGGGCCCCTGGAAGCATGAAAATCACTTTAAACATGCTAATTTTAGCTTTAACACTGATGATCCACCTACAAATGTGAACTGACGTTCAAAAATAAAACATTTGAAAACGGACCATTTTCCACATTTCTGAAGCATGACGTAATGGGGGGGGTGTTATCTCTTTTGTCGAAAATCAGCCGTTTTTGCTCAAACATTAAATGCCTCCAAATAGTATTTAATTCACTTCCAGAGCCCCTGGAAGCATGAAAATCACTTTAAACATGCTAATTTTAGCTCTAACACTGATGATCCACCTACAAATGTGAACTGACGTTCAAAAATAAAACATTTGAAAACGGACCATTTTCCACATTTCTGAAGCATGACGTAATGGGGGGTTGTTATCTCTTTTGTCGAAAATCAGCTGTTTTTGCTCGAACATTAAATGCCTCCAAATGGTATTTAATTAACTTCCCGGGGTGAAGAAACCCTTTTTGAGAACTCAGAGTGAGTAATTGGCCATTTTCATGCACTTTTAACCATTCCATAAATCTTGTGTTTAGGGCCCCTGGAAGCATGAAAATCACTTTAAACATGCTAATTTTAGCTCTAACACTGATTATCCACCTACAAATGTTAACTGACGTTCAAAAATAAAACATTTGAAAACGGACCATTTTCCACATTTCTTAAGCATGACGTAATGGGGGGTGTTATCTCTTTTGTCGAAAACCAGCCGTTTTTGCTCGAACATTAAATGCCTCCAAATGGTATTTAATTAACTTCCCGAGCCCCTGGAAGCATGAAAATCACTTTAAACATGCTAATTTTAGCTCTAACACTGATGATCCACCTACAAATGTGAACTGACGTTCAAAAATAAAACATTTGAAAACGGACCATTTTCCACATTTCTGAAGCATGACGTAATGGGGGGGTGTTATCTCTTTTGTCGAAAATCAGCCGTTTTTGCTCGAACATTAAATGCCTCCAAATGGTATTTAATTAACTTCCCGAGCTCCTGGAAGCATGAAAATCACTTTAAACATGCTAATTTTAGCTCTAACACTGATGATCCACCTACAAATGTGAACTGACGTTCAAAAATAAAACATTTGAAAACGGACCATTTTCCACATTTCTGAAGCATGACGTAATGGGGGGGTGTTATCTCTTTTGTCGAAAATCAGCCGTTTTTGCTTGAACATTAAATGCCTCCAAATAGTATTTAATTCACTTCCCGAGCCCCTGGAAGCATGAAAATCACTTTAAACATGCTAATTTGAGCTCTAACACTGATGATCCACCTACAAATGTGAACTGACGTTCAAAAATAAAACATTTGAAAACGGACCATTTTCCACATTTCTGAAGCATGACGTAATGGGGGGTGTTATCTCTTTTGTCGAAAATCAGCCGTTTTTGCTCGAACATTACATGCCTCCAAATGGTATTTAATTAACTTCCTGGGGTGAAGAAACCCTTTTTGAGAACTCAGAGTGAGTAAATTGGCCATTTTCATGCACTTTTAACCATTCCATAAATCTTGTGTTTAGGGCCCCTGGAAGCATGGAAATCACTTTAAACATGCTAATTTTAGCTCTAACACTGATGATCCACCTACAAATGTGAACTGACGTTCAAAAATAAAACATTTGAAAACGGACC
Source organism: Lissotriton vulgaris (assembly GCF_964263255.1). Lineage (NCBI taxonomy): Eukaryota > Metazoa > Chordata > Amphibia > Caudata > Salamandridae > Lissotriton > Lissotriton vulgaris. The sequence continues at coordinate 135,426 of NW_028244251.1, read as the reverse complement.
ATTTTCCACATTTCTGAAGCATGACGTAATGGGGGGGTGTTATCTCTTTTGTCGAAAATCAGCCGTTTTTGCTCGAACATTAAATGCCTCCAAATGGTATTTAATTAACTTCCCGAGCCCTTGGAAGCATGAAAATCACTTTAAACATGCTAATTTTAGCTCTCACACTGATGATCCACCTACAAATGTGAACTGATGTTCAAAAATAAAACATTTGAAAACGGACCATTTTCCACATTTCTGAAGCATGACGTAATGGGGGGGTGTTATCTCTTTTGTCGAAAAATAAGCCGTTTTTGCTCGAACATTAAATGCCTCCAAATGGTATTTAATTAACTTCCCGGGTTGAAGAAACCCTTATTGAGAACTCAGAGTGAGTAAATTGGCCATTTTCATGCACTTTTAACCATTCCATTAATCTTGTGTTTAGGGCCCCTGGAAGCATGAAAATCACTTTAAACATGCCAATGTTAGCTCTAACACTGATGATCCACCTACAAATGTGAACTGACGTTCAAAAATAAAACATTTGAAAACGGACCATTTTCCACATTTCTGAAGCATGACGTAATGGGGGGGGTGTTATCTCTTTTGTCGAAAATCAGCCATTTTTGCTCGAACATTAAATGCCTCCAAATGGTATTTAATTAACTTCCCGAGCTCCTGGAAGCATGAAAATCACTTTAAACATGCTAATTTTAGCTCTAACACTGATGATCCACCTACAAATGTGAACTGACGTTCAAAAATAAAACATTTGAAAACGGACCATTTTCCACATTTCTGAAGCATGACGTAATGGGGGAGGTGTTATCTCTTTTGTCGAAAATCAGCCGTTTTCGCTCGAACATTAAATGCCTCCAAATGGTATTTATTTAACTTCCCGAGCCCCTGGAAGCATGAAAATCACTTTAAACATGCTAATTTTAGCTCTAACACTGATGATCCACCTACAAATGTGAACTGACGTTCAAAAATAAAACATTTGAAAACGGACCATTTTCCACATTTCTGAACCATGACGTAATGGGGGGTGTTATCTCTTTTGTCGAAAATCAGCCGTTTTTGCTCGAACATTAAATGCCTCCAAATGTTTTTTTTTTAACTTCCCGAGCCCCTGGAAGCATGAAAATCACTTTAAACATACTAATTTTAGCTCTAACACTGATGATCCACCTACAAATGTGAACTGACGTTCAAAAATAAAACATTTGAAAACGGACCATTTTCCACATTTCTGAAGCATGACGTAATGGGGGGGTGTTATCTCTTTTGTCGAAAATCAGCCGTTTTTGCTCGAACATTAAATGCCTCCAAATGGTATTTAATTAACTTCCCTGGGTGAAGAAACCCTTTTTGAGAACTCAGAGTGAGTAAATTGGCCATTTTCATGCACTTTTAACCATTCCATAAATCTTGTGTTTAGGGCCCCTGGAAGCATGAAAATCACTTTAAACATGCTAATTTTAGCTCTAACACTGATGATCCACCTACAAATGTGAACTGACGTTCAAAAATAAAACATTTGAAAACGGACCATTTTCCACATTTCTGAAGCATGACGTAATGGGGGGGGTGTTATCTCTTTTGTCGAAAATCAGCCGTTTTTGCTCAAACATTAAATGCCTCCAAATAGTATTTAATTCACTTCCAGAGCCCCTGGAAGCATGAAAATCACTTTAAACATGCTAATTTTAGCTCTAACACTGATGATCCACCTACAAATGTGAACTGACGTTTAAAAATAAAACATTTGAAAACGGACCATTTTCCACATTTCTGAAGCATGACGTAATGGGGGGGTGTTATCACTTTTGTCGAAAATCAGCCGTTTTTGCTCGAACATTAAATGCCTCCAAATGGTATTTAATTAACTTCCCGGGGTGAAGAAACCCTTTTTGAGAACTCAGAGTGAGTAAATTGGCCATTTTCATGCACTTTTAACCATTCCATAAATCTTGTGTTTAGGGCCCCTGGAAGCATGAAAATCACTTTAAACATGCTAATTTTAGCTCTAACACTGATGATCCACCTACAAATGTGAACTGACGTTCAAAAATAAAACATTTGAAAACGGACCATTTTCCACATTTCTGAAGCATGACGTAATGGGGGGTGTTATCTCTTTTGTCGAAAATCAGCCGTTTTTGCTCGAACATTAAATGCCTCCAAATGTTTTTTTTTTTAACTTCCCGAGCCCCTGGAAGCATGAAAATCACTTTAAACATACTAATTTTAGCTCTAACACTGATGATCCACCTACAAATGTGAACTGACGTTCAAAAATAAAACATTTGAAAACGGACCATTTTCCACATTTCTGAAGCATGACGTAATGGGGGGGTGTTATCTCTTTTGTCGAAAATCAGCCGTTTTTGCTCGAACATTAAATGCCTCCAAATGGTATTTAATTAACTTCCCTGGGTGAAGAAACCCTTTTTGAGAACTCAGAGTGAGTAAATTGGCCATTTTCATGCACTTTTAACCATTCCATAAATCTTGTGTTTAGGGCCCCTGGAAGCATGAAAATCACTTTAAACATGCTAATTTTAGCTCTAACACTGATGATCCACCTACAAATGTGAACTGACGTTCAAAAATAAAACATTTGAAAACGGACCATTTTCCACATTTCTGAAGCATGACGTAATGGGGGGGGTGTTATCTCTTTTGTCGAAAATCAGCCGTTTTTGCTCAAACATTAAATGCCTCCAAATAGTATTTAATTCACTTCCAGAGCCCCTGGAAGCATGAAAATCACTTTAAACATGCTAATTTTAGCTCTAACACTGATGATCCACCTACAAATGTGAACTGACGTTCAAAAATAAAACATTTGAAAACGGACCATTTTCCACATTTCTGAAGCATGACGTAATGGGGGGTTGTTATCTCTTTTGTCGAAAATCAGCTGTTTTTGCTCGAACATTAAATGCCTCCAAATGGTATTTAATTAACTTCCCGGGGTGAAGAAACCCTTTTTGAGAACTCAGAGTGAGTAATTGGCCATTTTCATGCACTTTTAACCATTCCATAAATCTTGTGTTTAGGGCCCCTGGAAGCATGAAAATCACTTTAAACATGCTAATTTTAGCTCTAACACTGATTATCCACCTACAAATGTTAACTGACGTTCAAAAATAAAACATTTGAAAACGGACCATTTTCCACATTTCTTAAGCATGACGTAATGGGGGGTGTTATCTCTTTTGTCGAAAACCAGCCGTTTTTGCTCGAACATTAAATGCCTCCAAATGGTATTTAATTAACTTCCCGAGCCCCTGGAAGCATGAAAATCACTTTAAACATGCTAATTTTAGCTCTAACACTGATGATCCACCTACAAATGTGAACTGACGTTCAAAAATAAAACATTTGAAAACGGACCATTTTCCACATTTCTGAAGCATGACGTAATGGGGGGGTGTTATCTCTTTTGTCGAAAATCAGCCGTTTTTGCTTGAACATTAAATGCCTCCAAATAGTATTTAATTCACTTCCCGAGCCCCTGGAAGCATGAAAATCACTTTAAACATGCTAATTTGAGCTCTAACACTGATGATCCACCTACAAATGTGAACTGACGTTCAAAAATAAAACATTTGAAAACGGACCATTTTCCACATTTCTGAAGCATGACGTAATGGGGGGGAGTTATCTCTTTTGTCGAAAATCAGCCGTTTTTGCTCGAACATTAAATGCCTCCAAATGGTATTTATTTAACTTCCCGAGCCCCTGGAAGCATGAAAATCACTTTAAACATGCTAATTTTAGCTCTAACACTGATGATCCACCTACAAACGTGAACTGACGTTCAAAAATAAAACATTTGAAAACGGACCATTTTCCACATTTCTGAAGCATGACGTAATGGGGGGTGTTATCTCTTTTGTCGAAAATCAGCCGTTTTTGCTCGAACATTAAATGCCTCCAAATGGTTTTTTTTTAACTTCCCGAGCCCCTGGAAGCATGAAAATCACTTTAAACATACTAATTTTAGCTCTAACACTGATGATCCACCTACAAATGTGAACTGACGTTCAAAAATAAAACATTTGAAAACGGACCATTTTCCACATTTCTGAAGCATGACGTAATGGGGGGGTGTTATCTCTTTTGTCGAAAATCAGCCGTTTTTGCTCGAACATTAAATGCCTCCAAATGGTATTTAATTAACTTCCCTGGGTGAAGAAACCCTTTTTGAGAACTCAGAGTGAGTAAATTGGCCATTTTCATGCACTTTTAACCATTCCATAAATCTTGTGTTTAGGGCCCCTGGAAGCATGAAAATCACTTTAAACATGCTAATTTTAGCTCTAACACTGATGATCCACCTACAAATGTGAACTGACGTTCAAAAATAAAACATTTGAAAACGGACCATTTTCCACATTTCTGAAGCATGACGTAATGGGGGGGGTGTTATCTTTTTTGTCGAAAATCAGCCGTTTTTGCTCAAACATTAAATGCCTCCAAATAGTATTTAATTCACTTCCAGAGCCCCTGGAAGCATGAAAATCACTTTAAACATGCTAATTTTAGCTCTAAACACTGATGATCCACCTACAAATGTGAACTGACGTTCAAAAATAAAACATTTGAAAACAGGCCATTTTCCACATTTCTGAAGCATGACGTAATGGGGGGGTGTTATCTCTTTTGTCGAAAATCAGCCGTTTTTGCTCGAACATTAAATGCCTCCAAATGGTATTTAGTTAACTTCCCGGGGTGAAGAAACCCTTTTTGAGAACTCAGAGTGAGTAAATTGGCCATTTTCATGCACTTTTACCCATTCCATAAATCTTGTGTTTAGGGCCCCTGGAAGCATGAAAATCACTTTAAACATGCTAATTTTAGCTCTAACACTGATGATCCACCTACAAATGTGAACTGACGTTCAAAAATAAAACATTTGAAAACGGACCATTTTCCACATTTCTGAAGCATGACGTAATGGGGGGGTGTTATCTCTTTTGTCGAAAATCAGCCGTTTTTGCTCGAACATTAAATGCCTCCAAATGGTATTTAATTAACTTCCGGGGGTGAAGAAACCCTTTTTGAGAACTCAGAGTGAGTAAATTGGCCATTTTCATGCACTTTTAACCATTCCATAAATCTTGTGTTTAGGGCCCCTGGAAGCATGAAAATCACTTTAAACATGCTAATTTTAGCTCTAACTCTGATGATCCACCTACAAATGTGAACTGACGTTCAAAAATAAAACATTTGAAAACGGACCATTTTCCACATTTGTGAAGCATGACGTAATGGGGGGGGTGTTATCTCTTTTGTCGAAAATCAGCCGTTTTTGCTCAAACATTAAATGCCTCCAAATAGTATTTAATTCACTTCCAGAGCCCCTGGAAGCATGAAAATCACTTTAAACATGCTAATTTTAGCTCTAACACTGATGATCCACCTACAAATATGAACTGACGTTCAAAAATAAAACATTTGAAAACGGACCATTTTCCACATTTCTGAAGCATGACGTAATGGGGGGTTGTTATCTCTTTTGTCGAAAATCAGCTGTTTTTGCTCGAACATTAAATGCCTCCAAATGATATTTAATTAACTTCCCGGGGTGAAGAAACCCTTTTTGAGAACTCAGAGTGAGTAATTGGCCATTTTCATGCACTTTTAACCATTCCATAAATCTTGTGTTTAGGGCCCCTGGAAGCATGAAAATCACTTTAAACATGCTAATTTTAGCTCTAACACTGATTATCCACCTACAAATGTTAACTGACGTTCAAAAATAAAACATTTGAAAACGGACCATTTTCCACATTTCTTAAGCATGACGTAATGGGGGGTGTTATCTCTTTTGTCGAAAATCAGCCGTTTTTGCTCGAACATTAAATGCCTCCAAATGGTATTTAATTAACTTCCCGGGGTGAAGAAACCCTTTTTGAGAACTCAGAGTGAGTAAATTGGCCATTTTCATGCACTTTTAACCATTCCATAAATCTTGTGTTTAGGGCCCCTGGAAGCATGAAAATCACTTTAAACATGCTAATTTTAGCTCTAACACTTATGATCCACCTACAAATGTGAACTGACGTTCAAAAATAAAACATTTGAAAACGGACCATTTTCCACATTTCTGAAGCATGACGTAATGGGGGGGTGTTATCTCTTTTGTCGAAAATCAGCCGTTTTTGCTCGAACATTAAATGCCTCCAAATGGTATTTAATTAACTTCCGGGGGTGAAGAAACCCTTTATGAGAACTCAGAGTGAGTAAATTGGCCATTTTCATGCACTTTTAACCATTCCATAAATCTTGTGTTTAGGGCCCCTGAAGCATGAAAATCACTTTAAACATGCTAATTTTAGCTCTAACACTGATGATCCACCTACAAATGTGAACTGACGTTCAAAAATAAAACATTTGAAAACGGACCATTTTCCACATTTGTGAAGCATGACGTAATGGGGGGGGGTGTTATCTCTTTTGTCGAAAATCAGCCGTTTTTGCTCAAACATTAAATGCCTCCAAATGGTATTTATTTAACTTCCCGAGCCCCTGGAAGCATGAAAATCACTTTAAACATGCTAATTTTAGCTCTAACACTGATGATCCACCTACAAATGAGAACTGACGTTCAAAAATAAAACATTTGAAAACGGACCATTTTCCACATTTCTGAAGCATGACGTAATGGGGGGGTGTTATCTCTTTTGTCGAAAATCAGCCGTTTTTGCTTGAACATTAAATGCCTCCAAATGGTATTTAATTAACTTCCCGGGGTGAAGAAACCCTTTTTGAGAACTCAGAGTTAGTAAATTGGCCATTTTCATGCACTTTTAACCATTCCATAAATCTTGTGTTTAGGGCCCCTGGAAGCATGAAAATCACTTTAAACATGCTAATTTTAGCTCTAACACTGATGATCCACCTACAAATGTGAACTGACGTTCAAAAATAAAACATTTGAAAACGGACCATTTTCCACATTTCTGAAGCATGACGTAATGGGGGGGGGTGTTATCTCTTTTGTCGAAAATCAGCCGTTTTTGCTCAAACATTAAATGCCTCCAAATAGTATTTAATTCACTTCCAGAGCCCCTGGAAGCATGAAAATCACTTTAAACATGCTAATTTTAGCTCTAACACTGATGATCCACCTACAAATGTGAACTGACGTTCAAAAATAAAATATTTGAAAACGGACCATTTTCCACATTTCTGAAGCATGACGTAATGGGGGGTTGTTATCTCTTTTGTCGAAAATCAGCTGTTTTTGCTCGAACATTAAATGCCTCCAAATGGTATTTAATTAACTTCCCGGGGTGAAGAAACCCTTTTTGAGAACTCAGAGTGAGTAATTGGCCATTTTCATGCACTTTTAACCATTCCATAAATCTTGTGTTTAGGGCCCCTGGAAGCATGAAAATCACTTTAAACATGCTAATTTTAGCTCTAACACTGATTATCCACCTACAAATGTTAACTGACGTTCAAAAATAAAACATTTGAAAACGGACCATTTTCCACATTTCTTAAGCATGACGTAATGGGGGGTGTTATCTCTTTTGTCGAAAACCAGCCGTTTTTGCTCGAACATTAAATGCCTCCAAATGGTATTTAATTAACTTCCCGAGCCCCTGGAAGCATGAAAATCACTTTAAACATGCTAATTTTAGCTCTAACACTGATGATCCACCTACAAATGTGAACTGACGTTCAAAAATAAAACATTTGAAAACGGACCATTTTCCACATTTCTGAAGCATGACGTAATGGGGGGTGTTATCTCTTTTGTCGAAAATCAGCCGTTTTTGCTCGAACATTAAATGCCTCCAAATGGTATTTAATTAACTTCCCGAGCCCTTGGAAGCATGAAAATCACTTTAAACATGCTAATTTTAGCTCTCACACTGATGATCCACCTACAAATGTGAACTGATGTTCAAAAATAAAACATTTGAAAACGGACCATTTTCCACATTTCTGAAGCATGACGTAATGGGGGGGTGTTATCTCTTTTGTCGAAAATCAGCCGTTTTTGCTCGAACATTAAATGCCTCCAAATGGTATTTAATTAACTTCCCTGGGTGAAGAAACCCTTTTTGAGAACTCAGAGTGAGTAAATTGGCCATTTTCATGCACTTTTAACCATTCCATAAATCTTGTGTTTAGGGCCCCTGGAAGCATGAAAATCACTTTAAACATGCTAATTTTAGCTCTAACACTGATGATCCACCTACAAATGTGAACTGACGTTCAAAAATAAAACATTTGAAAACGGACCATTTTCCACATTTCTGAAGCATGACGTAATGGGGGGGGTGTTATCTCTTTTGTCGAAAATCAGCCGTTTTTGCTCAAACATTAAATGCCTCCAAATAGTATTTAATTCACTTCCAGAGCCCCTGGAAGCATGAAAATCACTTTAAACATGCTAATTTTAGCTCTAACACTGATGATCCACCTACAAATGTGAACTGACGTTCAAAAATAAAACATTTGAAAACGGACCATTTTCCACATTTCTGAAGCATGACGTAATGGGGGGTTGTTATCTCTTTTGTCGAAAATCAGCTGTTTTTGCTCGAACATTAAATGCCTCCAAATGGTATTTAATTAACTTCCCGGGGTGAAGAAACCCTTTTTGAGAACTCAGAGTGAGTAATTGGCCATTTTCATGCACTTTTAACCATTCCATAAATCTTGTGTTTAGGGCCCCTGGAAGCATGAAAATCACTTTAAACATGCTAATTTTAGCTCTAACACTGATTATCCACCTACAAATGTTAACTGACGTTCAAAAATAAAACATTTGAAAACGGACCATTTTCCACATTTCTTAAGCATGACGTAATGGGGGGTGTTATCTCTTTTGTCGAAAACCAGCCGTTTTTGCTCAAACATTAAATGCCTCCAAATGGTATTTAATTAACTTCCCGAGCCCCTGGAAGCATGAAAATCACTTTAAACATGCTAATTTTAGCTCTAACACTGATGATCCACCTACAAATGTGAACTGACGTTCAAAAATAAAACATTTGAAAACGGACCATTTTCCACATTTCTGAAGCATGACGTAATGGGGGGTTGTTATCTCTTTTGTCGAAAATCAGCTGTTTTTGCTCGAACATTAAATGCCTCCAAATGGTATTTAATTAACTTCCCGGGGTGAAGAAACCCTTTTTGAGAACTCAGAGTGAGTAATTGGCCATTTTCATGCACTTTTAACCATTCCATAAATCTTGTGTTTAGGGCCCCTGGAAGCATGAAAATCACTTTAAACATGCTAATTTTAGCTCTAACACTGATTATCCACCTACAAATGTTAACTGACGTTCAAAAATAAAACATTTGAAAACGGACCATTTTCCACATTTCTTAAGCATGACGTAATGGGGGGTGTTATCTCTTTTGTCGAAAACCAGCCGTTTTTGCTCGAACATTAAATGCCTCCAAATGGTATTTAATTAACTTCCCGAGCCCCTGGAAGCATGAAAATCACTTTAAACATGCTAATTTTAGCTCTAACACTGATGATCCACCTACAAATGTGAACTGACGTTCAAAAATAAAACATTTGAAAACGGACCATTTTCCACATTTCTGAAGCATGACGTAATGGGGGGGTGTTATCTCTTTTGTCGAAAATCAGCCGTTTTTGCTCGAACATTAAATGCCTCCAAATGGTATTTAATTAACTTCCCGAGCCCTTGGAAGCATGAAAATCACTTTAAACATGCTAATTTTAGCTCTCACACTGATGATCCACCTACAAATGTGAACTGATGTTCAAAAATAAAACATTTGAAAACGGACCATTTTCCACATTTCTGAAGCATGACGTAATGGGGGGGTGTTATCTCTTTTGTCGAAAAATAAGCCGTTTTTGCTCGAACATTAAATGCCTCCAAATGGTATTTAATTAACTTCCCGGGGTGAAGAAACCCTTATTGAGAACTCAGAGTGAGTAAATTGGCCATTTTCATGCACTTTTAACCATTCCATAAATCTTGTGTTTAGGGCCCCTGGAAGCATGAAAATCACTTTAAACATGCCAATGTTAGCTCTAACACTGATGATCCACCTACGAATGTGAACTGACGTTCAAAAATAAAACATTTGAAAACGGACCATTTTCCACATTTCTGAAGCATGACGTAATGGGGGGGTGTTATCTCTTTTGTCGAAAATCAGCCATTTTTGCTCGAACATTAAATGCCTCCAAATGGTATTTAATTAACTTCCCGAGCTCCTGGAAGCATGAAAATCACTTTAAACATGCTAATTTTAGCTCTAACACTGATGATCCACCTACAAATGTGAACTGACGTTCAAAAATAAAACATTTGAAAACGGACCATTTTCCACATTTCTGAAGCATGACGTAATGGGGGGGTGTTATCTCTTTTGTCGAAAATCAGCCGTTTTTGCTTGAACATTAAATGCCTCCAAATAGTATTTAATTCACTTCCCGAGCCCCTGGAAGCATGAAAATCACTTTAAACATGCTAATTTGAGCTCTAACACTGATGATCCACCTACAAATGTGAACTGACGTTCAAAAATAAAACATTTGAAAACGGACCATTTTCCACATTTCTGAAGCATGACGTAATGGGGGGGAGTTATCTCTTTTGTCGAAAATCAGCCGTTTTTGCTCGAACATTAAATGCCTCCAAATGGTATTTATTTAACTTCCCGAGCCCCTGGAAGCATGAAAATCACTTTAAACATGCTAATTTTAGCTCTAACACTGATGATCCACCTACAAACGTGAACTGACGTTCAAAAATAAAACATTTGAAAACGGACCATTTTCCACATTTCTGAAGCATGACGTAATGGGGGGTGTTATCTCTTTTGTCGAAAATCAGCCGTTTTTGCTCGAACATTAAATGCCTCCAAATGGTTTTTTTTTAACTTCCCGAGCCCCTGGAAGCATGAAAATCACTTTAAACATACTAATTTTAGCTCTAACACTGATGATCCACCTACAAATGTGAACTGACGTTCAAAAATAAAACATTTGAAAACGGACCATTTTCCACATTTCTGAAGCATGACGTAATGGGGGGGTGTTATCTCTTTTGTCGAAAATCAGCCGTTTTTGCTCGAACATTAAATGCCTCCAAATGGTATTTAATTAACTTCCCTGGGTGAAGAAACCCTTTTTGAGAACTCAGAGTGAGTAAATTGGCCATTTTCATGCACTTTTAACCATTCCATAAATCTTGTGTTTAGGGCCCCTGGAAGCATGAAAATCACTTTAAACATGCTAATTTTAGCTCTAACACTGATGATCCACCTACAAATGTGAACTGACGTTCAAAAATAAAACATTTGAAAACGGACCATTTTCCACATTTCTGAAGCATGACGTAATGGGGGGGGTGTTATCTCTTTTGTCGAAAATCAGCCGTTTTTGCTCAAACATTAAATGCCTCCAAATAGTATTTAATTCACTTCCAGAGCCCCTGGAAGCATGAAAATCACTTTAAACATGCTAATTTTAGCTCTAACACTGATGATCCACCTACAAATGTGAACTGACGTTCAAAAATAAAACATTTGAAAACAGGCCATTTTCCACATTTCTGAAGCATGACGTAATGGGGGGGTGTTATCTCTTTTGTCGAAAATCAGCCGTTTTTGCTCGAACATTAAATGCCTCCAAATGGTATTTAATTAACTTCCCGGGGTGAAGAAACCCTTTTTGAGAACTCAGAGTGAGTAAATTGGCCATTTTCATGCACTTTTAACCATTCCATAAATCTTGTGTTTCGGGCCCCTGGAAGCATGAAAATCACTTTAAACATGCTAATTTTAGCTCTAACACTGATGATCCACCTACAAATGTGAACTGACGTTCAAAAATAAAACATTTGAAAACGGACCATTTTCCACATTTCTGAAGCATGACGTAATGGGGGGGTGTTATCTCTTTTGTCGAAAATCAGCCGTTTTTGCTCGAACATTAAATGCCTCCAAATGGTATTTAATTAACTTCCGGGGGTGAAGAAACCCTTTTTGAGAACTCAGAGTGAGTAAATTGGCCATTTTCATGCACTTTTAACCATTCCATAAATCTTGTGTTTAGGGCCCCTGGAAGCATGAAAATCACTTTAAACATGCTAATTTTAGCTCTAACTCTGATGATCCACCTACAAATGTGAACTGACGTTCAAAAATAAAACATTTGAAAACGGACCATTTTCCACATTTGTGAAGCATGACGTAATGGGGGGGGTGTTATCTCTTTTGTCGAAAATCAGCCGTTTTTGCTCAAACATTAAATGCCTCCAAATAGTATTTAATTCACTTCCAGAGCCCCTGGAAGCATGAAAATCACTTTAAACATGCTAATTTTAGCTCTAACACTGATGATCCACCTACAAATATGAACTGACGTTCAAAAATAAAACATTTGAAAACGGACCATTTTCCACATTTCTGAAGCATGACGTAATGGGGGGTTGTTATCTCTTTTGTCGAAAATCAGCTGTTTTTGCTCGAACATTAAATGCCTCCAAATGATATTTAATTAACTTCCCGGGGTGAAGAAACCCTTTTTGAGAACTCAGAGTGAGTAATTGGCCATTTTCATGCACTTTTAACCATTCCATAAATCTTGTGTTTAGGGCCCCTGGAAGCATGAAAATCACTTTAAACATGCTAATTTTAGCTCTAACACTGATTATCCACCTACAAATGTTAACTGACGTTCAAAAATAAAACATTTGAAAACGGACCATTTTCCACATTTCTTAAGCATGACGTAATGGGGGGTGTTATCTCTTTTGTCGAAAATCAGCCGTTTTTGCTCGAACATTAAATGCCTCCAAATGGTATTTAATTAACTTCCCGGGGTGAAGAAACCTTTTTGAGAACTCAGAGTGAGTAAATTGGCCATTTTCATGCACTTTTAACCATTCCATAAATCTTGTGTTTAGGCCCCTGAAGCATGAAAATCACTTTAAACATGCTAATTTTAGCTCTAACACTGATGATCCACCTACAAATGTGAACTGACGTTCAAAAATAAAACATTTGAAAACGGACCATTTTCCACATTTGTGAAGCATGACGTAATGGGGGGGGGTGTTATCTCTTTTGTCGAAAATCAGCCGTTTTTGCTCAAACATTAAATGCCTCCTAATGGTATTTATTTAACTTCCCGAGCCCCTGGAAGCATGAAAATCACTTTAAACATGCTAATTTTAGCTCTAACACTGATGATCCACCTACAAATGAGAACTGACGTTCAAAAATAAAACATTTGAAAACGGACCATTTTCCACATTTCTGAAGCATGACGTAATGGGGGGGGTGTTATCTCTTTTGTCGAAAATCAGCCGTTTTGCTTGAACATTAAATGCCTCCAAATGGTATTTAATTAACTTCCCGGGGTGAAGAAACCCTTTTTGAGAACTCAGAGTTAGTAAATTGGCCATTTTCATGCACTTTTAACCATTCCATAAATCTTGTGTTTAGGGCCCCTGAAGCATGAAAATCACTTTAAACATGCTAATTTAGCTCTAACACTGATGATCCACCTACAAATGTGAACTGACGTTCAAAATAAAACATTTGAAAACGGACCATTTTCCACATTTCTGAAGCATGACGTAATGGGGGGGGTGTTATCTCTTTTGTCGAAAATCAGCCGTTTTTGCTCAACATTAAATGCCTCCAAATAGTATTTAATTCACTTCCAGAGCCCCTGGAAGCATGAAAATCACTTTAAACATGCTAATTTTAGCTCTAACACTGATGATCCACCTACAAATGTGAACTGACGTTCAAAAATAAAATATTTGAAAACGGACCATTTTCCACATTTCTGAAGCATGACGATGACGTAATGGGGGGTTGTTATCTCTTTTGTCGAAAATCAGCTGTTTTTGCTCGAACATTAAATGCCTCCAAATGGTATTTAATTAACTTCCCGGGGTGAAGAAACCCTTTTTGAGAACTCAGAGTGAGTAATTGGCCATTTTCATGCACTTTTAACCATTCCATAAATCTTGTGTTTAGGGCCCCTGGAAGCATGAAAATCACTTTAAACATGCTAATTTTAGCTCTAACACTGATTATCCACCTACAAATGTTAACTGACGTTCAAAAATAAAACATTTGAAAACGGACCATTTTCCACATTTCTTAAGCATGACGTAATGGGGGGTGTTATCTCTTTTGTCGAAAACCAGCCGTTTTTGCTCGAACATTAAATGCCTCCAAATGGTATTTAATTAACTTCCCGAGCCCCTGGAAGCATGAAAATCACTTTAAACATGCTAATTTTAGCTCTAACACTGATGATCCACCTACAAATGTGAACTGACGTTCAAAAATAAAACATTTGAAAACGGACCATTTTCCACATTTCTGAAGCATGACGTAATGGGGGGTGTTATCTCTTTTGTCGAAAATCAGCCGTTTTTGCTCGAACATTAAATGCCTCCAAATGGTATTTAATTAACTTCCCGAGCCCTTGGAAGCATGAAAATCACTTTAAACATGCTAATTTTAGCTCTCACACTGATGATCCACCTACAAATGTGAACTGATGTTCAAAAATAAAACATTTGAAAACGGACCATTTTCCACATTTCTGAAGCATGACGTAATGGGGGGGTGTTATCTCTTTTGTCGAAAATCAGCCGTTTTTGCTCGAACATTAAATGCCTCCAAATGGTATTTAATTAACTTCCCTGGGTGAAGAAACCCTTTTTGAGAACTCAGAGTGAGTAAATTGGCCATTTTCATGCACTTTTAACCATTCCATAAATCTTGTGTTTAGGGCCCCTGGAAGCATGAAAATCACTTTAAACATGCTAATTTTAGCTCTAACACTGATGATCCACCTACAAATGTGAACTGACGTTCAAAAATAAAACATTTGAAAACGGACCATTTTCCACATTTCTGAAGCATGACGTAATGGGGGGGTTTTATCTCTTTTGTCGAAAATCAGCCGTTTTTGCTCAAACATTAAATGCCTCCAAATAGTATTTAATTCACTTCCAGAGCCCCTGGAAGCATGAAAATCACTTTAAACATGCTAATTTTAGCTCTAACACTGATGATCCACCTACAAATGTGAACTGACGTTCAAAAATAAAACATTTGAAAACGGACCATTTTCCACATTTCTGAAGCATGACGTAATGGGGGGTTGTTATCTCTTTTGTCGAAAATCAGCTGTTTTTGCTCGAACATTAAATGCCTCCAAATGGTATTTAATTAACTTCCCGGGGTGAAGAAACCCTTTTTGAGAACTCAGAGTGAGTAATTGGCCATTTTCATGCACTTTTAACCATTCCATAAATCTTGTGTTTAGGGCCCCTGGAAGCATGAAAATCACTTTAAACATGCTAATTTTAGCTCTAACACTGATTATCCACCTACAAATGTTAACTGACGTTCAAAAATAAAACATTTGAAAACGGACCATTTTCCACATTTCTTAAGCATGACGTAATGGGGGGTGTTATCTCTTTTGTCGAAAACCAGCCGTTTTTGCTCAAACATTAAATGCCTCCAAATGGTATTTAATTAACTTCCCGAGCCCCTGGAAGCATGAAAATCACTTTAAACATGCTAATTTTAGCTCTAACACTGATGATCCACCTACAAATGTGAACTGACGTTCAAAAATAAAACATTTGAAAACGGACCATTTTCCACATTTCTGAAGCATGACGTAATGGGGGGTTGTTATCTCTTTTGTCGAAAATCAGCTGTTTTTGCTCGAACATTAAATGCCTCCAAATGGTATTTAATTAACTTCCCGGGGTGAAGAAACCCTTTTTGAGAACTCAGAGTGAGTAATTGGCCATTTTCATGCACTTTTAACCATTCCATAAATCTTGTGTTTAGGGCCCCTGGAAGCATGAAAATCACTTTAAACATGCTAATTTTAGCTCTAACACTGATTATCCACCTACAAATGTTAACTGACGTTCAAAAATAAAACATTTGAAAACGGACCATTTTCCACATTTCTTAAGCATGACGTAATGGGGGGTGTTATCTCTTTTGTCGAAAACCAGCCGTTTTTGCTCGAACATTAAATGCCTCCAAATGGTATTTAATTAACTTCCCGAGCCCCTGGAAGCATGAAAATCACTTTAAACATGCTAATTTTAGCTCTAACACTGATGATCCACCTACAAATGTGAACTGACGTTCAAAAATAAAACATTTGAAAACGGACCATTTTCCACATTTCTGAAGCATGACGTAATGGGGGGGTGTTATCTCTTTTGTCGAAAATCAGCCGTTTTTGCTCGAACATTAAATGCCTCCAAATGGTATTTAATTAACTTCCCGAGCCCTTGGAAGCATGAAAATCACTTTAAACATGCTAATTTTAGCTCTCACACTGATGATCCACCTACAAATGTGAACTGATGTTCAAAAATAAAACATTTGAAAACGGACCATTTTCCACATTTCTGAAGCATGACGTAATGGGGGGGTGTTATCTCTTTTGTCGAAAAATAAGCCGTTTTTGCTCGAACATTAAATGCCTCCAAATGGTATTTAATTAACTTCCCGGGGTGAAGAAACCCTTATTGAGAACTCAGAGTGAGTAAATTGGCCATTTTCATGCACTTTTAACCATTCCATAAATCTTGTGTTTAGGGCCCCTGGAAGCATGAAAATCACTTTAAACATGCCAATGTTAGCTCTAACACTGATGATCCACCTACGAATGTGAACTGACGTTCAAAAATAAAACATTTGAAAACGGACCATTTTCCACATTTCTGAAGCATGACGTAATGGGGGGGTGTTATCTCTTTTGTCGAAAATCAGCCATTTTTGCTCGAACATTAAATGCCTCCAAATGGTATTTAATTCACTTCCCGAGCCCCTGGAAGCATGAAAATCACTTTAAACATGCTAATTTGAGCTCTAACACTGATGATCCACCTACAAATGTGAACTGACGTTCAAAAATAAAACATTTGAAAACGGACCATTTTCCACATTTCTGAAGCATGACGTAATGGGGGGGAGTTATCTCTTTTGTCGAAAATCAGCCGTTTTTGCTCGAACATTAAATGCCTCCAAATGGTATTTATTTAACTTCCCGAGCCCCTGGAAGCATGAAAATCACTTTAAACATGCTAATTTTAGCTCTAACACTGATGATCCACCTACAAACGTGAACTGACGTTCAAAAATAAAACATTTGAAAACGGACCATTTTCCACATTTCTGAAGCATGACGTAATGGGGGGTGTTATCTCTTTTGTCGAAAATCAGCCGTTTTTGCTCGAACATTAAATGCCTCCAAATGGTTTTTTTTTAACTTCCCGAGCCCCTGGAAGCATGAAAATCACTTTAAACATACTAATTTTAGCTCTAACACTGATGATCCACCTACAAATGTGAACTGACGTTCAAAAATAAAACATTTGAAAACGGACCATTTTCCACATTTCTGAAGCATGACGTAATGGGGGGGTGTTATCTCTTTTGTCGAAAATCAGCCGTTTTTGCTCGAACATTAAATGCCTCCAAATGGTATTTAATTAACTTCCCTGGGTGAAGAAACCCTTTTTGAGAACTCAGAGTGAGTAAATTGGCCATTTTCATGCACTTTTAACCATTCCATAAATCTTGTGTTTAGGGCCCCTGGAAGCATGAAAATCACTTTAAACATGCTAATTTTAGCTCTAACACTGATGATCCACCTACAAATGTGAACTGACGTTCAAAAATAAAACATTTGAAAACGGACCATTTTCCACATTTCTGAAGCATGACGTAATGGGGGGGGTGTTATCTCTTTTGTCGAAAATCAGCCGTTTTTGCTCAAACATTAAATGCCTCCAAATAGTATTTAATTCACTTCCAGAGCCCCTGGAAGCATGAAAATCACTTTAAACATGCTAATTTTAGCTCTAACACTGATGATCCACCTACAAATGTGAACTGACGTTCAAAAATAAAACATTTGAAAACAGGCCATTTTCCACATTTCTGAAGCATGACGTAATGGGGGGGTGTTATCTCTTTTGTCGAAAATCAGCCGTTTTTGCTCGAACATTAAATGCCTCCAAATGGTATTTAATTAACTTCCCGGGGTGAAGAAACCCTTTTTGAGAACTCAGAGTGAGTAAATTGGCCATTTTCATGCACTTTTAACCATTCCATAAATCTTGTGTTTCGGGCCCCTGGAAGCATGAAAATCACTTTAAACATGCTAATTTTAGCTCTAACACTGATGATCCACCTACAAATGTGAACTGACGTTCAAAAATAAAACATTTGAAAACGGACCATTTTCCACATTTCTGAAGCATGACGTAATGGGGGGGTGTTATCTCTTTTGTCGAAAATCAGCCGTTTTTGCTCGAACATTAAATGCCTCCAAATGGTATTTAATTAACTTCCGGGGGTGAAGAAACCCTTTTTGAGAACTCAGAGTGAGTAAATTGGCCATTTTCATGCACTTTTAACCATTCCATAAATCTTGTGTTTAGGGCCCCTGGAAGCATGAAAATCACTTTAAACATGCTAATTTTAGCTCTAACTCTGATGATCCACCTACAAATGTGAACTGACGTTCAAAAATAAAACATTTGAAAACGGACCATTTTCCACATTTGTGAAGCATGACGTAATGGGGGGGGTGTTATCTCTTTTGTCGAAAATCAGCCGTTTTTGCTCAAACATTAAATGCCTCCAAATAGTATTTAATTCACTTCCAGAGCTCCTGGAAGCATGAAAATCACTTTAAACATGCTAATTTTAGCTCTAACACTGATGATCCACCTACAAATATGAACTGACGTTCAAAAATAAAACATTTGAAAACGGACCATTTTCCACATTTCTGAAGCATGACGTAATGGGGGGTTGTTATCTCTTTTGTCGAAAATCAGCTGTTTTTGCTCGAACATTAAATGCCTCCAAATGATATTTAATTAACTTCCCGGGGTGAAGAAACCCTTTTTGAGAACTCAGAGTGAGTAATTGGCCATTTTCATGCACTTTTAACCATTCCATAAATCTTGTGTTTAGGGCCCCTGGAAGCATGAAAATCACTTTAAACATGCTAATTTTAGCTCTAACACTGATTATCCACCTACAAATGTTAACTGACGTTCAAAAATAAAACATTTGAAAACAGACCATTTTTCACATTTCTTAAGCATGACGTAATGGGGGGTGTTATCTCTTTTGTCGAAAATCAGCCGTTTTTGCTCGAACATTAAATGCCTCCAAATGGTATTTAATTAACTTCCCGGGGTGAAGAAACCCTTTTTGAGAACTCAGAGTGAGTAAATTGGCCATTTTCATGCACTTTTAACCATTCCATAAATCTTGTGTTTAGGGCCCCTGGAAGCATGAAAATCACTTTAAACATGCTAATTTTAGCTCTAACACTTATGATCCACCTACAAATGTGAACTGACGTTCAAAAATAAAACATTTGAAAACGGACCATTTTCCACATTTCTGAAGCATGACGTAATGGGGGGTGTTATCTCTTTTGTCGAAAATCAGCCGTTTTTGCTCGAACATTAAATGCCTCCAAATGGTATTTAATTAACTTCCGGGGGTGAAGAAACCCTTTATGAGAACTCAGAGTGAGTAAATTGGCCATTTTCATGCACTTTTAACCATTCCATAAATCTTGTGTTTAGGGCCCCTGAAGCATGAAAATCACTTTAAACATGCTAATTTTAGCTCTAACACTGATGATCCACCTACAAATGTGAACTGACGTTCAAAAATAAAACATTTGAAAACGGACCATTTTCCACATTTGTGAAGCATGACGTAATGGGGGGGGTGTTATCTCTTTTGTCGAAAATCAGCCGTTTTTGCTCGAACATTAAATGCCTCCAAATGGTATTTATTTAACTTCCCGAGCCCCTGGAAGCATGAAAATCACTTTAAACATGCTAATTTTAGCTCTAACACTGATGATCCACCTACAAATGAGAACTGACGTTCAAAAATAAAACATTTGAAAACGGACCATTTTCCACATTTCTGAAGCATGACGTAATGGGGGGGTGTTATCTCTTTTGTCGAAAATCAGCCATTTTTGCTTGAACATTAAATGCCTCCAAATGGTATTTAATTAACTTCCCGGGGTGAAGAAACCCTTTTTGAGAACTCAGAGTTAGTAAATTGGCCATTTTCATGCACTTTTAACCATTCCATAAATCTTGTGTTTAGGGCCCCTGGAAGCATGAAAATCACTTTAAACATGCTAATTTTAGCTCTAACACTGATGATCCACCTACAAATGTGAACTGACGTTCAAAAATAAAACATTTGAAAACGGACCATTTTCCACATTTCTGAAGCATGACGTAATGGGGGGGGTGTTATCTCTTTTGTCGAAAATCAGCCGTTTTTGCTCAAACATTAAATGCCTCCAAATAGTATTTAATTCACTTCCAGAGCCCCTGGAAGCATGAAAATCACTTTAAACATGCTAATTTTAGCTCTAACACTGATGATCCACCTACAAATGTGAACTGACGTTCAAAAATAAAACATTTGAAAACGGACCATTTTCCACATTTCTGAAGCATGACGTAATGGGGGGTTGTTATCTCTTTTGTCGAAAATCAGCTGTTTTTGCTCGAACATTAAATGCCTCCAAATGGTATTTAATTAACTTCCCGGGGTGAAGAAACCCTTTTTGAGAACTCAGAGTGAGTAATTGGCCATTTTCATGCACTTTTAACCATTCCATAAATCTTGTGTTTAGGGCCCCTGGAAGCATGAAAATCACTTTAAACATGCTAATTTTAGCTCTAACACTGATTATCCACCTACAAATGTTAACTGACGTTCAAAAATAAAACATTTGAAAACGGACCATTTTCCACATTTCTTAAGCATGACGTAATGGGGGGTGTTATCTCTTTTGTCGAAAACCAGCCGTTTTTGCTCGAACATTAAATGCCTCCAAATGGTATTTAATTAACTTCCCGAGCCCCTGGAAGCATGAAAATCACTTTAAACATGCTAATTTTAGCTCTAACACTGATGATCCACCTACAAATGTGAACTGACGTTCAAAAATAAAACATTTGAAAACGGACCATTTTCCACATTTCTGAAGCATGACGTAATGGGGGGTGTTATCTCTTTTGTCGAAAATCAGCCGTTTTTGCTCGAACATTAAATGCCTCCAAATGGTATTTAATTAACTTCCCGAGCCCTTGGAAGCATGAAAATCACTTTAAACATGCTAATTTTAGCTCTCACACTGATGATCCACCTACAAATGTGAACTGATGTTCAAAAATAAAACATTTGAAAACGGACCATTTTCCACATTTCTGAAGCATGACGTAATGGGGGGGTGTTATCTCTTTTGTCGAAAAATAAGCCGTTTTTGCTCGAACATTAAATGCCTCCAAATGGTATTTAATTAACTTCCCGGGGTGAAGAAACCCTTATTGAGAACTCAGAGTGAGTAAATTGGCCATTTTCATGCACTTTTAACCATTCCATAAATCTTGTGTTTAGGGCCCCTGGAAGCATGAAAATCACTTTAAACATGCCAATGTTAGCTCTAACACTGATGATTTACCTACGAATGTGAACTGACGTTCAAAAATAAAACATTTGAAAACAGACCATTTTCCACATTTCTGAAGCATGACGTAATGGGGGGGTGTTATCTCTTTTGTCGAAAATCAGCCATTTTTGCTCGAACATTAAATGCCTCCAAATGGTATTTAATTAACTTCCCGAGCTCCTGGAAGCATGAAAATCACTTTAAACATGCTAATTTTAGCTCTAACACTGATGATCCACCTACAAATGTGAACTGACGTTCAAAAATAAAACATTTGAAAACGGACCATTTTCCACATTTCTGAAGCATGACGTAATGGGGGGGTGTTATCTCTTTTGTCGAAAATCAGCCGTTTTTGCTTGAACATTAAATGCCTCCAAATAGTATTTAATTCACTTCCCGAGCCCCTGGAAGCATGAAAATCACTTTAAACATGCTAATTTGAGCTCTAACACTGATGATCCACCTACAAATGTGAACTGACGTTCAAAAATAAAACATTTGAAAACGGACCATTTTCCACATTTCTGAAGCATGACGTAATGGGGGGGAGTTATCTCTTTTGTCGAAAATCAGCCGTTTTTGCTCGAACATTAAATGCCTCCAAATGGTATTTATTTAACTTCCCGAGCCCCTGGAAGCATGAAAATCACTTTAAACATGCTAATTTTAGCTCTAACACTGATGATCCACCTACAAACGTGAACTGACGTTCAAAAATAAAACATTTGAAAACGGACCCTTTTCCACATTTCTGAAGCATGACGTAATGGGGGGTGTTATCTCTTTTGTCGAAAATCAGCCGTTTTTGCTCGAACATTAAATGCCTCCAAATGGTATTTAATTAACTTCCCTGGGTGAAGAAACCCTTTTTGAGAACTCAGAGTGAGTAAATTGGCCATTTTCATGCACTTTTAACCATTCCATAAATCTTGTGTTTAGGGCCCCTGGAAGCATGAAAATCACTTTAAACATGCTAATTTTAGCTCTAACACTGATGATCCACCTACAAATGTGAACTGACGTTCAAAAATAAAACATTTGAAAACGGACCATTTTCCACATTTCTGAAGCATGACGTAATGGGGGGGTGTTATCTCTTTTGTCGAAAATCAGCCGTTTTTGCTCGAACATTAAATGCCTCCAAATGGTATTTAATTAACTTCCGGGGGTGAAGAAACCCTTTTTGAGAACTCAGAGTGAGTAAATTGGCCATTTTCATGCACTTTTAACCATTCCATAAATCTTGTGTTTAGGGCCCCTGGAAGCATGAAAATCACTTTAAACATGCTAATTTTAGCTCTAACTCTGATGATCCACCTACAAATGTGAACTGACGTTCAAAAATAAAACATTTGAAAACGGACCATTTTCCACATTTGTGAAGCATGACGTAATGGGGGGGGTGTTATCTCTTTTGTCGAAAATCAGCCGTTTTTGCTCAAACATTAAATGCCTCCAAATAGTATTTAATTCACTTCCAGAGCCCCTGGAAGCATGAAAATCACTTTAAACATGCTAATTTTAGCTCTAACACTGATGATCCACCTACAAATATGAACTGACGTTCAAAAATAAAACATTTGAAAACGGACCATTTTCCACATTTCTGAAGCATGACGTAATGGGGGGTTGTTATCTCTTTTGTCGAAAATCAGCTGTTTTTGCTCGAACATTAAATGCCTCCAAATGATATTTAATTAACTTCCCGGGGTGAAGAAACCCTTTTTGAGAACTCAGAGTGAGTAATTGGCCATTTTCATGCACTTTTAACCATTCCATAAATCTTGTGTTTAGGGCCCCTGGAAGCATGAAAATCACTTTAAACATGCTAATTTTAGCTCTAACACTGATTATCCACCTACAAATGTTAACTGACGTTCAAAAATAAAACATTTGAAAACGGACCATTTTCCACATTTCTTAAGCATGACGTAATGGGGGGTGTTATCTCTTTTGTCGAAAATCAGCCGTTTTTGCTCGAACATTAAATGCCTCCAAATGGTATTTAATTAACTTCCCGGGGTGAAGAAACCCTTTTTGAGAACTCAGAGTGAGTAAATTGGCCATTTTCATGCACTTTTAACCATTCCATAAATCTTGTGTTTAGGGCCCCTGGAAGCATGAAAATCACTTTAAACATGCTAATTTTAGCTCTAACACTTATGATCCACCTACAAATGTGAACTGACGTTCAAAAATAAAACATTTGAAAACGGACCATTTTCCACATTTCTGAAGCATGACGTAATGGGGGGGTGTTATCTCTTTTGTCGAAAATCAGCCGTTTTTGCTCGAACATTAAATGCCTCCAAATGGTATTTAATTAACTTCCGGGGGTGAAGAAACCCTTTATGAGAACTCAGAGTGAGTAAATTGGCCATTTTCATGCACTTTTAACCATTCCATAAATCTTGTGTTTAGGGCCCCTGAAGCATGAAAATCACTTTAAACATGCTAATTTTAGCTCTAACACTGATGATCCACCTACAAATGTGAACTGACGTTCAAAAATAAAACATTTGAAAACGGACCATTTTCCACATTTGTGAAGCATGACGTAATGGGGGGGGTGTTATCTCTTTTGTCGAAAATCAGCCGTTTTTGCTCAAACATTAAATGCCTCCAAATGGTATTTATTTAACTTCCCGAGCCCCTGGAAGCATGAAAATCACTTTAAACATGCTAATTTTAGCTCTAACACTGATGATCCACCTACAAATGAGAACTGACGTTCAAAAATAAAACATTTGAAAACGGACCATTTTCCACATTTCTGAAGCATGACGTAATGGGGGGGTGTTATCTCTTTTGTCGAAAATCAGCCGTTTTTGCTTGAACATTAAATGCCTCCAAATGGTATTTAATTAACTTCCCGGGGTGAAGAAACCCTTTTTGAGAACTCAGAGTTAGTAAATTGGCCATTTTCATGCACTTTTAACCATTCCATAAATCTTGTGTTTAGGGCCCCTGGAAGCATGAAAATCACTTTAAACATGCTAATTTTAGCTCTAACACTGATGATCCACCTACAAATGTGAACTGACGTTCAAAAATAAAACATTTGAAAACGGACCATTTTCCACATTTCTGAAGCATGACGTAATGGGGGGGGTGTTATCTCTTTTGTCGAAAATCAGCCGTTTTTGCTCAAACATTAAATGCCTCCAAATAGTATTTAATTCACTTCCAGAGCCCCTGGAAGCATGAAAATCACTTTAAACATGCTAATTTTAGCTCTAACACTGATGATCCACCTACAAATGTGAACTGACGTTCAAAAATAAAACATTTGAAAACGGACCATTTTCCACATTTCTGAAGCATGACGTAATGGGGGGTTGTTATCTCTTTTGTCGAAAATCAGCTGTTTTTGCTCGAACATTAAATGCCTCCAAATGGTATTTAATTAACTTCCCGGGGTGAAGAAACCCTTTTTGAGAACTCAGAGTGAGTAATTGGCCATTTTCATGCACTTTTAACCATTCCATAAATCTTGTGTTTAGGGCCCCTGGAAGCATGAAAATCACTTTAAACATGCTAATTTTAGCTCTAACACTGATTATCCACCTACAAATGTTAACTGACGTTCAAAAATAAAACATTTGAAAACGGACCATTTTCCACATTTCTTAAGCATGACGTAATGGGGGGTGTTATCTCTTTTGTCGAAAACCAGCCGTTTTTGCTCGAACATTAAATGCCTCCAAATGGTATTTAATTAACTTCCCGAGCCCCTGGAAGCATGAAAATCACTTTAAACATGCTAATTTTAGCTCTAACACTGATGATCCACCTACAAATGTGAACTGACGTTCAAAAATAAAACATTTGAAAACGGACCATTTTCCACATTTCTGAAGCATGACGTAATGGGGGGTGTTATCTCTTTTGTCGAAAATCAGCCGTTTTTGCTCGAACATTAAATGCCTCCAAATGGTATTTAATTAACTTCCCGAGCCCTTGGAAGCATGAAAATCACATTAAACATGCTAATTTTAGCTCTCACACTGATGATCCACCTACAAATGTGAACTGATGTTCAAAAATAAAACATTTGAAAACGGACCATTTTCCACATTTCTGAAGCATGACGTAATGGGGGGGTGTTATCTCTTTTGTCGAAAATCAGCCGTTTTTGCTCGAACATTAAATGCCTCCAAATGGTATTTAATTAACTTCCCTGGGTGAAGAAACCCTTTTTGAGAACTCAGAGTGAGTAAATTGGCCATTTTCATGCACTTTTAACCATTCCATAAATCTTGTGTTTAGGGCCCCTGGAAGCATGAAAATCACTTTAAACATGCTAATTTTAGCTCTAACACTGATGATCCACCTACAAATGTGAACTGACGTTCAAAAATAAAACATTTGAAAACGGACCATTTTCCACATTTCTGAAGCATGACGTAATGGGGGGGGTGTTATCTCTTTTGTCGAAAATCAGCCGTTTTTGCTCAAACATTAAATGCCTCCAAATAGTATTTAATTCACTTCCAGAGCCCCTGGAAGCATGAAAATCACTTTAAACATGCTAATTTTAGCTCTAACACTGATGATCCACCTACAAATGTGAACTGACGTTCAAAAATAAAACATTTGAAAACGGACCATTTTCCACATTTCTGAAGCATGACGTAATGGGGGGTTGTTATCTCTTTTGTCGAAAATCAGCTGTTTTTGCTCGAACATTAAATGCCTCCAAATGGTATTTAATTAACTTCCCGGGGTGAAGAAACCCTTTTTGAGAACTCAGAGTGAGTAATTGGCCATTTTCATGCACTTTTAACCATTCCATAAATCTTGTGTTTAGGGCCCCTGGAAGCATGAAAATCACTTTAAACATGCTAATTTTAGCTCTAACACTGATTATCCACCTACAAATGTTAACTGACGTTCAAAAATAAAACATTTGAAAACGGACCATTTTCCACATTTCTTAAGCATGACGTAATGGGGGGTGTTATCTCTTTTGTCGAAAACCAGCCGTTTTTGCTCAAACATTAAATGCCTCCAAATGGTATTTAATTAACTTCCCGAGCCCCTGGAAGCATGAAAATCACTTTAAACATGCTAATTTTAGCTCTAACACTGATGATCCACCTACAAATGTGAACTGACGTTCAAAAATAAAACATTTGAAAACGGACCATTTTCCACATTTCTGAAGCATGACGTAATGGGGGGTTGTTATCTCTTTTGTCGAAAATCAGCTGTTTTTGCTCGAACATTAAATGCCTCCAAATGGTATTTAATTAACTTCCCGGGGTGAAGAAACCCTTTTTGAGAACTCAGAGTGAGTAATTGGCCATTTTCATGCACTTTTAACCATTCCATAAATCTTGTGTTTAGGGCCCCTGGAAGCATGAAAATCACTTTAAACATGCTAATTTTAGCTCTAACACTTATGATCCACCTACAAATGTGAACTGACGTTCAAAAATAAAACATTTGAAAACGGACCATTTTCCACATTTCTGAAGCATGACGTAATGGGGGGTGTTATCTCTTTTGTCGAAAATCAGCCGTTTTTGCTCGAACATTAAATGCCTCCAAATGGTATTTAATTAACTTCCGGGGGTGAAGAAACCCTTTATGAGAACTCAGAGTGAGTAAATTGGCCATTTTCATGCACTTTTAACCATTCCATAAATCTTGTGTTTAGGGCCCCTGAAGCATGAAAATCACTTTAAACATGCTAATTTTAGCTCTAACACTGATGATCCACCTACAAATGTGAACTGACGTTCAAAAATAAAACATTTGAAAACGGACCATTTTCCACATTTGTGAAGCATGACGTAATGGGGGGGGTGTTATCTCTTTTGTCGAAAATCAGCCGTTTTTGCTCAAACATTAAATGCCTCCAAATGGTATTTATTTAACTTCCCGAGCCCCTGGAAGCATGAAAATCACTTTAAACATGCTAATTTTAGCTCTAACACTGATGATCCACCTACAAATGAGAACTGACGTTCAAAAATAAAACATTTGAAAACGGACCATTTTCCACATTTCTGAAGCATGACGTAATGGGGGGGTGTTATCTCTTTTGTCGAAAATCAGCCGTTTTTGCTTGAACATTAAATGCCTCCAAATGGTATTTAATTAACTTCCCGGGGTGAAGAAACCCTTTTTGAGAACTCAGAGTTAGTAAATTGGCCATTTTCATGCACTTTTAACCATTCCATAAATCTTGTGTTTAGGGCCCCTGGAAGCATGAAAATCACTTTAAACATGCTAATTTTAGCTCTAACACTGATGATCCACCTACAAATGTGAACTGACGTTCAAAAATAAAACATTTGAAAACGGACCATTTTCCACATTTCTGAAGCATGACGTAATGGGGGGGGTGTTATCTCTTTTGTCGAAAATCAGCCGTTTTTGCTCAAACATTAAATGCCTCCAAATAGTATTTAATTCACTTCCAGAGCCCCTGGAAGCATGAAAATCACTTTAAACATGCTAATTTTAGCTCTAACACTGATGATCCACCTACAAATGTGAACTGACGTTCAAAAATAAAACATTTGAAAACGGACCATTTTCCACATTTCTGAAGCATGACGTAATGGGGGGTTGTTATCTCTTTTGTCGAAAATCAGCTGTTTTTGCTCGAACATTAAATGCCTCCAAATGGTATTTAATTAACTTCCCGGGGTGAAGAAACCCTTTTTGAGAACTCAGAGTGAGTAATTGGCCATTTTCATGCACTTTTAACCATTCCATAAATCTTGTGTTTAGGGCCCCTGGAAGCATGAAAATCACTTTAAACATGCTAATTTTAGCTCTAACACTGATTATCCACCTACAAATGTTAACTGACGTTCAAAAATAAAACATTTGAAAACGGACCATTTTCCACATTTCTTAAGCATGACGTAATGGGGGGTGTTATCTCTTTTGTCGAAAACCAGCCGTTTTTGCTCGAACATTAAATGCCTCCAAATGGTATTTAATTAACTTCCCGAGCCCCTGGAAGCATGAAAATCACTTTAAACATGCTAATTTTAGCTCTAACACTGATGATCCACCTACAAATGTGAACTGACGTTCAAAAATAAAACATTTGAAAACGGACCATTTTCCACATTTCTGAAGCATGACGTAATGGGGGGTGTTATCTCTTTTGTCGAAAATCAGCCGTTTTTGCTCGAACATTAAATGCCTCCAAATGGTATTTAATTAACTTCCCGAGCCCTTGGAAGCATGAAAATCACATTAAACATGCTAATTTTAGCTCTCACACTGATGATCCACCTACAAATGTGAACTGATGTTCAAAAATAAAACATTTGAAAACGGACCATTTTCCACATTTCTGAAGCATGACGTAATGGGGGGGTGTTATCTCTTTTGTCGAAAATCAGCCGTTTTTGCTCGAACATTAAATGCCTCCAAATGGTATTTAATTAACTTCCCTGGGTGAAGAAACCCTTTTTGAGAACTCAGAGTGAGTAAATTGGCCATTTTCATGCACTTTTAACCATTCCATAAATCTTGTGTTTAGGGCCCCTGGAAGCATGAAAATCACTTTAAACATGCTAATTTTAGCTCTAACACTGATGATCCACCTACAAATGTGAACTGACGTTCAAAAATAAAACATTTGAAAACGGACCATTTTCCACATTTCTGAAGCATGACGTAATGGGGGGGGTGTTATCTCTTTTGTCGAAAATCAGCCGTTTTTGCTCAAACATTAAATGCCTCCAAATAGTATTTAATTCACTTCCAGAGCCCCTGGAAGCATGAAAATCACTTTAAACATGCTAATTTTAGCTCTAACACTGATGATCCACCTACAAATGTGAACTGACGTTCAAAAATAAAACATTTGAAAACGGACCATTTTCCACATTTCTGAAGCATGACGTAATGGGGGGTTGTTATCTCTTTTGTCGAAAATCAGCTGTTTTTGCTCGAACATTAAATGCCTCCAAATGGTATTTAATTAACTTCCCGGGGTGAAGAAACCCTTTTTGAGAACTCAGAGTGAGTAATTGGCCATTTTCATGCACTTTTAACCATTCCATAAATCTTGTGTTTAGGGCCCCTGGAAGCATGAAAATCACTTTAAACATGCTAATTTTAGCTCTAACACTGATTATCCACCTACAAATGTTAACTGACGTTCAAAAATAAAACATTTGAAAACGGACCATTTTCCACATTTCTTAAGCATGACGTAATGGGGGGTGTTATCTCTTTTGTCGAAAACCAGCCGTTTTTGCTCAAACATTAAATGCCTCCAAATGGTATTTAATTAACTTCCCGAGCCCCTGGAAGCATGAAAATCACTTTAAACATGCTAATTTTAGCTCTAACACTGATGATCCACCTACAAATGTGAACTGACGTTCAAAAATAAAACATTTGAAAACGGACCATTTTCCACATTTCTGAAGCATGACGTAATGGGGGGTTGTTATCTCTTTTGTCGAAAATCAGCTGTTTTTGCTCGAACATTAAATGCCTCCAAATGGTATTTAATTAACTTCCCGGGGTGAAGAAACCCTTTTTGAGAACTCAGAGTGAGTAATTGGCCATTTTCATGCACTTTTAACCATTCCATAAATCTTGTGTTTAGGGCCCCTGGAAGCATGAAAATCACTTTAAACATGCTAATTTTAGCTCTAACACTGATTATCCACCTACAAATGTTAACTGACGTTCAAAAATAAAACATTTGAAAACGGACCATTTTCCACATTTCTTAAGCATGACGTAATGGGGGGTGTTATCTCTTTTGTCGAAAACCAGCCGTTTTTGCTCGAACATTAAATGCCTCCAAATGGTATTTAATTAACTTCCCGAGCCCCTGGAAGCATGAAAATCACTTTAAACATGCTAATTTTAGCTCTAACACTGATGATCCACCTACAAATGTGAACTGACGTTCAAAAATAAAACATTTGAAAACGGACCATTTTCCACATTTCTGAAGCATGACGTAATGGGGGGGTGTTATCTCTTTTGTCGAAAATCAGCCGTTTTTGCTCGAACATTAAATGCCTCCAAATGGTATTTAATTAACTTCCCGAGCCCTTGGAAGCATGAAAATCACTTTAAACATGCTAATTTTAGCTCTCACACTGATGATCCACCTACAAATGTGAACTGATGTTCAAAAATAAAACATTTGAAAACGGACCATTTTCCACATTTCTGAAGCATGACGTAATGGGGGGGTGTTATCTCTTTTGTCGAAAAATAAGCCGTTTTTGCTCGAACATTAAATGCCTCCAAATGGTATTTAATTAACTTCCCGGGGTGAAGAAACCCTTATTGAGAACTCAGAGTGAGTAAATTGGCCATTTTCATGCACTTTTAACCATTCCATAAATCTTGTGTTTAGGGCCCCTGGAAGCATGAAAATCACTTTAAACATGCCAATGTTAGCTCTAACACTGATGATCCACCTACGAATGTGAACTGACGTTCAAAAATAAAACATTTGAAAACGGACCATTTTCCACATTTCTGAAGCATGACGTAATGGGGGGGTGTTATCTCTTTTGTCGAAAATCAGCCATTTTTGCTCGAACATTAAATGCCTCCAAATGGTATTTAATTAACTTCCCGAGCTCCTGGAAGCATGAAAATCACTTTAAACATGCTAATTTTAGCTCTAACACTGATGATCCACCTACAAATGTGAACTGACGTTCAAAAATAAAACATTTGAAAACGGACCATTTTCCACATTTCTGAAGCATGACGTAATGGGGGGGTGTTATCTCTTTTGTCGAAAATCAGCCGTTTTTGCTTGAACATTAAATGCCTCCAAATAGTATTTAATTCACTTCCCGAGCCCCTGGAAGCATGAAAATCACTTTAAACATGCTAATTTGAGCTCTAACACTGATGATCCACCTACAAATGTGAACTGACGTTCAAAAATAAAACATTTGAAAACGGACCATTTTCCACATTTCTGA
This sequence comes from Lissotriton vulgaris, assembly GCF_964263255.1. NCBI lineage: Eukaryota > Metazoa > Chordata > Amphibia > Caudata > Salamandridae > Lissotriton > Lissotriton vulgaris. Next base: position 103,944 of record NW_028244251.1, on the reverse strand, counting down.
AGCATGACGTAATGGGGGGGAGTTATCTCTTTTGTCGAAAATCAGCCGTTTTTGCTCGAACATTAAATGCCTCCAAATGGTATTTATTTAACTTCCCGAGCCCCTGGAAGCATGAAAATCACTTTAAACATGCTAATTTTAGCTCTAACACTGATGATCCACCTACAAACGTGAACTGACGTTCAAAAATAAAACATTTGAAAACGGACCATTTTCCACATTTCTGAAGCATGACGTAATGGGGGGTGTTATCTCTTTTGTCGAAAATCAGCCGTTTTTGCTCGAACATTAAATGCCTCCAAATGGTTTTTTTTTAACTTCCCGAGCCCCTGGAAGCATGAAAATCACTTTAAACATACTAATTTTAGCTCTAACACTGATGATCCACCTACAAATGTGAACTGACGTTCAAAAATAAAACATTTGAAAACGGACCATTTTCCACATTTCTGAAGCATGACGTAATGGGGGGGTGTTATCTCTTTTGTCGAAAATCAGCCGTTTTTGCTCGAACATTAAATGCCTCCAAATGGTATTTAATTAACTTCCCTGGGTGAAGAAACCCTTTTTGAGAACTCAGAGTGAGTAAATTGGCCATTTTCATGCACTTTTAACCATTCCATAAATCTTGTGTTTAGGGCCCCTGGAAGCATGAAAATCACTTTAAACATGCTAATTTTAGCTCTAACACTGATGATCCACCTACAAATGTGAACTGACGTTCAAAAATAAAACATTTGAAAACGGACCATTTTCCACATTTCTGAAGCATGACGTAATGGGGGGGGTGTTATCTCTTTTGTCGAAAATCAGCCGTTTTTGCTCAAACATTAAATGCCTCCAAATAGTATTTAATTCACTTCCAGAGCCCCTGGAAGCATGAAAATCACTTTAAACATGCTAATTTTAGCTCTAACACTGATGATCCACCTACAAATGTGAACTGACGTTCAAAAATAAAACATTTGAAAACAGGCCATTTTCCACATTTCTGAAGCATGACGTAATGGGGGGGTGTTATCTCTTTTGTCGAAAATCAGCCGTTTTTGCTCGAACATTAAATGCCTCCAAATGGTATTTAATTAACTTCCCGGGGTGAAGAAACCCTTTTTGAGAACTCAGAGTGAGTAAATTGGCCATTTTCATGCACTTTTAACCATTCCATAAATCTTGTGTTTCGGGCCCCTGGAAGCATGAAAATCACTTTAAACATGCTAATTTTAGCTCTAACACTGATGATCCACCTACAAATGTGAACTGACGTTCAAAAATAAAACATTTGAAAACGGACCATTTTCCACATTTCTGAAGCATGACGTAATGGGGGGGTGTTATCTCTTTTGTCGAAAATCAGCCGTTTTTGCTCGAACATTAAATGCCTCCAAATGGTATTTAATTAACTTCCGGGGGTGAAGAAACCCTTTTTGAGAACTCAGAGTGAGTAAATTGGCCATTTTCATGCACTTTTAACCATTCCATAAATCTTGTGTTTAGGGCCCCTGGAAGCATGAAAATCACTTTAAACATGCTAATTTTAGCTCTAACTCTGATGATCCACCTACAAATGTGAACTGACGTTCAAAAATAAAACATTTGAAAACGGACCATTTTCCACATTTGTGAAGCATGACGTAATGGGGGGGGTGTTATCTCTTTTGTCGAAAATCAGCCGTTTTTGCTCAAACATTAAATGCCTCCAAATAGTATTTAATTCACTTCCAGAGCTCCTGGAAGCATGAAAATCACTTTAAACATGCTAATTTTAGCTCTAACACTGATGATCCACCTACAAATATGAACTGACGTTCAAAAATAAAACATTTGAAAACGGACCATTTTCCACATTTCTGAAGCATGACGTAATGGGGGGGTGTTATCTCTTTTGTCGAAAATCAGCCGTTTTTGCTTGAACATTAAATGCCTCCAAATGGTATTTAATTAACTTCCCGGGGTGAAGAAACCCTTTTTGAGAACTCAGAGTTAGTAAATTGGCCATTTTCATGCACTTTTAACCATTCCATAAATCTTGTGTTTAGGGCCCCTGGAAGCATGAAAATCACTTTAAACATGCTAATTTTAGCTCTAACACTGATGATCCACCTACAAATGTGAACTGACGTTCAAAAATAAAACATTTGAAAACGGACCATTTTCCACATTTCTGAAGCATGACGTAATGGGGGGGGGTGTTATCTCTTTTGTCGAAAATCAGCCGTTTTTGCTCAAACATTAAATGCCTCCAAATAGTATTTAATTCACTTCCAGAGCCCCTGGAAGCATGAAAATCACTTTAAACATGCTAATTTTAGCTCTAACACTGATGATCCACCTACAAATGTGAACTGACGTTCAAAAATAAAACATTTGAAAACGGACCATTTTCCACATTTCTGAAGCATGACGTAATGGGGGGTTGTTATCTCTTTTGTCGAAAATCAGCTGTTTTTGCTCGAACATTAAATGCCTCCAAATGGTATTTAATTAACTTCCCGGGGTGAAGAAACCCTTTTTGAGAACTCAGAGTGAGTAATTGGCCATTTTCATGCACTTTTAACCATTCCATAAATCTTGTGTTTAGGGCCCCTGGAAGCATGAAAATCACTTTAAACATGCTAATTTTAGCTCTAACACTGATTATCCACCTACAAATGTTAACTGACGTTCAAAAATAAAACATTTGAAAACGGACCATTTTCCACATTTCTTAAGCATGACGTAATGGGGGGTGTTATCTCTTTTGTCGAAAACCAGCCGTTTTTGCTCGAACATTAAATGCCTCCAAATGGTATTTAATTAACTTCCCGAGCCCCTGGAAGCATGAAAATCACTTTAAACATGCTAATTTTAGCTCTAACACTGATGATCCACCTACAAATGTGAACTGACGTTCAAAAATAAAACATTTGAAAACGGACCATTTTCCACATTTCTGAAGCATGACGTAATGGGGGGTGTTATCTCTTTTGTCGAAAATCAGCCGTTTTTGCTCGAACATTAAATGCCTCCAAATGGTATTTAATTAACTTCCCGAGCCCTTGGAAGCATGAAAATCACTTTAAACATGCTAATTTTAGCTCTCACACTGATGATCCACCTACAAATGTGAACTGATGTTCAAAAATAAAACATTTGAAAACGGACCATTTTCCACATTTCTGAAGCATGACGTAATGGGGGGGTGTTATCTCTTTTGTCGAAAAATAAGCCGTTTTTGCTCGAACATTAAATGCCTCCAAATGGTATTTAATTAACTTCCCGGGGTGAAGAAACCCTTATTGAGAACTCAGAGTGAGTAAATTGGCCATTTTCATGCACTTTTAACCATTCCATACATCTTGTGTTTAGGGCCCCTGGAAGCATGAAAATCCCTTTAAACATGCCAATGTTAGCTCTAACACTGATGATTTACCTACGAATGTGAACTGACGTTCAAAAATAAAACATTTGAAAACGGACCATTTTCCACATTTCTGAAGCATGACGTAATGGGGGGGTGTTATCTCTTTTGTCGAAAATCAGCCATTTTTGCTCGAACATTAAATGCCTCCAAATGGTATTTAATTAACTTCCCGAGCTCCTGGAAGCATGAAAATCACTTTAAACATGCTAATTTTAGCTCTAACACTGATGATCCACCTACAAATGTGAACTGACGTTCAAAAATAAAACATTTGAAAACGGACCATTTTCCACATTTCTGAAGCATGACGTAATGGGGGGGTGTTATCTCTTTTGTCGAAAATCAGCCGTTTTTGCTTGAACATTAAATGCCTCCAAATAGTATTTAATTCACTTCCCGAGCCCCTGGAAGCATGAAAATCACTTTAAACATGCTAATTTGAGCTCTAACACTGATGATCCACCTACAAATGTGAACTGACGTTCAAAAATAAAACATTTGAAAACGGACCATTTTCCACATTTCTGAAGCATGACGTAATGGGGGGGAGTTATCTCTTTTGTCGAAAATCAGCCGTTTTTGCTCGAACAATAAATGCCTCCAAATGGTATTTATTTAACTTCCCGAGCCCCTGGAAGCATGAAAATCACTTTAAACATGCTAATTTTAGCTCTAACACTGATGATCCACCTACAAACGTGAACTGACGTTCAAAAATAAAACATTTGAAAACGGACCATTTTCCACATTTCTGAAGCATGACGTAATGGGGGGTGTTATCTCTTTTGTCGAAAATCAGCCGTTTTTGCTCGAACATTAAATGCCTCCAAATGGTATTTAATTAACTTCCCTGGGTGAAGAAACCCTTTTTGAGAACTCAGAGTGAGTAAATTGGCCTTTTTCATGCACTTTTAACCATTCCATAAATCTTGTGTTTAGGGCCCCTGGAAGCATGAAAATCACTTTAAACATGCTAATTTTAGCTCTAACACTGATGATCCACCTACAAATGTGAACTGACGTTCAAAAATAAAACATTTGAAAACGGACCATTTTCCACATTTCTGAAGCATGACGTAATGGGGGGGGTGTTATCTCTTTTGTCGAAAATCAGCCGTTTTTGCTCAAACATTAAATGCCTCCAAATAGTATTTAATTCACTTCCAGAGCCCCTGGAAGCATGAAAATCACTTTAAACATGCTAATTTTAGCTCTAACACTGATGATCCACCTACAAATGTGAACTGACGTTCAAAAATAAAACATTTGAAAACAGGCCATTTTCCACATTTCTGAAGCATGACGTAATGGGGGGGTGTTATCTCTTTTGTCGAAAATCAGCCGTTTTTGCTCGAACATTAAATGCCTCCAAATGGTATTTAATTAACTTCCCGGGGTGAAGAAACCCTTTTTGAGAACTCAGAGTGAGTAAATTGGCCATTTTCATGCACTTTTAACCATTCCATAAATCTTGTGTTTAGGGCCCCTGGAAGCATGAAAATCACTTTAAACATGCTAATTTTAGCTCTAACACTGATGATCCACCTACAAATGTGAACTGACGTTCAAAAATAAAACATTTGAAAACGGACCATTTTCCACATTTCTGAAGCATGACGTAATGGGGGGTTGTTATCTCTTTTGTCGAAAATCAGCTGTTTTTGCTCGAACATTAAATGCCTCCAAATGATATTTAATTAACTTCCCGGGGTGAAGAAACCCTTTTTGAGAACTCAGAGTGAGTAATTGGCCATTTTCATGCACTTTTAACCATTCCATAAATCTTGTGTTTAGGGCCCCTGGAAGCATGAAAATCACTTTAAACATGCTAATTTTAGCTCTAACACTGATTATCCACCTACAAATGTTAACTGACGTTCAAAAATAAAACATTTGAAAACGGACCATTTTCCACATTTCTTAAGCATGACGTAATGGGGGGTGTTATCTCTTTTGTCGAAAACCAGCCGTTTTTGCTCGAACATTAAATGCCTCCAAATGGTATTTAATTAACTTCCCGAGCCCCTGGAAGCATGAAAATCACTTTAAACATGCTAATTTTAGCTCTAACACTGATGATCCACCTACAAATGTGAACTGACGTTCAAAAATAAAACATTTGAAAACGGACCATTTTCCACATTTCTGAAGCATGACGTAATGGGGGGGTGTTATCTCTTTTGTCGAAAATCAGCCGTTTTTGCTCGAACATTACATGCCTCCAAATGGTATTTAATTAACTTCCTGGGGTGAAGAAACCCTTTTTGAGAACTCAGAGTGAGTAAATTGGCCATTTTCATGCACTTTTAACCATTCCATAAATCTTGTGTTTAGGGCCCCTGGAAGCATGAAAATCACTTTAAACATGCTAATTTTAGCTCTAACACTGATGATCCACCTACAAATGTGAACTGATGTTCAAAAATAAAACATTTGAAAACGGACCATTTTCCACATTTCTGAAGCATGACGTAATGGGGGGGTGTTATCTCTTTTGTCGAAAATCAGCCGTTTTTGCTCGAACATTAAATGCCTCCAAATGGTATTTAATTAACTTCCGGGGGTGAAGAAACCCTTTTTGAGAACTCAGAGTGAGTAAATTGGCCATTTTCATGCACTTTTAACCATTCCATAAATCTTGTGTTTAGGGCCCCTGGAAGCATGAAAATCACTTTAAACATGCTAATTTTAGCTCTAACTCTGATGATCCACCTACAAATGTGAACTGACGTTCAAAAATGAAACATTTGAAAACGGACCATTTTCCACATTTGTGAAGCATGACGTAATGGGGGGGGTGTTATCTCTTTTGTCGAAAATCAGCCGTTTTTGCTCAAACATTAAATGCCTCCAAATAGTATTTAATTCACTTCCAGAGCCCCTGGAAGCATGAAAATCACTTTAAACATGCTAATTTTAGCTCTAACACTGATGATCCACCTACAAATATGAACTGACGTTCAAAAATAAAACATTTGAAAACGGACCATTTTCCACATTTCTGAAGCATGACGTAATGGGGGGTTGTTATCTCTTTTGTCGAAAATCAGCTGTTTTTGCTCGAACATTAAATGCCTCCAAATGATATTTAATTAACTTCCCGGGGTGAAGAAACCCTTTTTGAGAACTCAGAGTGAGTAATTGGCCATTTTCATGCACTTTTAACCATTCCATAAATCTTGTGTTTAGGGCCCCTGGAAGCATGAAAATCACTTTAAACATGCTAATTTTAGCTCTAACACTGATTATCCACCTACAAATGTTAACTGACGTTCAAAAATAAAACATTTGAAAACGGACCATTTTCCACATTTCTTAAGCATGACGTAATGGGGGTGTTATCTCTTTTGTCGAAAACCAGCCGTTTTTGCTCGAACATTAAATGCCTCCAAATGGTATTTAATTAACTTCCCGAGCCCCTGGAAGCATGAAAATCACTTTAAACATGCTAATTTTAGCTCTAACACTGATGATCCACCTACAAATGTGAACTGACGTTCAAAAATAAAACATTTGAAAACGGACCATTTTCCACATTTCTGAAGCATGACGTAATGGGGGGGTGTTATCTCTTTTGTCGAAAATCAGCCGTTTTTGCTCGAACATTACATGCCTCCAAATGGTATTTAATTAACTTCCTGGGGTGAAGAAACCCTTTTTGAGAACTCAGAGTGAGTAAATTGGCCATTTTCATGCACTTTTAACCATTCCATAAATCTTGTGTTTAGGGCCCCTGGAAGCATGAAAATCACTTTAAACATGCTAATTTTAGCTCTAACACTGATGATCCACCTACAAATGTGAACTGACGTTCAAAAATAAAACATTTGAAAACGGACCATTTTCCACATTTCTGAAGCATGACGTAATGGGGGGGTGTTATCTCTTTTGTCGAAAATCAGCCGTTTTTGCTCGAACATTAAATGCCTCCAAATGCTATTTATTTAACTTCCCGAGCCCCTGGAAGCATGAAAATCACTTTAAACATGCTAATTTTAGCTCTAACACTGATGATCCACCTACAAACGTGAACTGACGTTCAAAAATAAAACATTTGAAAACGGACCATTTTCCACATTTCTGAAGCATGACGTAATGGGGGGTGTTATCTCTTTTGTCGAAAATCAGCCGTTTTTGCTCGAACATTAAATGCCTCCAAATGGTTTTTTTTTAACTTCCCGAGCCCCTGGAAGCATGAAAATCACTTTAAACATACTAATTTTAGCTCTAACTCTGATGATCCACCTACAAATGTGAACTGACGTTCAAAAATAAAACATTTGAAAACGGACCATTTTCCACATTTCTGAAGCATGACGTAATGGGGGGGTGTTATCTCTTTTGTCGAAAATCAGCCGTTTTTGCTCGAACATTAAATGCCTCCAAATGGTATTTAATTAACTTCCCTGGGTGAAGAAACCCTTTTTGAGAACTCAGAGTGAGTAAATTGGCCATTTTCATGCACTTTTAACCATTCCATAAATCTTGTGTTTAGGGCCCCTGGAAGCATGAAAATCACTTTAAACATGCTAATTTTAGCTCTAACACTGATGATCCACCTACAAATGTGAACTGACGTTCAAAAATAAAACATTTGAAAACGGACCATTTTCCACATTTCTGAAGCATGACGTAATGGGGGGGGTGTTATCTCTTTTGTCGAAAATCAGCCGTTTTTGCTCAAACATTAAATGCCTCCAAATAGTATTTAATTCACTTCCAGAGCCCCTGGAAGCATGAAAATCACTTTAAACATGCTAATTTTAGCTCTAACACTGATGATCCACCTACAAATGTGAACTGACGTTCAAAAATAAAACATTTGAAAACAGGCCATTTTCCACATTTCTGAAGCATGACGTAATGGGGGGGGTGTTATCTCTTTTGTCGAAAATCAGCCGTTTTTGCTCGAACATTAAATGCCTCCAAATGGTATTTAATTAACTTCCCGGGGTGAAGAAACCCTTTTTGAGAACTCAGAGTGAGTAAATTGGCCATTTTCATGCACTTTTAACCATTCCATAAATCTTGTGTTTAGGGCCCCTGGAAGCATGAAAATCACTTTAAACATGCTAATTTTAGCTCTAACACTGATGATCCACCTACAAATGTGAACTGACGTTCAAAAATAAAACATTTGAAAACGGACCATTTTCCACATTTCTGAAGCATGACGTAATGGGGGGGTGTTATCTCTTTTGTCGAAAATCAGCCGTTTTTGCTCGAACATTAAATGCCTCCAAATGGTATTTAATTAACTTCCGGGGATGAAGAAACCCTTTTTGAGAACTCAGAGTGAGTAAATTGGCCATTTTCATGCACTTTTAACCATTCCATAAATCTTGTGTTTAGGGCCCCTGGAAGCATGAAAATCACTTTAAACATGCTAATTTTAGCTCTAACTCTGATGATCCACCTTCAAATGTGAACTGACGTTCAAAAATAAAACATTTGAAAACGGACCATTTTCCACATTTGTGAAGCATGACGTAATGGGGGGGGTGTTATCTCTTTTGTCGAAAATCAGCCGTTTTTGCTCAAACATTAAATGCCTCCAAATAGTATTTAATTCACTTCCAGAGCCCCTGGAAGCATGAAAATCACTTTAAACATGCTAATTTTAGCTCTAACACTGATGATCCACCTACAAATATGAACTGACGTTCAAAAATAAAACATTTGAAAACGGACCATTTTCCACATTTCTGAAGCATGACGTAATGGGGGGTTGTTATCTCTTTTGTCGAAAATCAGCTGTTTTTGCTCGAACATTAAATGCCTCCAAATGATATTTAATTAACTTCCCGGGGTGAAGAAACCCTTTTTGAGAACTCAGAGTGAGTAATTGGCCATTTTCATGCACTTTTAACCATTCCATAAATCTTGTGTTTAGGGCCCCTGGAAGCATGAAAATCACTTTAAACATGCTAATTTTAGCTCTAACACTGATTATCCACCTACAAATGTTAACTGACGTTCAAAAATAAAACATTTGAAAACGGACCATTTTCCACATTTCTTAAGCATGACGTAATGGGGGGTGTTATCTCTTTTGTCGAAAACCAGCCGTTTTTGCTCGAACATTAAATGCCTCCAAATGGTATTTAATTAACTTCCCGAGCCCCTGGAAGCATGAAAATCACTTTAAACATGCTAATTTTAGCTCTAACACTGATGATCCACCTACAAATGTGAACTGACGTTCAAAAATAAAACATTTGAAAACGGACCATTTTCCACATTTCTGAAGCATGACGTAATGGGGGGGTGTTATCTCTTTTGTCGAAAATCAGCCGTTTTTGCTCGAACATTACATGCCTCCAAATGGTATTTAATTAACTTCCTGGGGTGAAGAAACCCTTTTTGAGAACTCAGAGTGAGTAAATTGGCCATTTTCATGCACTTTTAACCATTCCATAAATCTTGTGTTTAGGGCCCTTGGAAGCATGAAAATCATTTTAAACATGCTAATTTTAGCTCTAACACTGATGATCCACCTACAAATGTGAACTGACGTTCAAAAATAAAACATTTGAAAACGGACCATTTTCCACATTTCTGAAGCATGACGTAATGGGGGGGTGTTATCTCTTTTGTCGAAAATCAGCCGTTTTTGCTCGAACATTAAATGCCTCAAAATGGTATTTAATTAACTTCCCGAGCCCTTGGAAGCATGAAAATCACTTTAAACATGCTAATTTTAGCTCTCACACTGATGATCCACCTACAAATGTGAACTGATGTTCAAAAATAAAACATTTGAAAACGGACCATTTTCCACATTTCTGAAGCATGACGTAATGGGGGGGTGTTATCTCTTTTGTCGAAAAATAAGCCGTTTTTGCTCGAACATTAAATGCCTCCAAATGGTATTTAATTAACTTCCCGGGGTGAAGAAACCCTTATTGAGAACTCAGAGTGAGTAAATTGGCCATTTTCATGCACTTTTAACCATTCCATAAATCTTGTGTTTAGGGCCCCTGGAAGCATGAAAATCACTTTAAACATGCCAATGTTAGCTCTAACACTGATGATCCACCTACGAATGTGAACTGACGTTCAAAAATAAAACATTTGAAAACGGACCATTTTCCACATTTCTGAAGCATGACGTAATGGGGGGGTGTTATCTCTTTTGTCGAAAATCAGCCATTTTTGCTCGAACATTAAATGCCTCCAAATGGTATTTAATTAACTTCCCGAGCTCCTGGAAGCATGAAAATCACTTTAAACATGCTAATTTTAGCTCTAACACTGATGATCCACCTACAAATGTGAACTGACGTTCAAAAATAAAACATTTGAAAACGGACCATTTTCCACATTTCTGAAGCATGACGTAATGGGGGGGTGTTATCTTTTTTGTCGAAAATCAGCCGTTTTTGCTCAAACATTAAATGCCTCCAAATAGTATTTAATTCACTTCCAGAGCCCCTGGAAGCATGAAAATCACTTTAAACATGCTAATTTTAGCTCTAACACTGATGATCCACCTACAAATGTGAACTGACGTTCAAAAATAAAACATTTGAAAACAGGCCATTTTCCACATTTCTGAAGCATGACGTAATGGGGGGGTGTTATCTCTTTTGTCGAAAATCAGCCGTTTTTGCTCGAACATTAAATGCCTCCAAATGGTATTTAATTAACTTCCCGGGGTGAAGAAACCCTTTTTGAGAACTCAGAGTGAGTAAATTGGCCATTTTCATGCACTTTTAACCATTCCATAAATCTTGTGTTTAGGGCCCCTGGAAGCATGAAAATCACTTTAAACATGCTAATTTTAGCTCTAACACTGATGATCCACCTACAAATGTGAACTGACGTTCAAAAATAAAACATTTGAAAACGGACCATTTTCCACATTTCTGAAGCATGACGTAATGGGGGGGTGTTATCTCTTTTGTCGAAAATCAGCCGTTTTTGCTCGAACATTAAATGCCTCCAAATGGTATTTAATTAACTTCCGGGGGTGAAGAAACCCTTTTTGAGAACTCAGAGTGAGTAAATTGGCCATTTTCATGCACTTTTAACCATTCCATAAATCTTGTGTTTAGGGCCCCTGGAAGCATGAAAATCACTTTAAACATGCTAATTTTAGCTCTAACTCTGATGATCCACCTACAAATGTGAACTGACGTTCAAAAATAAAACATTTGAAAACGGACCATTTTTCACATTTGTGAAGCATGACGTAATGGGGGGGGTGTTATCTCTTTTGTCGAAAATCAGCCGTTTTTGCTCAAACATTAAATGCCTCCAAATAGTATTTAATTCACTTCCAGAGCCCCTGGAAGCATGAAAATCACTTTAAACATGCTAATTTTAGCTCTAACACTGATGATCCACCTACAAATATGAACTGACGTTCAAAAATAAAACATTTGAAAACGGACCATTTTCCACATTTCTGAAGCATGACGTAATGGGGGGTTGTTATCTCTTTTGTCGAAAATCAGCTGTTTTTGCTCGAACATTAAATGCCTCCAAATGATATTTAATTAACTTCCCGGGGTGAAGAAACCCTTTTTGAGAACTCAGAGTGAGTAATTGGCCATTTTCATGCACTTTTAACCATTCCATAAATCTTGTGTTTAGGGCCCCTGGAAGCATGAAAATCACTTTAAACATGCTAATTTTAGCTCTAACACTGATTATCCACCTACAAATGTTAACTGACGTTCAAAAATAAAACATTTGAAAACGGACCATTTTCCACATTTCTTAAGCATGACGTAATGGGGGGTGTTATCTCTTTTGTCGAAAACCAGCCGTTTTTGCTCGAACATTAAATGCCTCCAAATGGTATTTAATTAACTTCCCGAGCCCCTGGAAGCATGAAAATCACTTTAAACATGCTAATTTTAGCTCTAACACTGATGATCCACCTACAAATGTGAACTGACGTTCAAAAATAAAACATTTGAAAACGGACCATTTTCCACATTTCTGAAGCATGACGTAATGGGGGGTGTTATCTCTTTTGTCGAAAATCAGCCGTTTTTGCTCGAACATTACATGCCTCCAAATGGTATTTAATTAACTTCCTGGGGTGAAGAAACCCTTTTTGAGAACTCAGAGTGAGTAAATTGGCCATTTTCATGCACTTTTAACCATTCCATAAATCTTGTGTTTAGGGCCCCTGGAAGCATGAAAATCACTTTAAACATGCTAATTTTAGCTCTAACACTGATGATCCACCTACAAATGTGAACTGACGTTCAAAAATAAAACATTTGAAAACGGACCATTTTCCACATTTCTGAAGCATGACGTAATGGGGGGGTGTTATCTCTTTTGTCGAAAATCAGCCGTTTTTGCTCGAACATTAAATGCCTCAAAATGGTATTTAATTAACTTCCCGAGCCCTTGGAAGCATGAAAATCACTTTAAACATGCTAATTTTAGCTCTCACACTGATGATCCACCTACAAATGTGAACTGATGTTCAAAAATAAAACATTTGAAAACGGACCATTTTCCACATTTCTGAAGCATGACGTAATGGGGGGGTGTTATCTCTTTTGTCGAAAAATAAGCCGTTTTTGCTCGAACATTAAATGCCTCCAAATGGTATTTAATTAACTTCCCGGGGTGAAGAAACCCTTATTGAGAACTCAGAGTGAGTAAATTGGCCATTTTCATGCACTTTTAACCATTCCATAAATCTTGTGTTTAGGGCCCCTGGAAGCATGAAAATCACTTTAAACATGCCAATGTTAGCTCTAACACTGATGATCCACCTACGAATGTGAACTGACGTTCAAAAATAAAACATTTGAAAACGGACCATTTTCCACATTTCTGAAGCATGACGTAATGGGGGGGTGTTATCTTTTTTGTCGAAAATCAGCCGTTTTTGCTTGAACATTAAATGCCTCCAAATAGTATTTAATTCACTTCCCGAGCCCCTGGAAGCATGAAAATCACTTTAAACATGCTAATTCGAGCTCTAACACTGATGATCCACCTACAAATGTGAACTGACGTTCAAAAATAAAACATTTGAAAACGGACCATTTTCCACATTTCTGAAGCATGACGTAATGGGGGGGGTGTTATCTCTTTTGTCGAAAATCAGCCGTTTTTGCTCGAATATTAAATGCCTCCAAATGTTATTTATTTAACTTCCCGAGCCCCTGGAAGCATGAAAATCACTTTAAACATGCTAATTTTAGCTCTAACACTGATGATCCACCTACAAATGTGAACTGACGTTCAAAAATAAAACATTTGAAAACGGACCATTTTCCACATTTCTGAAGCATGACGTAATGGGGGGGTGTTATCTCTTTTGTCGAAAATCAGCCGTTTTTGCTCAAACATTAAATGCCTCCAAATAGTATTTAATTCACTTCCAGAGCCCCTGGAAGCATGAAAATCACTTTAAACATGCTAATTTTAGCTCTAACACTGATGATCCACCTACAAATGTGAACTGACGTTCAAAAATAAAACATTTGAAAACGGACCATTTTCCACATTTCTGAAGCATGACGTAATGGGGGGGTGTTATCTCTTTTGTCGAAAATCACCCGTTTTTGCTCGAACATTAAATGCCTCCAAATGTTATTTAATTAACTTCCCGGGGTGAAGAAACCCTTTTTGAGAACTCAGAGTGAGTAAATTGGCCATTTTCATGCACTTTTAACCATTCCATAAATCTTGTGTTTAGGGCCCCTGGAAGCATGAAAATCACTTTAAACATGCTAATTTTAGCTCTAACACTGATAATCCACCTACAAATGTGAACTGACGTTCAAAAATAAAACATTTGAAAACGGACCATTTTCCACATTTCTGAAGCATGACGTAATGGGGGGGTGTTATCTCTTTTGTCGAAAATCAGCCGTTTTTGCTTGAACATTAAATGCCTCCAAATGGTATTTAATTAACTTCCAGAGCCCCTGGAAGCATGAAACTCACTTTAAACATGCTAATTTTAGCTCTAACACTGATGATCCACCTACAAATGTGAACTGACGTTCAAAAATAAAACATTTGAAAACGGACCATTTTCCACATTTCTGAAGCATGACGTAATGGGGGGATGTTATCTCTTTTGTCGAAAATCAGCCGTTTTTGCTCAAACATTAAATGCCTCCAAATAGTATTTAATTCACTTCCAGAGCCCCTGGAAGCATGAAAATCACTTTAAACATGCTAATTTTAGCTCTAACACTGATGATCCACCTACAAATGTGAACTGACGTTCAAAAATAAAACATTTGAAAACGGACCATTTTCCACATTTCTGAAGCATGACGTAATGGGGGGGTGTTATCTCTTTTGTCGAAAATCAGCCGTTTTTGCTCGAACATTAAATGCCTCCAAATGGTATTTAATTAACTTCCCGGGGTGAAGAAACCCTTTTTGAGAACTCAGAGTGAGTAAATTGGCCATTTTCATGCACTTTTAACCATTCCATAAATCTTGTGTTTAGGGCCCCTGGAAGCATGAAAATCACTTTAAACATGCTAATTTTAGCTCTAACACTGATGATCCACCTACAAATGTGAACTGACGTTCAAAAATAAAACATTTGAAAACGGACCATTTTCCACATTTCTGAAGCATGACGTAATGGGGGGGTGTTATCTCTTTTGTCGAAAATCAGCCGTTTTTGCTCGAACATTAAATGCCTCCAAATGGTATTTAATTAACTTCCGGGGGTGAAGAAACCCTTTTTGAGAACTCAGAGTGAGTAAATTGGCCATTTTCATGCACTTTTAACCATTCCATAAATCTTGTGTTTAGGGCCCCTGGAAGCATGAAAATCACTTTAAACATGCCAATGTTAGCTCTAACACTGATGATCCACCTACGAATGTGAACTGACGTTCAAAAATAAAACATTTGAAAACGGACCATTTTCCACATTTCTGAAGCATGACGTAATGGGGGGGTGTTATCTCTTTTGTCGAAAATCAGCCATTTTTGCTCGAACATTAAATGCCTCCAAATGGTATTTAATTAACTTCCCGAGCTCCTGGAAGCATGAAAATCACTTTAAACATGCTAATTTTAGCTCTAACACTGATGATCCACCTACAAATGTGAACTGACGTTCAAAAATAAAACATTTGAAAACGGACCATTTTCCACATTTCTGAAGCATGACGTAATGGGGGGGGTGTTATCTCTTTTGTCGAAAATCAGCCGTTTTTGCTCGAACATTAAATGCCTCCAAATGTTATTTATTTAACTTCCCGAGCCCCTGGAAGCATGAAAATCACTTTAAACATGCTAATTTTAGCTCTAACACTGATGATCCACCTACAAATGTGAACTGACGTTCAAAAATAAAACATTTGAAAACGGACCATTTTCCACATTTCTGAAGCATGACGTAATGGGGGGGGTGTTATCTCTTTTGTCGAAAATCAGCCGTTTTTGCTCAAACATTAAATGCCTCCAAATAGTATTTAATTCACTTCCAGAGCCCCTGGAAGCATGAAAATCACTTTAAACATGCTAATTTTAGCTCTAACACTGATGATCCACCTACAAATGTGAACTGACGTTCAAAAATAAAACATTTGAAAACGGACCATTTTCCACATTTCTGAAGCATGACGTAATGGGGGGGTGTTATCTCTTTTGTCGAAAATCACCCGTTTTTGCTCGAACATTAAATGCCTCCAAATGTTATTTAATTAACTTCCCGGGGTGAAGAAACCCTTTTTGAGAACTCAGAGTGAGTAAATTGGCCATTTTCATGCACTTTTAACCATTCCATAAATCTTGTGTTTAGGGCCCCTGGAAGCATGAAAATCACTTTAAACATGCTAATTTTAGCTCTAACACTGATAATCCACCTACAAATGTGAACTGACGTTCAAAAATAAAACATTTGAAAACGGACCATTTTCCACATTTCTGAAGCATGACGTAATGGGGGGGTGTTATCTCTTTTGTCGAAAATCAGCCGTTTTTGCTTGAACATTAAATGCCTCCAAATGGTATTTAATTAACTTCCAGAGCCCCTGGAAGCATGAAACTCACTTTAAACATGCTAATTTTAGCTCTAACACTGATGATCCACCTACAAATGTGAACTGACGTTCAAAAATAAAACATTTGAAAACGGACCATTTTCCACATTTCTGAAGCATGACGTAATGGGGGGATGTTATCTCTTTTGTCGAAAATCAGCCGTTTTTGCTCAAACATTAAATGCCTCCAAATAGTATTTAATTCACTT
Source organism: Lissotriton vulgaris (assembly GCF_964263255.1). Lineage (NCBI taxonomy): Eukaryota > Metazoa > Chordata > Amphibia > Caudata > Salamandridae > Lissotriton > Lissotriton vulgaris. The sequence goes on along the minus strand of NW_028244251.1, from coordinate 87,340 downwards.
CCAGAGCCCCTGGAAGCATGAAAATCACTTTAAACATGCTAATTTTAGCTCTAACACTGATGATCCACCTACAAATGTGAACTGACGTTCAAAAATAAAACATTTGAAAACGGACCATTTTCCACATTTCTGAAGCATGACGTAATGGGGGGGTGTTATCTCTTTTGTCGAAAATCAGCCGTTTTTGCTCGAACATTAAATGCCTCCAAATGGTATTTAATTAACTTCCCGGGGTGAAGAAACCCTTTTTGAGAACTCAGAGTGAGTAAATTGGCCATTTTCATGCACTTTTAACCATTCCATAAATCTTGTGTTTAGGGCCCCTGGAAGCATGAAAATCACTTTAAACATGCTAATTTTAGCTCTAACACTGATGATCCACCTACAAATGTGAACTGACGTTCAAAAATAAAACATTTGAAAACGGACCATTTTCCACATTTCTGAAGCATGACGTAATGGGGGGGTGTTATCTCTTTTGTCGAAAATCAGCCGTTTTTGCTCGAACATTAAATGCCTCCAAATGGTATTTAATTAACTTCCGGGGGTGAAGAAACCCTTTTTGAGAACTCAGAGTGAGTAAATTGGCCATTTTCATGCACTTTTAACCATTCCATAAATCTTGTGTTTAGGGCCCCTGGAAGCATGAAAATCACTTTAAACATGCTAATTTTAGCTCTAACACTGATGATCCACCTACAAATGTGAACTGACGTTCAAAAATAAAACATTTGAAAACGGACCATTTTCCACATTTGTGAAGCATGACGTAATGGGGGGGTGTTATCTCTTTTGTCGAAAATCAGCCGTTTTTGCTCAAACATTAAATGCCTCCAAATAGTATTTAATTCACTTCCAGAGCCCCTGGAAGCATGAAAATCACTTTAAACATGCTAATTTTAGCTCTAACACTGATGATCCACCTACAAATATGAACTGACGTTCAAAAATAAAACATTTGAAAACGGACCATTTTCCACATTTCTGAAGCATGACGTAATGGGGGGTTGTTATCTCTTTTGTCGAAAATCAGCTGTTTTTGCTCGAACATTAAATGCCTCCAAATGGTATTTAATTAACTTCCCGGGGTGAAGAAACCCTTTTTGAGAACTCAGAGTGAGTAATTGGCCATTTTCATGCACTTTTAACCATTCCATAAATCTTGTGTTTAGGGCCCCTGGAAGCATGAAAATCACTTTAAACATGCTAATTTTAGCTCTAACACTGATGATCCACCTACAAATGTGAACTGACGTTCAAAAATAAAACATTTGAAAACGGACCATTTTCCACATTTCTTAAGCATGACGTAATGGGGGGTGTTATCTCTTTTGTCGAAAACCAGCCATTTTTGCTCGAACATTAAATGCCTCCAAATGGTATTTAATTAACTTCCCGAGCCCCTGGAAGCATGAAAATCACTTTAAACATGCTAATTTTAGCTCTAACACTGATGATCCACCTACAAATGTGAACTGACGTTCAAAAATAAAACATTTGAAAACGGACCATTTTCCACATTTCTGAAGCATGACGTAATGGGGGGGTGTTATCTCTTTTGTCGAAAATCAGCCGTTTTTGCTCGAACATTACATGCCTCCAAATGGTATTTAATTAACTTCCTGGGGTGAAGAAACCCTTTTTGAGAACTCAGAGTGAGTAAATTGGCCATTTTCATGCACTTTTAACCATTCCATAAATCTTGTGTTTAGGGCCCCTGGAAGCATGAAAATCACTTTAAACATGCTAATTTTAGCTCTAACACTGATGATCCACCTACAAATGTGAACTGACGTTCAAAAATAAAACATTTGAAAACGGACCATTTTCCACATTTCTGAAGCATGACGTAATGGGGGGGTGTTATCTCTTTTGTCGAAAATCAGCCGTTTTTGCTCGAACATTAAATGCCTCCAAATGGTATTTAATTAACTTCCCAAGCCCTTGGAAGCATGAAAATCACTTTAAACATGCTAATTTTAGCTCTCACACTGATGATCCACCTACAAATGTGAACTGACGTTCAAAAATAAAACATTTGAAAACGGACCATTTTCCACATTTCTGAAGCATGACGTAATGGGGGGGTGTTATCTCTTTTGTCGAAAAATAAGCAGTTTTTGCTCGAACATTAAATGCCTCCAAATGGTATTTAATTAACTTCCTGGGGTGAAGAAACCCTTTTTGAGAACTCAGAGTGAGTAAATTGGCCATTTTCATGCACTTTTAACCATTCCATAAATCTTGTGTTTAGGTCCCCTGGAAGCATGAAAATCACTTTAAACATGCCAATGTTAGCTCTAACACTGATGATCCACCTACAAATGTGAACTGACGTTCAAAAATAAAACATTTGAAAACGGACCATTTTCCACATTTCTGAAGCATGACGTAATGGGGGGGTGTTATCTCTTTTGTCGAAAATCAGCCATTTTTGCTCGAACATTAAATGCCTCCAAATGGTATTTAATTAACTTCCCGGGGTGAAGAAACCCTTTTTGAGAACTCAGAGTGAGTAATTGGCCATTTTCATGCACTTTTAACCATTCCATAAATCTTGTGTTTAGGGCCCCTGGAAGCATGAAAATCACTTTAAACATGCTAATTTTAGCTCTAACACTGATGATCCACCTACAAATGTGAACTGACGTTCAAAAATAAAACATTTGAAAACGGACCATTTTCCACATTTCTTAAGCATGACGTAATGGGGGGGTGTTATCTCTTTTGTCGAAAACCAGCCGTTTTTGCTCGAACATTAAATGCCTCCAAATGGTATTTAATTAACTTCCCGAGCAACTGGAAGCATGAAAATCACTTTAAACATGCTAATTTTAGCTCTAACACTGATGATCCACCTACAAATGTGAACTGACGTTCAAAAATAAAACATTTGAAAACGGACCATTTTCCACATTTCTGAAGCATGACGTAATGGGGGGTGTTATCTCTTTTGTCGAAAATCAGCCGTTTTTGCTCGAACATTAAATGCCTCCAAATGGTATTTAATTAACTTCCCGAGCTCCTGGAAGCATGAAAATCACTTTAAACATGCTAATTTTAGCTCTAACACTGATGATCCACCTACAAATGTGAACTGACGTTCAAAAATAAAACATTTGAAAACGGACCATTTTCCACATTTCTGAAGCATGACGTAATGGGGGGGTGTTATCTCTTTTGTCGAAAATCAGCCGTTTTTGCTTGAACATTAAATGCCTCCAAATAGTATTTAATTCACTTCCCGAGCCCCTGGAAGCATGAAAATCACTTTAAACATGCTAATTTGAGCTCTAACACTGATGATCCACCTACAAATGTGAACTGACGTTCAAAAATAAAACATTTGAAAACGGACCATTTTCCACATTTCTGAAGCATGACGTAATGGGGGGGTGTTATCTCTTTTGTCGAAAATCAGCTGTTTTTGCTCGAACATTAAATGCCTCCAAATGGTATTTATTTAACTTCCCGAGCCCCTGGAAGCATGAAAATCACTTTAAACATGCTAATTTTAGCTCTAACACTGATGATCCACCTACAAATGTGAACTGACGTTCAAAAATAAAACATTTGAAAACAGACCATTTTCCACATTTCTGAAGCATGACGTAATGGGGGGTGTTATCTCTTTTGTCGAAAATCAGCCGTTTTTGCTCGAACATTAAATGCCTCCAAATGGTATTTATTTAACTTCCCGAGCCCCTGGAAGCATGAAAATCACTTTAAACATACTAATTTTAGCTCTAACACTGATGATCCACCTACAAATATGAACTGACGTTCAATAATAAAACATTTGAAAACGGACCATTTTCCAATTTTCTGAAGCATGACGTAATGGGGGGGTGTTATCTCTTTTGTCGAAAATCAGCCATTTTTGCTCGAACATTAAATGCCTCCGAATGGTATTTAATTAACTTCCCTGGGTGAAGAAACCCTTTTTGAGAACTCAGAGTGAGTAAATTGGCCATTTTCATGCACTTTTAACCATTCCATAAATCTTGTGTTTAGGGCCCCTGGAAGCATGAAAATCACTTTAAACATGCTAATTTTAGCTCTAACACTGATGATCCACCTACAAATGTGAACTGACGTTCAAAAATAAAACATTTGAAAACGGACCATTTTCCACATTTCTGAAGCATGACGTAATGGGGGGGTGTTATCTCTTTTGTCGAAAATCAGCCGTTTTTGCTCGAACATTAAATGCCTCCAAATGGTATTTAATTAACTTCCGGGGGTGAAGAAACCCTTTTTGAGAACTCAGAGTGAGTAAATTGGCCATTTTTATGCTCTTTTAACCATTCCATAAATCTTGTGTTTAGGGCCCCTGGAAGCATGAAAATCACTTTAAACATGCTAATTTTAGCTCTAACACTGATGATCCACCTACAAATGTGAACTGACGTTCAAAAATAAAACATTTGAAAACGGACCGTTTTCCACATTTGTGAAGCATGACGTAAGGGGGGGGTGTTATATCTTTTGTCGAAAATCAGCCGTTTTTGCTCAAACATTAAATGCCTCCAAATAGTATTTAATTCACTTCCAGAGCCCCTGGAAGCATGAAAATCACTTTAAACATGCTAATTTTAGCTCTAACACTGATGATCCACCTACAAATGTGAACTGACGTTCAAAAATAAAACATTTGAAAACGGACCATTTTCCACATTTCTGAAGCATGACGTAATGGGGGGGTGTTATCTCTTTTGTCGAAAATCAGCCGTTTTTGCTCGAACATTACATGCCTCCAAATGGTATTTAATTAACTTCCTGGGGTGAAGAAACCCTTTTTGAGAACTCAGAGTGAGTAAATTGGCCATTTTCATGCACTTTTAACCATTCCATAAATCTTGTGTTTAGGGCCCCTGGAAGCATGAAAATCACTTTAAACATGCTAATTTTAGCTCTAACACTGATGATCCACCTACAAATGTGAACTGACGTTCAAAAATAAAACATTTGAAAACGGACCATTTTCCACATTTCTGAAGCATGACGTAATGGAGGGGGTGTTATCTCTTTTGTCGAAAATCAGCCGTTTTTGCTCGAACATTAAATGCCTCCAAATGGTATTTAATTAACTTCCCAAGCCCTTGGAAGCATGAAAATCACTTTAAACATGCTAATTTTAGCTCTCACACTGATGATCCACCTACAAATGTGAACTGACGTTCAAAAATAAAACATTTGAAAACGGACCATTTTCCACATTTCTGAAGCATGACGTAATGGGGGGGTGTTATCTCTTTTGTCGAAAAATAAGCAGTTTTTGCTCGAACATTAAATGCCTCCAAATGGTATTTAATTACCTTCCCGGGGTGAAGAAACCCTTTTTGAGAACTCAGAGTGAGTAATTGGCCATTTTCATGCACTTTTAACCATTCCATAAATCTTGTGTTTAGGGCCCCTGGAAGCATGAAAATCACTTTAAACATGCTAATTTTAGCTCTAACACTGATGATCCACCTACAAATGTGAACTGACGTTCAAAAATAAAACATTTGAAAACGGACCATTTTCCACATTTCTTAAGCATGACGTAATGGGGGGGTGTTATCTCTTTTGTCGAAAACCAGCCGTTTTTGCTCGAACATTAAATGCCTCCAAATGGTATTTAATTAACTTCCCGAGCCCCTGGAAGCATGAAAATCACTTTAAACATGCTAATTTTAGCTCTAACACTGATGATCCACCTACAAATGTGAACTGACGTTCAAAAATAAAACATTTGAAAACGGACCATTTTCCACATTTCTGAAGCATGACGTAATGGGGGGGTGTTATCTCTTTTGTAGAAAATCAGCCGTTTTTGCTCGAACATTACATGCCTCCAAATGGTATTTAATTAACTTCCTGGGGTGAAGAAACCCTTTTTGAGAACTCAGAGTGAGTAAATTGGCCATTTTCATGCACTTTTAACCATTCCATAAATCTTGTGTTTAGGGCCCCTGGAAGCATGAAAATCACTTTAAACATGCTAATTTTAGCTCTAACACTGATGATCCACCTACAAATGTGAACTGACGTTCAAAAATAAAACATTTGAAAACGGACCATTTTCCACATTTCTGAAGCATGACGTAATGGGGGGTTGTTATCTCTTTTGTCGAAAATCAGCTGTTTTTGCTCGAACATTAAATGCCTCCAAATGGTATTTAATTAACTTCCCGGGGTGAAGAAACCCTTTTTGAGAACTCAGAGTGAGTAAGTGGCCATTTTCATGCACTTTTAACCATTCCATAAATCTTGTGTTTAGGGCCCCTGGAAGCATGAAAATCACTTTAAACATGCTAATTTTAGCTCTAACACTGATGATCCACCTACAAATGTGAACTGACGTTCAAAAATAAAACATTTGAAAACGGACCATTTTCCACATTTCTGAAGCATGACGTAATGGGGGGGTGTTATCTCTTTTGTCGAAAATCAGCCGTTTTTGCTCGAACATTAAATGCCTCCAAATGGTATTTAATTAACTTCCGGGGGTGAAGAAACCCTTTTTGAGAACTCAGAGTGAGTAAATTGGCCATTTTTATGCTCTTTTAACCATTCCATAAATCTTGTGTTTAGGGCCCCTGGAAGCATGAAAATCACTTTAAACATGCTAATTTTAGCTCTAACACTGATGATCCACCTACAAATGTGAACTGACGTTCAAAAATAAAACATTTGAAAACGGACCGTTTTCCACATTTGTGAAGCATGACGTAAGGGGGGGGTGTTATATCTTTTGTCGAAAATCAGCCGTTTTTGCTCAAACATTAAATGCCTCCAAATAGTATTTAATTCACTTCCAGAGCCCCTGGAAGCATGAAAATCACTTTAAACATGCTAATTTTAGCTCTAACACTGATGATCCACCTACAAATGCGAACTGACGTTCAAAAATAAAACATTTGAAAACGGACCATTTTCCACATTTCTGAAGCATGACGTAATGGGGGGGTGTTATCTCTTTTGTCGAAAATCAGCCGTTTTTGCTCGAACATTACATGCCTCCAAATGGTATTTAATTAACTTCCTGGGGTGAAGAAACCCTTTTTGAGAACTCAGAGTGAGTAAATTGGCCATTTTCATGCACTTTTAACCATTCCATAAATCTTGTATTTAGGGCCCCTGGAAGCATGAAAATCACTTTAAACATGCTAATTTTAGCTCTAACACTGATGATCCACCTACAAATGTGAACTGACGTTCAAAAATAAAACATTTGAAAACGGACCATTTTCCACATTTCTGAAGCATGACGTAATGGGGGTTGTTATCTCTTTTGTCGAAAATCAGCCGTTTTTGCTCGAACATTAAATGCCTCCAAATGGTATTTAATTAACTTCCCAAGCCCTTGGAAGCATGAAAATCACTTTAAACATGCTAATTTTAGCTCTCACACTGATGATCCACCTACAAATGTGAACTGACGTTCAAAAATAAAACATTTGAAAACGGACCATTTTCCACATTTCTGAAGCATGACGTAATGGGGGGGTGTTATCTCTTTTGTCGAAAAATAAGCAGTTTTTGCTCGAACATTAAATGCCTCCAAATGGTATTTAATCAACTTCCCGGGGTGAAGAAACCCTTTTTGAGAACTCAGAGTGAGTAAATTGGCCATTTTCATGCACTTTTAACCATTCCATAAATTTTGTGTTTAGGTCCCCTGGAAGCATGAAAATCACTTTAAACATGCCAATGTTAGCTCTAACACTGATGATCCACCTACAAATGTGAACTGACGTTCAAAAATAAAACATTTGAAAACGGACCATTTTCCACATTTCTGTAGCATGACGTAATGGGGGGGTGTTATCTCTTTTGTCGAAAATCAGCCATTTTTGCTCGAACATTAAATGCCTCCAAATGGTATTTAATTAACTTCCCGAGCTCCTGGAAGCATGAAAATCACTTTAAACATGCTAATTTTAGCTCTAACACTGATGATCCACCTACAAATGTGAACTGACGTTCAAAAATAAAACATTTGAAAACGGACCATTTTCCACATTTCTGAAGCATGACGTAATGGGGGGGTGTTATCTCTTTTGTCGAAAATCAGCCGTTTTTGCTCGAACATGAAATGCCTCCAAATGGTATTTAATTAACTTCCCGGGGTGAAGAAACCCTTTTTGAGAACTCAGAGTGAGTAATTGGCCATTTTCATGCACTTTTAACCATTCCATAAATCTTGTGTTTAGGGCCCCTGGAAGCATGAAAATCACTTTAAACATGCTAATTTTAGCTCTAACACTGATGATCCACCTACAAATGTGAACTGACGTTCAAAACTAAAACATTTGAAAACGGACCATTTTCCACATTTCTTAAGCATGACGTAATGGGGGGGTGTTATCTCTTTTGTCGAAAACCAGCCGTTTTTGCTCGAACATTAAATGCCTCCAAATGGTATTTAATTAACTTCCCGAGCCCCTGGAAGCATGAAAATCACTTTAAACATGCTAATTTTAGCTCTAACACTGATGATCCACCTACAAATGTGAACTGACGTTCAAAAATAAAACATTTGAAAACGAACCATTTTCCACATTTCTGAAGCATGACGTAATGGGGGGGTGTTATCTCTTTTGTCGAAAATCAGCCGTTTTTGCTCGAACATTAAATGCCTCCAAATGGTATTTAATTACCTTCCCGGGGTGAAGAAACCCTTTTTGAGAACTCAGAGTGAGTAATTGGCCATTTTCATGCACTTTTAACCATTCCATAAATCTTGTGTTTAGGGCCCCTGGAAGCATGAAAATCACTTTAAACATGCTAATTTTAGCTCTAACACTGATGATCCACCTACAAATGTGAACTGACGTTCAAAAATAAAACATTTGAAAACGGACCATTTTCCACATTTCTTAAGCATGACGTAATGGGGGGGTGTTATCTCTTTTGTCGAAAACCAGCCGTTTTTGCTCGAACATTAAATGCCTCCAAATGGTATTTAATTAACTTCCCGAGCCCCTGGAAGCATGAAAATCACTTTAAACATGCTAATTTTAGCTCTAACACTGATGATCCACCTACAAATGTGAACTGACGTTCAAAAATAAAACATTTGAAAACGGACCATTTTCCAAATTTCTGAAGCATGACGTAATGGGGGGGTGTTATCTCTTTTGTCGAAAATCAGCCGTTTTTGCTCGAACATTACATGCCTCCAAATGGTATTTAATTAACTTCCTGGGGTGAAGAAACCCTTTTTGAGAACTCAGAGTGAGTAAATTGGCCATTTTCATGCACTTTTAACCATTCCATAAATCTTGTGTTTAGGGCCCCTGGAAGCATGAAAATCACTTTAAACATGCTAATTTTAGCTCTAACACTGATGATCCACCTACAAATGTGAACTGACGTTCAAAAATAAAACATTTGAAAACGGACCATTTTCCACATTTCTGAAGCATGACGTAATGGGGGGGTGTTATCTCTTTTGTCGAAAATCAGCCGTTTTTGCTCGAACATTAAATGCCTCCAAATGGTATTTAATTAACTTCCCGAGCCCTTGGAAGCATGAAAATCACTTTAAACATGCTAATTTTAGCTCTCACACTGATGATCCACCTACAAATGTGAACTGATGTTCAAAAATAAAACATTTGAAAACGGACCATTTTCCACATTTCTGAAGCATGACGTAATGGGGGGGTGTTATCTCTTTTGTCGAAAAATAAGCCGTTTTTGCTCGAACATTAAATGCCTCCAAATGGTATTTAATTAACGTCCCGGGGTGAAGAAACCCTTATTGAGAACTCAGAGTGAGTAAATTGGCCATTTTCATGCACTTTTAACCATTCCATAAATCTTGTGTTTAGGGCCCCTGGAAGCATGAAAATCACTTTAAACATGCCAATGTTAGCTCTAACACTGATGATCCACCTACAAATGTGAACTGACGTTCAAAAATAAAACATTTGAAAACGGACCATTTTCCACATTTCTGAAGCATGACGTAATGGGGGGGTGTTATCTCTTTTGTCGAAAATCAGCCATTTTTGCTCGAACATTAAATGCCTCCAAATGGTATTTAATTAACTTCCCGAGCTCCTGGAAGCATGAAAATCACTTTAAACATGCTAATTTTAGCTCTAACACTGATGATCCACCTACAAATGTGAACTGACGTTCAAAAATAAAACATTTGAAAACGGACCATTTTCCACATTTCTGAAGCATGACGTAATGGGGGGGTGTTATCTCTTTTGTCGAAAATCAGCCGTTTTTGCTTGAACATTAAATGCCTCCAAATAGTATTTAATTCACTTCCCGAGCCCCTGGAAGCATGAAAATCACTTTAAACATGCTAATTTGAGCTCTAACACTGATGATCCACCTACAAATGTGAACTGACGTTCAAAAATAAAACATTTGAAAACGGACCATTTTCCACATTTCTGAAGCATGACGTAATGGGGGGGTGTTATCTCTTTTGTCGAAAATCAGCCGTTTCTGCTCAAACATTAAATGCCTCCAAATGGTATTTAATTAACTTCCCTGGGTGAAGAAACCCTTTTTGAGAACTCAGAGTGAGTAAATTGGCCATTTTCATGCACTTTTAACCATTCCATAAATCTTGTGTTTAGGGCCCCTGGAAGCATGAAAATAACTTTAAACATGCTAATTTTAGCTCTAACACTGATGATCCACCTACAAATGTGAACTGACGTTCAAAAATAAAACATTTGAAAACGGACCATTTTCCAAATTTCTGAAGCATGACGTAATGGGGGGGTGTTATCTCTTTTGTCGAAAATCAGCCGTTTTTGCTCGAACATTAAATGCCTCCAAATGGTATTTAATTAACTTCCGGGGGTGAAGAAACCCTTTTTGAGAACTCAGAGTGAGTAAATTGGCCATTTTCATGCACTTTTAACCATTCCATAAATCTTGTGTTTAGGGCCCCTGGAAGCATGAAAATCACTTTAAACATGCTAATTTTAGCTCTAACACTGATGATCCACCTACAAATGTGAACTGACGTTCAAAACTAAAACATTTGAAAACGGACCATTTTCCACATTTCTTAAGCATGACGTAATGGGGGGGTGTTATCTCTTTTGTCGAAAACCAGCCGTTTTTGCTCGAACATTAAATGCCTCCAAATGGTATTTAATTAACTTCCCGAGCCCCTGGAAGCATGAAAATCACTTTAAACATGCTAATTTTAGCTCTAACACTGATGATCCACCTACAAATGTGAACTGACGTTCAAAAATAAAACATTTGAAAACGAACCATTTTCCACATTTCTGAAGCATGACGTAATGGGGGGGTGTTATCTCTTTTGTCGAAAATCAGCCGTTTTTGCTCGAACATTAAATGCCTCCAAATGGTATTTAATTACCTTCCCGGGGTGAAGAAACCCTTTTTGAGAACTCAGAGTGAGTAATTGGCCATTTTCATGCACTTTTAACCATTCCATAAATCTTGTGTTTAGGGCCCCTGGAAGCATGAAAATCACTTTAAACATGCTAATTTTAGCTCTAACACTGATGATCCACCTACAAATGTGAACTGACGTTCAAAAATAAAACATTTGAAAACGGACCATTTTCCACATTTCTTAAGCATGACGTAATGGGGGGGTGTTATCTCTTTTGTCGAAAACCAGCCGTTTTTGCTCGAACATTAAATGCCTCCAAATGGTATTTAATTAACTTCCCGAGCCCCTGGAAGCATGAAAATCACTTTAAACATGCTAATTTTAGCTCTAACACTGATGATCCACCTACAAATGTGAACTGACGTTCAAAAATAAAACATTTGAAAACGGACCATTTTCCACATTTCTGAAGCATGACGTAATGGGGGGGTGTTATCTCTTTTGTCGAAAATCAGCCGTTTTTGCTCGAACATTACATGCCTCCAAATGGTATTTAATTAACTTCCTGGGGTGAAGAAACCCTTTTTGAGAACTCAGAGTGAGTAAATTGGCCATTTTCATGCACTTTTAACCATTCCATAAATCTTGTGTTTAGGGCCCCTGGAAGCATGAAAATCACTTTAAACATGCTAATTTTAGCTCTAACACTGATGATCCACCTACAAATGTGAACTGACGTTCAAAAATAAAACATTTGAAAACGGACCATTTTCCACATTTCTGAAGCATGACGTAATGGGGGGGTGTTATCTCTTTTGTCGAAAATCAGCCGTTTTTGCTCGAACATTAAATGCCTCCAAATGGTATTTAATTAACTTCCCGAGCCCTTGGAAGCATGAAAATCACTTTAAACATGCTAATTTTAGCTCTCACACTGATGATCCACCTACAAATGTGAACTGATGTTCAAAAATAAAACATTTGAAAACGGACCATTTTCCACATTTCTGAAGCATGACGTAATGGGGGGGTGTTATCTCTTTTGTCGAAAAATAAGCCGTTTTTGCTCGAACATTAAATGCCTCCAAATGGTATTTAATTAACTTCCCGGGGTGAAGAAACCCTTATTGAGAACTCAGAGTGAGTAAATTGGCCATTTTCATGCACTTTTAACCATTCCATAAATCTTGTGTTTAGGGCCCCTGGAAGCATGAAAATCACTTTAAACATGCCAATGTTAGCTCTAACACTGATGATCCACCTACAAATGTGAACTGACGTTCAAAAATAAAACATTTGAAAACGGACCATTTTCCACATTTCTGAAGCATGACGTAATGGGGGGGTGTTATCTCTTTTGTCGAAAATCAGCCATTTTTGCTCGAACATTAAATGCCTCCAAATGGTATTTAATTAACTTCCCGAGCTCCTGGAAGCATGAAAATCACTTTAAACATGCTAATTTTAGCTCTAACACTGATGATCCACCTACAAATGTGAACTGACGTTCAAAAATAAAACATTTGAAAACGGACCATTTTCCACATTTCTGAAGCATGACGTAATGGGGGGGTGTTATCTCTTTTGTCGAAAATCAGCCGTTTTTGCTTGAACATTAAATGCCTCCAAATAGTATTTAATTCACTTCCCGAGCCCCTGGAAGCATGAAAATCACTTTAAACATGCTAATTTGAGCTCTAACACTGATGATCCACCTACAAATGTGAACTGACGTTCAAAAATAAAACATTTGAAAACGGACCATTTTCCACATTTCTGAAGCATGACGTAATGGGAGGGTGTTATCTCTTTTGTCGAAAATCAGCCGTTTCTGCTCAAACATTAAATGCCTCCAAATGGTATTTAATTAACTTCCCTGGGTGAAGAAACCCTTTTTGAGAACTCAGAGTGAGTAAATTGGCCATTTTCATGCACTTTTAACCATTCCATAAATCTTGTGTTTAGGGCCCCTGGAAGCATGAAAATAACTTTAAACATGCTAATTTTAGCTCTAACACTGATGATCCACCTACAAATGTGAACTGACGTTCAAAAATAAAACATTTGAAAACGGACCATTTTCCAAATTTCTGAAGCATGACGTAATGGGGGGGTGTTATCTCTTTTGTCGAAAATCAGCCGTTTTTGCTCGAACATTAAATGCCTCCAAATGGTATTTAATTAACTTCCGGGGGTGAAGAAACCCTTTTTGAGAACTCAGAGTGAGTAAATTGGCCATTTTCATGCACTTTTAACCATTCCCTAAATCTTGTGTTTAGGGCCCCTGGAAGCATGAAAATCACTTTAAACATGCTAATTTTAGCTCTAACACTGATGATCCACCTACAAATGTGAACTGACGTTCAAAAATAAAACATTTGAAAACGGACCATTTTCCACAGTTTGTGAAGCATGACGTAATGGGGGGGTGTTATCTCTTTTGTCGAAAATCAGCCGTTTTTGCTCAAACATTAAATGCCTCCAAATAGTATTTAATTCACTTCCAGAGCCCCTGGAAGCATGAAAATCACTTTAAACATGCTAATTTTAGCTCTAACACTGATGATCCACCTACAAATGTGAACTGACGTTCAAAAATAAAACATTTGAAAACGGACCATTTTCCACATTTCTGAAGCATGACGTAATGGGGGGTTGTTATCTCTTTTGTCGAAAATCAGCTGTTTTTGCTCGAACATTAAATGCCTCCAAATGGTATTTAATTAACTTCCCGGGGTGAAGAAACCCTTTTTGAGAACTCAGAGTGAGTAAGTGGCCATTTTCATGCACTTTTAACCATTCCATAAATCTTGTGTTTAGGGCCCCTGGAAGCATGAAAATCACTTTAAACATGCTAATTTTAGCTCTAACACTGATGATCCACCTACAAATGTGAACTGACGTTCAAAAATAAAACATTTGAAAATGGACCATTTTCCACATTTCTTAAGCATGACGTAATGGGGGGGTGTTATCTCTTTTGTCGAAAACCAGCCGTTTTTGCTCGAACATTAAATGCCTCCAAATGGTATTTAATTAACTTCCCGAGCCCCTGGAAGCATGAAAATCACTTTAAACATGCTAATTTTAGCTCTAACACTGATGATCCACCTACAAATGTGAACTGACGTTCAAAAATAAAACATTTGAAAACGGACCATTTTCCACATTTCTGAAGCATGACGTAATGGGGGGGTGTTATCTCTTTTGTCGAAAATCAGCCGTTTTTGCTCGAACATTACATGCCTCCAAATGGTATTTAATTAACTTCCTGAGGTGAAGAAACCCTTTTTGAGAACTCAGAGTGAGTAAATTGGCCATTTTCATGCACTTTTAACCATTCCATAAATCTTGTGTTTAGGGCCCCTGGAAGCATGAAAATCACTTTAAACATGCTAATTTTAGCTCTAACACTGATGATCCACCTACAAATGTGAACTGACGTTCAAAAATAAAACATTTGAAAACGGACCATTTTCCACATTTCTGAAGCATGACGTAATGGGGGGGTGTTATCTCTTTTGTCGAAAATCAGCCGTTTTTGCTCGAACATTAAATGCCTCCAAATGGTATTTAATTAACTTCCCGAGCCCTTGGAAGCATGAAAATCACTTTAAACATGCTAATTTTAGCTCTCACACTGATGATCCACCTACAAATGTGAACTGACGTTCAAAAATAAAACATTTGAAAACGGACCATTTTCCACATTTCTGAAGCATGACGTAATGGGGGGGTGTTATCTCTTTTGTCGAAAAATAAGCAGTTTTTGCTCGAACATTAAATGCCTCCAAATGGTATTTAATTAACTTCCCGGGGTGAAGAAACCCTTTTTGAGAACTCAGAGTGAGTAAATTGGCCATTTTCATGCACTTTTAACCATTCCATAATTCTTGTGTTTAGGTCCCCTGGAAGCATGAAAATCACTTTAAACATGCCAATGTTAGCTCTAACACTGATGATCCACCTACAAATGTGAACTGACGTTCAAAAATAAAACATTTGAAAACGGACCATTTTCCACATTTCTGAAGCATGACGTAATGGGGGGGTGTTATCTCTTTTGTCGAAAATCAGCCATTTTTGCTCGTACATTAAATGCCTCCAAATGGTATTTAATTAACTTCCTGAGCTCCTGGAAGCATGAAAATCACTTTAAACATGCTAATTTTAGCTCTAACACTGATGATCCACCTACAAATGTGAACTGACGTTCAAAAATAAAACATTTGAAAACGGACCATTTTCCACATTTCTGAAGCATGACGTAATGAAGGGGTGTTATCTCTTTTGTCGAAAATCAGCTGTTTTTGCTCGAACATTAAATGCCTCCAAATGGTATTTAATTAACTTCCCGGGGTGAAGAAACCCTTATTGAGAACTCAGAGTGAGTAAATTGGACATTTTCATGCACTTTTAACCATTCCATAAATCTTGTGTTTAGGGCCCCTGGAAGCATGAAAATCACTTTAAACATGCCAATGTTAGCTCTAACACTGAGGATCCACCTACAAATGTGAACTGACGTTCAAAAATAAAACATTTGAAAACGGACCATTTTCCACATTTCTGAAGCATGACGTAATGGGGGGGTGTTATCTCTTTTGTCGAAAATCAGCCATTTTTGCTCGAACATTAAATGCCTCCAAATGGTATTTAATTAACTTCCCGAGCCCCTGGAAGCATGAAAATCACTTTAAACATACTAATTTTAGCTCTAACACTGATGATCCACCTACAAATGTGAACTGACGTTCAAAAATAAAACATTTGAAAACGGACCATTTTCCACATTTCTGAAGCATGACGTAATGGGGGGGTGTTATCTCTTTTGTCGAAAATCAGCCGTTTTTGCTCAAACATTAAATGCCTCCAAATGGTATTTAATTAACTTCCCTGGGTGAAGAAACCCTTTTTGAGAACTCAGAGTGAGTAAATTGGCAATTTTCATGCACTTTTAACCATTCCATAAATCTTGTGTTTAGGGCCCCTGGAAGCATGAAAATCACTTTAAACATGCTAATTTTAGCTCTAACACTGATGATCCACCTACAAATGTGAACTGACGTTCAAAAATAAAACATTTGAAAACGGACCATTTTCCACATTTCTGAAGCATGACGTAATGGGGGGGTGTTATCTCTTTTGTCGAAAATCAGCCGTTTTTGCTCGAACATTAAATGCCTCCAAATGGTATTTAAATAACTTCCGGGGGTGAAGAAACCCTTTTTGAGAACTCAGAGTGAGTAAATTGGCCATTTTCATGCACTTTTAACCATTCCATAAATCTTGTGTTTAGGGCCCCTGGAAGCATGAAAATCACTTTAAACATGCTAATTTTAGCTCTAACACTGATGATCCACCTACAAATGTGAACTGACGTTCAAAAATAAAACATTTGAAAACGGACCATTTTCCACATTTCTTAAGCATGACGTAATGGGGGGGTGTTATCTCTTTTGTCGAAAATCAGCCGTTTTTGCTCAAACATTAAATGCCTCCAAATAGTATTTAATTCGCTTCCAGAGCCCCTGGAAGCATGAAAATCACTTTAAACATGCTAATTTTAGCTCTAACACTGATGATCCACCTACAATTGTGAACTGACGTTCAAAAATAAAACATTTGAAAACGGACCATTTTCCACATTTCTGAAGCATGACGTAATGGGGGGGTGTTATCTCTTTTGTCGAAAATCAGCCGTTTTTGCTCGAACATTAAATGCCTCCAAATGGTATTTAATTAACTTCCGGGGGTGAAGAAACCCTTTTTGAGAACTCAGAGTGAGTAAATTGGCCATTTTTATGCTCTTTTAACCATTCCATAAATCTTGTGTTTAGGGCCCCTGGAAGCATGAAAATCACTTTAAACATGCTAATTTTAGCTCTAACACTGATGATCCACCTACAAATGTGAACTGACGTTCAAAAATAAAACATTTGAAAACGGACCGTTTTCCACATTTGTGAAGCTTGACGTAAGGGGGGGTGTTATATCTTTTGTCGAAAATCAGCCGTTTTTGCTCAAACATTAAATGCCTCCAAATAGTATTTAATTCACTTCCAGAGCCCCTGGAAGCATGAAAATCACTTTAAACATGCTAATTTTAGCTCTAACACTGATGATCCACCTACAAATGTGAACTGACGTTCAAAAATAAAACATTTGAAAACGGACCATTTTTCACATTTCTGAAGCATGACGTAATGGGGGGGTGTTATCTCTTTTGTCGAAAATCAGCCATTTTTGCTCGAACATTACATGCCTCCAAATGGTATTTAATTAACTTCCTGGGGTGAAGAAACCCTTTTTGAGAACTCAGAGTGAGTAAATTGGCCATTTTCATGCACTTTTAACCATTCCATAAATCTTGTGTTTAGGGCCCCTAGAAGCATGAAAATCACTTTAAACATGCTAATTTTAGCTCTAACACTGATGATCCACCTACAAATGTGAACTGACGTTCAAAAATAAAACATTTGAAAACAGACCATTTTCCACATTTCTGAAGCATGACGTAATGGGGGGGTGTTATCTCTTTTGTCGAAAATCAGCCGTTTTTGCTCGAACATTAAATGCCTCCAAATGGTATTTAATTAACTTCCCGAGCCCTTGGAAGCATGAAAATCACTTTAAACATGCTAATTTTAGCTCTCACACTGATGATCCACCTACAAATGTGAACTGATGTTCAAAAATAAAACATTTGAAAACGGACCATTTTCCACATTTCTGAAGCATGACGTAATGGGGGGGTGTTATCTCTTTTGTCGAAAAATAAGCCGTTTTTGCTCGAACATTAAATGCCTCCAAATGGTATTTAATTAACTTCCCGGGGTGAAGAAACCCTTATTGAGAACTCAGAGTGAGTAAATTGGCCATTTTCATGCACTTTTAACCATTCCATAAATCTTGTGTTTAGGGCCCCTGGAAGCATGAAAATCACTTTAAACATGCCAATGTTAGCTCTAACACTGATGATCCACCTACAAATGTGAACTGACGTTCAAAAATAAAACATTTGAAAACGGACCATTTTCCACATTTCTGAAGCATGACGTAATGGGGGGGTGTTATCTCTTTTGTCGAAAATCAGCCATTTTTGCTCGAACATTAAATGCCTCCAAATGGTATTTAATTAACTTCCCGAGCTCCTGGAAGCATGAAAATCACTTTAAACATGCTAATTTTAGCTCTAACACTGATGATCCACCTACAAATGTGAACTGACGTTCAAAAATAAAACATTTGAAAACGGACCATTTTCCACATTTCTGAAGCATGACGTAATGGGGGGGTGTTATCTCTTTTGTCGAAAATCAGCCGTTTTTGCTTGAACATTAAATGCCTCCAAATAGTATTTAATTCACTTCCCGAGCCCCTGGAAGCATGAAAATCACTTTAAACATGCTAATTTGAGCTCTAACACTGATGATCCACCTACAAATGTGAACTGACGTTCAAAAATAAAACATTTGAAAACGGACCATTTTCCACATTTCTGAAGCATGACGTAATGGGGGGGTGTTATCTCTTTTGTCGAAAATCAGCCGTTTCTGCTCAAACATTAAATGCCTCCAAATGGTATTTAATTAACTTCCCTGGGTGAAGAAACCCTTTTTGAGAACTCAGAGTGAGTAAATTGGCCATTTTCATGCACTTTTAACCATTCCATAAATCTTGTGTTTAGGGCCCCTGGAAGCATGAAAATAACTTTAAACATGCTAATTTTAGCTCTAACACTGATGATCCACCTACAAATGTGAACTGACGTTCAAAAATAAAACATTTGAAAACGGACCATTTTCCAAATTTCTGAAGCATGACGTAATGGGGGGGTGTTATCTCTTTTGTCGAAAATCAGCCGTTTTTGCTCGAACATTAAATGCCTCCAAATGGTATTTAATTAACTTCCGGGGGTGAAGAAACCCTTTTTGAGAACTCAGAGTGAGTAAATTGGCCATTTTCATGCACTTTTAACCATTCCCTAAATCTTGTGTTTAGGGCCCCTGGAAGCATGAAAATCACTTTAAACATGCTAATTTTAGCTCTAACACTGATGATCCACCTACAAATGTGAACTGACGTTCAAAAATAAAACATTTGAAAACGGACCATTTTCCACAGTTTGTGAAGCATGACGTAATGGGGGGGTGTTATCTCTTTTGTCGAAAATCAGCCGTTTTTGCTCAAACATTAAATGCCTCCAAATAGTATTTAATTCACTTCCAGAGCCCCTGGAAGCATGAAAATCACTTTAAACATGCTAATTTTAGCTCTAACACTGATGATCCACCTACAAATGTGAACTGACGTTCAAAAATAAAACATTTGAAAACGGACCATTTTCCACATTTCTGAAGCATGACGTAATGGGGGGTTGTTATCTCTTTTGTCGAAAATCAGCTGTTTTTGCTCGAACATTAAATGCCTCCAAATGGTATTTAATTAACTTCCCGGGGTGAAGAAACCCTTTTTGAGAACTCAGAGTGAGTAAGTGGCCATTTTCATGCACTTTTAACCATTCCATAAATCTTGTGTTTAGGGCCCCTGGAAGCATGAAAATCACTTTAAACATGCTAATTTTAGCTCTAACACTGATGATCCACCTACAAATGTGAACTGACGTTCAAAAATAAAACATTTGAAAATGGACCATTTTCCACATTTCTTAAGCATGACGTAATGGGGGGGTGTTATCTCTTTTGTCGAAAACCAGCCGTTTTTGCTCGAACATTAAATGCCTCCAAATGGTATTTAATTAACTTCCCGAGCCCCTGGAAGCATGAAAATCACTTTAAACATGCTAATTTTAGCTCTAACACTGATGATCCACCTACAAATGTGAACTGACGTTCAAAAATAAAACATTTGAAAACGGACCATTTTCCACATTTCTGAAGCATGACGTAATGGGGGGGTGTTATCTCTTTTGTCGAAAATCAGCCGTTTTTGCTCGAACATTACATGCCTCCAAATGGTATTTAATTAACTTCCTGAGGTGAAGAAACCCTTTTTGAGAACTCAGAGTGAGTAAATTGGCCATTTTCATGCACTTTTAACCATTCCATAAATCTTGTGTTTAGGGCCCCTGGAAGCATGAAAATCACTTTAAACATGCTAATTTTAGCTCTAACACTGATGATCCACCTACAAATGTGAACTGACGTTCAAAAATAAAACATTTGAAAACGGACCATTTTCCACATTTCTGAAGCATGACGTAATGGGGGGGTGTTATCTCTTTTGTCGAAAATCAGCCGTTTTTGCTCGAACATTAAATGCCTCCAAATGGTATTTAATTAACTTCCCGAGCCCTTGGAAGCATGAAAATCACTTTAAACATGCTAATTTTAGCTCTCACACTGATGATCCACCTACAAATGTGAACTGACGTTCAAAAATAAAACATTTGAAAACGGACCATTTTCCACATTTCTGAAGCATGACGTAATGGGGGGGTGTTATCTCTTTTGTCGAAAAATAAGCAGTTTTTGCTCGAACATTAAATGCCTCCAAATGGTATTTAATTAACTTCCCGGGGTGAAGAAACCCTTTTTGAGAACTCAGAGTGAGTAAATTGGCCATTTTCATGCACTTTTAACCATTCCATAATTCTTGTGTTTAGGTCCCCTGGAAGCATGAAAATCACTTTAAACATGCCAATGTTAGCTCTAACACTGATGATCCACCTACAAATGTGAACTGACGTTCAAAAATAAAACATTTGAAAACGGACCATTTTCCACATTTCTGAAGCATGACGTAATGGGGGGGTGTTATCTCTTTTGTGGAAAATCAGCCATTTTTGCTCGTACATTAAATGCCTCCAAATGGTATTTAATTAACTTCCTGAGCTCCTGGAAGCATGAAAATCACTTTAAACATGCTAATTTTAGCTCTAACACTGATGATCCACCTACAAATGTGAACTGACGTTCAAAAATAAAACATTTGAAAACGGACCATTTTCCACATTTCTGAAGCATGACGTAATGAAGGGGTGTTATCTCTTTTGTCGAAAATCAGCTGTTTTTGCTCGAACATTAAATGCCTCCAAATGGTATTTAATTAACTTCCCGGGGTGAAGAAACCCTTATTGAGAACTCAGAGTGAGTAAATTGGACATTTTCATGCACTTTTAACCATTCCATAAATCTTGTGTTTAGGGCCCCTGGAAGCATGAAAATCACTTTAAACATGCTAATTTTAGCTCTAACACTGATGATCCACCTACAAATGTGAACTGACGTTCAAAAATAAAACATTTGAAAACGGACCATTTTCCACATTTCTGAAGCATGACGTAATGGGGGGGTGTTATCTCTTTTGTCGAAAATCAGCCGTTTTTGCTCGAACATTAAATGCCTCCAAATGGTATTTAAATAACTTCCGGGGGTGAAGAAACCCTTTTTGAGAACTCAGAGTGAGTAAATTGGCCATTTTCATGCACTTTTAACCATTCCATAAATCTTGTGTTTAGGGCCCCTGGAAGCATGAAAATCACTTTAAACATGCTAATTTTAGCTCTAACACTGATGATCCACCTACAAATGTGAACTGACGTTCAAAAATAAAACATTTGAAAACGGACCATTTTCCACATTTCTTAAGCATGACGTAATGGGGGGGTGTTATCTCTTTTGTCGAAAATCAGCCGTTTTTGCTCAAACATTAAATGCCTCCAAATAGTATTTAATTCGCTTCCAGAGCCCCTGGAAGCATGAAAATCACTTTAAACATGCTAATTTTAGCTCTAACACTGATGATCCACCTACAAATGTGAACTGACGTTCAAAAATAAAACATTTGAAAACGGACCATTTTCCACATTTCTGAAGCATGACGTAATGGGGGGGTGTTATCTCTTTTGTCGAAAATCAGCCGTTTTTGCTCGAACATTAAATGCCTCCAAATGGTATTTAATTAACTTCCGGGGGTGAAGAAACCCTTTTTGAGAACTCAGAGTGAGTAAATTGGCCATTTATATGCTCTTTTAACCATTCCATAAATCTTGTGTTTAGGGCCCCTGGAAGCATGAAAATCACTTTAAACATGCTAATTTTAGCTCTAACACTGATGATCCACCTACAAATGTGAACTGACGTTCAAAAATAAAACATTTGAAAACGGACCGTTTTCCACATTTGTGAAGCTTGACGTAAGGGGGGGTGTTATATTTTTTGTCGAAAATCAGCCGTTTTTGCTCAAACATTAAATGCCTCCAAATAGTATTTAATTCACTTCCAGAGCCCCTGGAAGCATGAAAATCACTTTAAACATGCTAATTTTAGCTCTAACACTGATGATCCACCTACAAATGTGAACTGACGTTCAAAAATAAAACATTTGAAAATGGACCATTTTCCACATTTCTGAAGCATGACGTAATGGGGGGGTGTTATCTCTTTTGTCGAAAATCAGCCGTTTTTGCTCGAACATTAAATGCCTCCAAATGGTATTTAAATAACTTCCGGGGGTGAAGAAACCCTTTTTGAGAACTCAGAGTGAGTAAATTGGCCATTTTCATGCACTTTTAACCATTCCATAAATCTTGTGTTTAGGGCCCCTGGAAGCATGAAAATCACTTTAAACATGCTAATTTTAGCTCTAACACTGATGATCCACCTACAAATGTGAACTGACGTTCAAAAATAAAACATTTGAAAACGGACCATTTTCCACATTTCTTAAGCATGACGTAATGGGGGGGTGTTATCTCTTTTGTCGAAAATCAGCCGTTTTTGCTCAAACATTAAATGCCTCCAAATAGTATTTAATTCGCTTCCAGAGCCCCTGGAAGCATGAAAATCACTTTAAACATGCTAATTTTAGCTCTAACACTGATGATCCACCTACAAATGTGAACTGACGTTCAAAAATAAAACATTTGAAAACGGACCATTTTCCACATTTCTGAAGCATGACGTAATGGGGGGGTGTTATCTCTTTTGTCGAAAATCAGCCGTTTTTGCTCGAACATTAAATGCCTCCAAATGGTATTTAATTAACTTCCGGGGGTGAAGAAACCCTTTTTGAGAACTCAGAGTGAGTAAATTGGCCATTTTTATGCTCTTTTAACCATTCCATAAATCTTGTGTTTAGGGCCCCTGGAAGCATGAAAATCACTTTAAACATGCTAATTTTAGCTCTAACACTGATGATCCACCTACAAATGTGAACTGACGTTCAAAAATAAAACATTTGAAAACGGACCGTTTTCCACATTTGTGAAGCTTGACGTAAGGGGGGGTGTTATATCTTTTGTCGAAAATCAGCCGTTTTTGCTCAAACATTAAATGCCTCCAAATAGTATTTAATTCACTTCCAGAGCCCCTGGAAGCATGAAAATCACTTTAAACATGCTAATTTTAGCTCTAACACTGATGATCCACCTACAAATGTGAACTGACGTTCAAAAATAAAACATTTGAAAATGGACCATTTTCCACATTTCTGAAGCATGACGTAATGGGGGGGTGTTATCTCTTTTGTCGAAAATCAGCCATTTTTGCTCGAACATTACATGCCTCCAAATGGTATTCAATTAACTTCCTGGGGTGAAGAAACCCTTTTTGAGAACTCAGAGTGAGTAAATTGGCCATTTTCATGCACTTTTAACCATTCCATAAATCTTGTGTTTAGGGCCCCTGGAAGCATGAAAATCACTTTAAACATGCTAATTTTAGCTCTAACACTGATGATCCACCTACAAATGTGAACTGACGTTCAAAAATAAAACATTTGAAAACGGACCATTTTCCACATTTCTGAAGCATGACGTAATGGGGGGGTGTTATCTCTTTTGTCGAAAATCAGCCGTTTTTGCTCGAACATTAAATGCCTCCAAATGGTATTTAATTAACTTCCCAAGCCCTTGGAAGCATGAAAATCACTTTAAACATGCTAATTTTAGCTCTCACACTGATGATCCACCTACAAATGTGAACTGACGTTCAAAAATAAAACATTTGAAAACGGACCATTTTCCACATTTCTGAAGCATGACGTAATGGGGGGGTGTTATCTCTTTTGTCGAAAAATAAGCAGTTTTTGCTCGCACATTAAATGCCTCCAAATGGTATTTAATTAACTTCCCGGGGTGAAGAAACCCTTTTTGAGAACTCAGAGTGAGTAAATTGGCCATTTTCATGCACTTTTAACCATTCCATAATTCTTGTGTTTAGGTCCCCTGGAAGCATGAAAATCACTTTAAACATGCCAATGTTAGCTCTAACACTGATGATCCACCTACAAATGTGAACTGACGTTCAAAAATAAAACATTTGAAAACGGACCATTTTCCACATTTCTGAAGCATGACGTAATGGGGGGGTGTTATCTCTTTTGTCGAAAATCAGCCATTTTTGCTCGTACATTAAATGCCTCCAAATGGTATTTAATTAACTTCCTGAGCTCCTGGAAGCATGAAAATCACTTTAAACATGCTAATTTTAGCTCTAACACTGATGATCCACCTACAAATGTGAACTGACGTTCAAAAATAAAACATTTGAAAACGGACCATTTTCCACATTTCTGAAGCATGACGTAATGAAGGGGTGTTATCTCTTTTGTCGAAAATCAGCTGTTTTTGCTCGAACATTAAATGCCTCCAAATGGTATTTAATTAACTTCCCGGGGTGAAGAAACCCTTATTGAGAACTCAGAGTGAGTAAATTGGACATTTTCATGCACTTTTAACCATTCCATAAATCTTGTGTTTAGGGCCCCTGGAAGCATGAAAATCACTTTAAACATGCCAATGTTAGCTCTAACACTGAGGATCCACCTACAAATGTGAACTGACGTTCAAAAATAAAACATTTGAAAACGGACCATTTTCCACATTTCTGAAGCATGACGTAATGGGGGGGTGTTATCTCTTTTGTCGAAAATCAGCCATTTTTGCTCGAACATTAAATGCCTCCAAATGGTATTTAATTAACTTCCCGAGCCCCTGGAAGCATGAAAATCACTTTAAACATACTAATTTTAGCTCTAACACTGATGATCCACCTACAAATGTGAACTGACGTTCAAAAATAAAACATTTGAAAACGGACCATTTTCCACATTTCTGAAGCATGACGTAATGGGGGGGTGTTATCTCTTTTGTCGAAAATCAGCCGTTTTTGCTCAAACATTAAATGCCTCCAAATGGTATTTAATTAACTTCCCTGGGTGAAGAAACCCTTTTTGAGAACTCAGAGTGAGTAAATTGGCCATTTTCATGCACTTTTAACCATTCCATAAATCTTGTGTTTAGGGCCCCTGGAAGCATGAAAATCACTTTAAACATGCTAATTTTAGCTCTAACACTGATGATCCACCTACAAATGTGAACTGACGTTCAAAAATAAAACATTTGAAAACGGACCATTTTCCACATTTCTGAAGCATGACGTAATGGGGGGGTGTTATCTCTTTTGTCGAAAATCAGACGTTTTTGCTCGAACATTAAATGCCTCCAAATGGTATTTAAATAACTTCCGGGGGTGAAGAAACCCTTTTTGAGAACTCAGAGTGAGTAAATTGGCCATTTTCATGCACTTTTAACCATTCCATAAATCTTGTGTTTAGGGCCCCTGGAAGCATGAAAATCACTTTAAACATGCTAATTTTAGCTCTAACACTGATGATCCACCTACAAATGTGAACTGACGTTCAAAAATAAAACATTTGAAAACGGACCATTTTCCACATTTCTTAAGCATGACGTAATGGGGGGGTGTTATCTCTTTTGTCGAAAATCAGCCGTTTTTGCTCAAACATTAAATGCCTCCAAATAGTATTTAATTCACTTCCAGAGCCCCTGGAAGCATGAAAATCACTTTAAACATGCTAATTTTAGCTCTAACACTGATGATCCACCTACAAATGTGAACTGACGTTCAAAAATAAAACATTTGAAAACGGACCATTTTCCACATTTCTGAAGCATGACGTAATGGGGGGGTGTTATCTCTTTTGTCGAAAATCAGCCGTTTTTGCTCGAACATTAAATGCCTCCAAATGGTATTTAATTAACTTCCGGGGGTGAAGAAACCCTTTTTGAGAACTCAGAGTGAGTAAATTGGCCATTTTTATGCTCTTTTAACCATTCCATAAATCTTGTGTTTAGGGCCCCTGGAAGCATGAAAATCACTTTAAACATGCTAGTTTTAGCTCTAACACTGATGATCCACCTACAAATGTGAACTGACGTTCAAAAATAAAACATTTGAAAACGGACCGTTTTCCACATTTGTGAAGCTTGACGTAAGGGGGGGTGTTATATCTTTTGTCGAAAATCAGCCGTTTTTGCTCAAACATTAAATGCCTCCAAATAGTATTTAATTCACTTCCAGAGCCCCTGGAAGCATGAAAATCACTTTAAACATGCTAATTTTAGCTCTAACACTGATGATCCACCTACAAATGTGAACTGACGTTCAAAAATAAAACATTTGAAAACGGACAATTTTCCACATTTCTGAAGCATGACGTAATGGGGGGGTGTTATCTCTTTTGTCGAAAATCAGCCATTTTTGCTCGAACATTACATGCCTCCAAATGGTATTTAATTAACTTCCTGGGGTGAAGAAACCCTTTTTGAGAACTCAGAGTGAGTAAATTGGCCATTTTCATGCACTTTTAACCATTCCATAAATCTTGTGTTTAGGGCCCCTGGAAGCATGAAAATCACTTTAAACATGCTAATTTTAGCTCTAACACTGATGATCCACCTACAAATGTGAACTGACGTTCAAAAATAAAACATTTGAAAACGGACCATTTTCCACATTTCTGAAGCATGACGTAATGGGGGGGTGTTATCTCTTTTGTCGAAAATCAGCCGTTTTTGCTCGAACATTAAATGCCTCCAAATGGTATTTAATTAACTTCCCAAGCCCTTGGAAGCATGAAAATCACTTTAAACATGCTAATTTTAGCTCTCACACTGATGATCCACCTACAAATGTGAACTGACGTTCAAAAATAAAACATTTGAAAACGGACCATTTTCCACATTTCTGAAGCATGACGTAATGGGGGGGTGTTATCTCTTTTGTCGAAAAATAAGCAGTTTTTGCTCGAACATTAAATGCCTCCAAATGGTATTTAATCAACTTCCCGGGGTGAAGAAACCCTTTTTGAGAACTCAGAGTGAGTAAATTGGCCATTTTCATGCACTTTTAACCATTCCATAAATCTTGTGTTTAGGTCCCCTGGAAGCATGAAAATCACTTTAAACATGCCAATGCTAGCTCTAACACTGATGATCCACCTACAAATGTGAACTGACGTTCAAAAATAAAACATTTGAAAACGGACCATTTTCCACATTTCTGAAGCATGACGTAATGGGGGGGTGTTATCTCTTTTGTCGAAAATCAGCCATTTTTGCTTGAACATTAAATGCCTCCAAATGGTATTTAATTAACTTCCCGAGCTCCTGGAAGCATGAAAATCACTTTAAACATGCTAATTTTAGCTCTAACACTGATGATCCACCTACAAATGTGAACTGACGTTCAAAAATAAAACATTTGAAAACGGACCATTTTCCACATTTCTGAAGCATGACGTAATGGGGGGGTGTTATCTCTTTTGTCGAAAATCAGCCGTTTTTGCTCGAACATTAAATGCCTCCAAATGGTATTTAATTACCTTCCCGGGGTGAAGAAACCCTTTTCGAGAACTCAGAGTGAGTAATTGGCCATTTTCATGCACTTTTAACCATTCCATAAATCTTGTGTTTAGGGCCCCTGGAAGCATGAAAATCACTTTAAACATGCTAATTTTAGCTCTAACACTGATGATCCACCTACAAATGTGAACTGACGTTCAAAAATAAAACATTTGAAAACGGACCATTTTCCACATTTCTGAAGCATGACGTAATGGGGGGGTGTTATCTCTTTTGTCGAAAATCAGCCGTTTTTGCTCGAACATTAAATGCCTCCAAATGGTATTTAATTAACTTCCCGAGCCCTTGGAAGCATGAAAATCACTTTAAACATGCTAATTTTAGCTCTCACACTGATGATCCACCTACAAATGTGAACTGATGTTCAAAAATAAAACATTTGAAAACGGACCATTTTCCACATTTCTGAAGCATGACGTAATGAAGGGGTGTTATCTCTTTTGTCGAAAATCAGCTGTTTTTGCTCGAACATTAAATGCCTCTAAATGGTATTTAATTAACTTCCCGGGGTGAAGAAACCCTTATTGAGAACTCAGAGTGAGTAAATTGGACATTTTCATGCACTTTTAACCATTCCATAAATCTTGTGTTTAGGGCCCCTGGAAGCATGAAAATCACTTTAAACATGCCAATGTTAGCTCTAACACTGAGGATCCACCTACAAATGTGAACTGACGTTCAAAAATAAAACATTTGAAAACGGACCATTTTCCACATTTCTGAAGCATGACGTAATGGGGGGGTGTTATCTCTTTTGTCGAAAATCAGCCATTTTTGCTCGAACATTAAATGCCTCCAAATGGTATTTAATTAACTTCCCGAGCCCCTGGAAGCATGAAAATCACTTTAAACATACTAATTTTAGCTCTAACACTGATGATCCACCTACAAATGTGAACTGACGTTCAAAAATAAAACATTTGAAAACGGACCATTTTCCACATTTCTGAAGCATGACGTAATGGGGGGGTGTTATCTCTTTTGTCGAAAATCAGCCGTTTTTGCTCAAACATTAAATGCCTCCAAATGGTATTTAATTAACTTCCCTGGGTGAAGAAACCCTTTTTGAGAACTCAGAGTGAGTAAATTGGCCATTTTCATGCACTTTTAACCATTCCATAAATCTTGTGTTTAGGGCCCCTGGAAGCATGAAAATCACTTTAAACATGCTAATTTTAGCTCTAACACTGATGATCCACCTACAAATGTGAACTGACGTTCAAAAATAAAACATTTGAAAACGGACCATTTTCCACATTTCTGAAGCATGACGTAATGGGGGGGTGTTATCTCTTTTGTCGAAAATCAGCCGTTTTTGCTTGAACATTAAATGCCTCCAAATGGTATTTAATTAACTTCCGGGGGTGAAGAAACCCTTTTTGAGAACTCAGAGTGAGTAAATTGGCCATTTTCATGCACTTTTAACCATTCCATAAATCTTGTGTTTAGGGCCCCTGGAAGCATGAAAATCACTTTAAACATGCTAATTTTAGCTCTAACACTGATGATCCACCTACAAATGTGAACTGACGTTCAAAAATAAAACATTTGAAAACGGACCATTTTCCACATTTCTTAAGCATGACGTAATGGGGGGGTGTTATCTCTTTTGTCGAAAATCAGCCGTTTTTGCTCAAACATTAAATGCCTCCAAATAGTATTTAATTCGCTTCCAGAGCCCCTGGAAGCATGAAAATCACTTTAAACATGCTAATTTTAGCTCTAACACTGATGATCCACCTACAAATGTGAACTGACGTTCAAAAATAAAACATTTGAAAACGGACCATTTTCCACATTTCTGAAGCATGACGTAATGGGGGGGTGTTATCTCTTTTGTCGAAAATCAGCCGTTTTTGCTCGAACATTAAATGCCTCCAAATGGTATTTAATTAACTTCCGGGGGTGAAGAAACCCTTTTTGAGAACTCAGAGTGAGTAAATTGGCCATTTTTATGCTCTTTTAACCATTCCATAAATCTTGTGTTTAGGGCCCCTGGAAGCATGAAAATCACTTTAAACATGCTAATTTTAGCTCTAACACTGATGATCCACCTACAAATGTGAACTGACGTTCAAAAATAAAACATTTGAAAACGGACCGTTTTCCACATTTGTGAAGCATGACGTAAGGGGGGGGTGTTATATCTTTTGTCGAAAATCAGCCGTTTTTGCTCAAACATTAAATGCCTCCAAATAGTATTTAATTCACTTCCAGAGCCCCTGGAAGCATGAAAATCACTTTAAACATGCTAATTTTAGCTCTAACACTGATGATCCACCTACAAATGTGAACTGACGTTCAAAAATAAAACATTTGAAAACGGACCATTTTCCACATTTCTGAAGCATGACGTAATGGGGGGGTGTTATCTCTTTTGTCGAAAATCAGCCGTTTTTGCTCGAACATTACATGCCTCCAAATGGTATTTAATTAACTTCCTGGGGTGAAGAAACCCTTTTTGAGAACTCAGAGTGAGTAAATTGGCCATTTTCATGCACTTTTAACCATTCCATAAATCTTGTGTTTAGGGCCCCTGGAAGCATGAAAATCACTTTAAACATGCTAATTTTAGCTCTAACACTGATGATCCACCTACAAATGTGAACTGACGTTCAAAAATAAAACATTTGAAAACGGACCATTTTCCACATTTCTGAAGCATGACGTAATGGGGGGGTGTTATCTCTTTTGTCGAAAATCAGCCGTTTTTGCTCGAACATTAAATGCCTCCAAATGGTATTTAATTAACTTCCCGAGCCCTTGGAAGCATGAAAATCACTTTAAACATGCTAATTTTAGCTCTCACACTGATGATCCACCTACAAATGTGAACTGACGTTCAAAAATAAAACATTTGAAAACGGACCATTTTCCACATTTCTGAAGCATGACGTAATGGGGGGGTGTTATCTCTTTTGTCGAAAAATAAGCAGTTTTTGCTCGAACATTAAATGCCTCCAAATGGTATTTAATCAACTTCCCGGGGTGAAGAAACCCTTTTTGAGAACTCAGAGTGAGTAAATTGGCCATTTTCATGCACTTTTAACCATTCCATAAATCTTGTGTTTAGGTCCCCTGGAAGCATGAAAATCACTTTAAACATGCCAATGTTAGCTCTAACACTGATGATCCACCTACAAATGTGAACTGACGTTCAAAAATAAAACATTTGAAAACGGACCATTTTCCACATTTCTGAAGCATGACGTAATGGGGGGGTGTTATCTCTTTTGTCGAAAATCAGCCATTTTTGCTCGAACATTAAATGCCTCCAAATGGTATTTAATTAACTTCCCGAGCTCCTGGAAGCATGAAAATCACTTTAAACATGCTAATTTTAGCTCTAACACTGATGATCCACCTACAAATGTGAACTGACGTTCAAAAATAAAACATTTGAAAACGGACCATTTTCCACATTTCTGAAGCATGACGTAATGGGGGGGTGTTATCTCTTTTGTCGAAAATCAGCCGTTTTTGCTTGAACATTAAATGCCTCCAAATAGTATTTAATTCATTTCCCGAGCCCCTGGAAGCATGAAAATCACTTTAAACATGCTAATTTGAGCTCTAACACTGATGATCCACCTACAAATGTGAACTGACGTTCAAAAATAAAACATTTGAAAACGGACCATTTTCCACATTTCTGAAGCATGACGTAATGGGGGGGTGTTATCTCTTTTGTCGAAAATCAGCCGTTTCTGCTCAAACATTAAATGCCTCCAAATGGTATTTAATTAACTTCCCTGGGTGAAGAAACCCTTTTTGAGAACTCAGAGTGAGTAAATTGGCCATTTTCATGCACTTTTAACCATTCCATAAATCTTGTGTTTAGGGCCCCTGGAAGCATGAAAATAACTTTAAACATGCTAATTTTAGCTCTAACACTGATGATCCACCTACAAATGTGAACTGACGTTCAAAAATAAAACATTTGAAAACGGACCATTTTCCAAATTTCTGAAGCATGACGTAATGGGGGGGTGTTATCTCTTTTGTCGAAAATCAGCCGTTTTTGCTCGAACATTAAATGCCTCCAAATGGTATTTAATTAACTTCCGGGGGTGAAGAAACCCTTTTTGAGAACTCAGAGTGAGTAAATTGGCCATTTTCATGCACTTTTAACCATTCCATAAATCTTGTGTTTAGGGCCCCTGGAAGCATGAAAATCACTTTAAACATGCTAATTTTAGCTCTAACACTGATGATCCACCTACAAATGTGAACTGACGTTCAAAACTAAAACATTTGAAAACGGATCATTTTCCACATTTCTTAAGCATGACGTAATGGGGGGGTGTTATCTCTTTTGTCGAAAACCAGCCGTTTTTGCTCGAACATTAAATGCCTCCAAATGGTATTTAATTAACTTCCCGAGCCCCTGGAAGCATGAAAATCACTTTAAACATGCTAATTTTAGCTCTAACACTGATGATCCACCTACAAATGTGAACTGACGTTCAAAAATAAAACATTTGAAAACGGACCATTTTCCACATTTCTGAAGCATGACGTAATGGGGGGGTGTTATCTCTTTTGTCGAAAATCAGCCGTTTTTGCTCGAACATTAAATGCCTCCAAATGGTATTTAATTACCTTCCCGGGGTGAAGAAACCCTTTTTGAGAACTCAGAGTGAGTAATTGGCCATTTTCATGCACTTTTAACCATTCCATAAATCTTGTGTTTAGGGCCCCTGGAAGCATGAAAATCACTTTAAACATGCTAATTTTAGCTCTAACACTGATGATCCACCTACAAATGTGAACTGACGTTCAAAAATAAAACATTTGAAAACGGACCATTTTCCACATTTCTTAAGCATGACGTAATGGGGGGGTGTTATCTCTTTTGTCGAAAACCAGCCGTTTTTGCTCGAACATTAAATGCCTCCAAATGGTATTTAATTAACTTCCCGAGCCCCTGGAAGCATGAAAATCACTTTAAACATGCTAATTTTAGCTCTAACACTGATGATCCACCTACAAATGTGAACTGACGTTCAAAAATAAAACATTTGAAAACGGACCATTTTCCACATTTCTGAAGCATGACGTAATGGGGGGGTGTTATCTCTTTTGTCGAAAATCAGCCGTTTTTGCTCGAACATTACATGCCTCCAAATGGTATTTAATTAACTTCCTGGGGTGAAGAAACCCTTTTTGAGAACTCAGAGTGAGTAAATTGGCCATTTTCATGCACTTTTAACCATTCCATAAATCTTGTGTTTAGGGCCCCTGGAAGCATGAAAATCACTTTAAACATGCTAATTTTAGCTCTAACACTGATGATCCACCTACAAATGTGAACTGACGTTCAAAAATAAAACATTTGAAAACGGACCATTTTCCACATTTCTGAAGCATGACGTAATGGGGGGGTGTTATCTCTTTTGTCGAAAATCAGCCGTTTTTGCTCGAACATTAAATGCCTCCAAATGGTATTTAATTAACTTCCCGAGCCCTTGGAAGCATGAAAATCACTTTAAACATGCTAATTTTAGCTCTCACACTGATGATCCACCTACAAATGTGAACTGATGTTCAAAAATAAAACATTTGAAAACGGACCATTTTCCACATTTCTGAAGCATGACGTAATGGGGGGGTGTTATCTCTTTTGTCGAAAAATAAGCCGTTTTTGCTCGAACATTAAATGCCTCCAAATGGTATTTAATTAACTTCCCGGGGTGAAGAAACCCTTATTGAGAACTCAGAGTGAGTAAATTGGCCATTTTCATGCACTTTTAACCATTCCATAAATCTTGTGTTTAGGGCCCCTGGAAGCATGAAAATCACTTTAAACATGCCAATGTTAGCTCTAACACTGATGATCCACCTACAAATGTGAACTGACGTTCAAAAATAAAACATTTGAAAACGGACCATTTTCCACATTTCTGAAGCATGACGTAATGGGGGGGTGTTATCTCTTTTGTCGAAAATCAGCCATTTTTGCTCGAACATTAAATGCCTCCAAATGGTATTTAATTAACTTCCCGAGCTCCTGGAAGCATGAAAATCACTTTAAACATGCTAATTTTAGCTCTAACACTGATGATCCACCTACAAATGTGAACTGACGTTCAAAAATAAAACATTTGAAAACGGACCATTTTCCACATTTCTGAAGCATTACGTAATGGGGGGGTGTTATCTCTTTTGTCGAAAATCAGCCGTTTTTGCTTGAACATTAAATGCCTCCAAATAGTATTTAATTCACTTCCCGAGCCCCTGGAAGCATGAAAATCACTTTAAACATGCTAATTTGAGCTCTAACACTGATGATCCACCTACAAATGTGAACTGACGTTCAAAAATAAAACATTTGAAAACGGACCATTTTCCACATTTCTGAAGCATGACGTAATGGGGGGGTGTTATCTCTTTTGTCGAAAATCAGCCGTTTCTGCTCAAACATTAAATGCCTCCAAATGGTATTTAATTAACTTCCCTGGGTGAAGAAACCCTTTTTGAGAACTCAGAGTGAGTAAATTGGCCATTTTCATGCACTTTTAACCATTCCATAAATCTTGTGTTTAGGGCCCCTGGAAGCATGAAAATAACTTTAAACATGCTAATTTTAGCTCTAACACTGATGATCCACCTACAAATGTGAACTGACGTTCAAAAATAAAACATTTGAAAACGGACCATTTTCCAAATTTCTGAAGCATGACGTAATGGGGGGGTGTTATCTCTTTTGTCGAAAATCAGCCGTTTTTGCTCGAACATTAAATGCCTCCAAATGGTATTTAATTAACTTCCGGGGGTGAAGAAACCCTTTTTGAGAACTCAGAGTGAGTAAATTGGCCATTTTCATGCACTTTTAACCATTCCCTAAATCTTGTGTTTAGGGCCCCTGGAAGCATGAAAATCACTTTAAACATGCTAATTTTAGCTCTAACACTGATGATCCACCTACAAATGTGAACTGACGTTCAAAAATAAAACATTTGAAAATGGTCCATTTTCCACAGTTTGTGAAGCATGACGTAATGGGGGGGTGTTATCTCTTTTGTCGAAAATCAGCCGTTTTTGCTCAAACATTAAATGCCTCCAAATAGTATTTAATTCACTTCCAGAGCCCCTGGAAGCATGAAAATCACTTTAAACATGCTAATTTTAGCTCTAACATTGATGATCCACCTACAAATGTGAACTGACGTTCAAAAATAAAACATTTGAAAACGGACCATTTTCCACATTTCTGAAGCATGACGTAATGGGGGGGTGTTATCTCTTTTGTCGAAAATCAGCCGTTTTTGCTCGAACATTAAATGCCTCCAAATAGTATTTAATTCACTTCCCGAGCCCCTGGAAGCATGAAAATCACTTTAAACATGCTAATTTGAGCTCTAACACTGATGATCCACCTACAAATGTGAACTGACGTTCAAAAATAAAACATTTGAAAATGGACCATTTTCCACATTTCTGAAGCATGACGTAATGGGGGGGTGTTATCTCTTTTGTCGAAAATCAGCCGTTTTTGCTCGAACATTAAATGCCTCCAAATGGTATTTAATTAACTTCCCGGGATGAAGAAACCCTTTTTGAGAACTCAGAGTGAGTAAATTGGCCATTTTCATGCACTTTTAACCAATCCATAAATCTTGTGTTTAGGGCCCCTGGAAGCATGAAAATCACTTTAAACATGCTAATTTTAGCTCTAACACTGATGATCCACCTACAAATGTGAACTGACGTTCAAAAATAAAACATTTGAAAACGGACCTTTTTCCACATTTCTGAAGCACGACGTAATGGGGGGGTGTTATCTCTTTTGTCGAAAATCAGCCGTTTTTGCTTGAACATTAAATGCCTCCAAATAGTATTTAATTCACTTCCCGAGCCCCTGGAAGCATGAAAATCACTTTAAACATGCTAATTTGAGCTCTAACACTGATGATCCACCTACAAATGTGAACTGACGTTCAAAAATAAAACATTTGAAAATGGACCATTTTCCACATTTCTGAAGCATGACGTAATGGGGGGGTGTTATCTCTTTTGTCGAAAATCAGCCGTTTTTGCTTGAACATTAAATGCCTCCAAATAGTATTTAATTCACTTCCCGAGCCCCTGGAAGCATGAAAATCACTTTAAACATGCTAATTTGAGCTCTAACACTGATGATCCACCTACAAATGTGAACTGACGTTCAAAAATAAAACATTTGAAAACGGACCATTTTCCACATTTCTGAAGCATGACGTAATGGGGGGGTGTTATCTCTTTTGTCGAAAATCAGCCGTTTCTGCTCAAACATTAAATGCCTCCAAATGGTATTTAATTAACTTCCCTGGGTGAAGAAACCCTTTTTGAGAACTCAGAGTGAGTAAATTGGCCATTTTCATGCACTTTTAACCATTCCATAAATCTTGTGTTTAGGGCCCCTGGAAGCATGAAAATAACTTTAAACATGCTAATTTTAGCTCTAACACTGATGATCCACCTACAAATGTGAACTGACGTTCAAAAATAAAACATTTGAAAACGGACCATTTTCCAAATTTCTGAAGCATGACGTAATGGGGGGGTGTTATCTCTTTTGTCGAAAATCAGCCGTTTTTGCTCGAACATTAAATGCCTCCAAATGGTATTTAATTAACTTCCGGGGGTGAAGAAACCCTTTTTGAGAACTCAGAGTGAGTAAATTGGCCATTTTCATGCACTTTTAACCATTCCATAAATCTTGTGTTTAGGGCCCCTGGAAGCATGAAAATCACTTTAAACATGCTAATTTTAGCTCTAACACTGATGATCCACCTACAAATGTGAACTGACGTTCAAAACTAAAACATTTGAAAACGGACCATTTTCCACATTTCTTAAGCATGACGTAATGGGGGGGTGTTATCTCTTTTGTCGAAAACCAGCCGTTTTTGCTCGAACATTAAATGCCTCCAAATGGTATTTAATTAACTTCCCGAGCCCCTGGAAGCATGAAAATCACTTTAAACATGCTAATTTTAGCTCTAACACTGATGATCCACCTACAAATGTGAACTGACGTTCAAAAATAAAACATTTGAAAACGGACCATTTTCCACATTTCTGAAGCATGACGTAATGGGGGGGTGTTATCTCTTTTGTCGAAAATCAGCCGTTTTTGCTCGAACATTAAATGCCTCCAAATGGTATTTAATTACCTTCCCGGGGTGAAGAAACCCTTTTTGAGAACTCAGAGTGAGTAAATTGGCCATTTTCATGCACTTTTAACCATTCCATAAATCTTGTGTTTAGGGCCCCTGGAAGCATGAAAATCACTTTAAACATGCTAATTTTAGCTCTAACACTGATGATCCACCTACAAATGTGAACTGACGTTCAAAAATAAAACATTTGAAAACGGACCATTTTCCACATTTCTGAAGCATGACGTAATGGGGGGGTGTTATCTCTTTTGTCGAAAATCAGCCGTTTTGCTCGAACATTAAATGCCTCCAAATGGTATTTAATTAACTTCCCGAGCCCTTGGAAGCATGAAAATCACTTTAAACATGCTAATTTTAGCTCTCACACTGATGATCCACCTACAAATGTGAACTGATGTTCAAAAATAAAACATTTGAAAACGGACCATTTTCCACATTTCTGAAGCATGACGTAATGGGGGGGTGTTATCTCTTTTGTCGAAAAATAAGCCGTTTTTGCTCGAACATTAAATGCCTCCAAATGGTATTTAATTAACTTCCCGGGGTGAAGAAACCCTTATTGAGAACTCAGAGTGAGTAAATTGGCCATTTTCATGCACTTTTAACCATTCCATAAATCTTGTGTTTAGGGCCCCTGGAAGCATGAAAATCACTTTAAACATGCCAATGTTAGCTCTAACACTGATGATCCACCTACAAATGTGAACTGACGTTCAAAAATAAAACATTTGAAAACGGACCATTTTCCACATTTCTGAAGCATGACGTAATGGGGGGGTGTTATCTCTTTTGTCGAAAATCAGCCATTTTTGCTCGAACATTAAA
Source organism: Lissotriton vulgaris (assembly GCF_964263255.1). Classification (NCBI taxonomy): domain Eukaryota; kingdom Metazoa; phylum Chordata; class Amphibia; order Caudata; family Salamandridae; genus Lissotriton; species Lissotriton vulgaris. The sequence continues at coordinate 49,326 of NW_028244251.1, read as the reverse complement.
TGCCTCCAAATGGTATTTAATTAACTTCCCGAGCTCCTGGAAGCATGAAAATCACTTTAAACATGCTAATTTTAGCTCTAACACTGATGATCCACCTACAAATGTGAACTGACGTTCAAAAATAAAACATTTGAAAACGGACCATTTTCCACATTTCTGAAGCATTACGTAATGGGGGGGTGTTATCTCTTTTGTCGAAAATCAGCCGTTTTTGCTTGAACATTAAATGCCTCCAAATAGTATTTAATTCACTTCCCGAGCCCCTGGAAGCATGAAAATCACTTTAAACATGCTAATTTGAGCTCTAACACTGATGATCCACCTACAAATGTGAACTGACGTTCAAAAATAAAACATTTGAAAACGGACCATTTTCCACATTTCTGAAGCATGACGTAATGGGGGGGTGTTATCTCTTTTGTCGAAAATCAGCCGTTTCTGCTCAAACATTAAATGCCTCCAAATGGTATTTAATTAACTTCCCTGGGTGAAGAAACCCTTTTTGAGAACTCAGAGTGAGTAAATTGGCCATTTTCATGCACTTTTAACCATTCCATAAATCTTGTGTTTAGGGCCCCTGGAAGCATGAAAATAACTTTAAACATGCTAATTTTAGCTCTAACACTGATGATCCACCTACAAATGTGAACTGACGTTCAAAAATAAAACATTTGAAAACGGACCATTTTCCAAATTTCTGAAGCATGACGTAATGGGGGGGTGTTATCTCTTTTGTCGAAAATCAGCCGTTTTTGCTCGAACATTAAATGCCTCCAAATGGTATTTAATTAACTTCCGGGGGTGAAGAAACCCTTTTTGAGAACTCAGAGTGAGTAAATTGGCCATTTTCATGCACTTTTAACCATTCCCTAAATCTTGTGTTTAGGGCCCCTGGAAGCATGAAAATCACTTTAAACATGCTAATTTTAGCTCTAACACTGATGATCCACCTACAAATGTGAACTGACGTTCAAAAATAAAACATTTGAAAACGGTCCATTTTCCACAGTTTGTGAAACATGACGTAATGGGGGGGTGTTATCTCTTTTGTCGAAAATCAGCCGTTTTTGCTCAAACATTAAATGCCTCCAAATAGTATTTAATTCACTTCCAGAGCCCCTGGAAGCATGAAAATCACTTTAAACATGCTAATTTTAGCTCTAACACTGATGATCCACCTACAAATGTGAACTGACGTTCAAAAATAAAACATTTGAAAACGGACCATTTTCCACATTTCTGAAGCATGACGTAATGGGGGGGTGTTATCTCTTTTGTCGAAAATCAGCCGTTTTTGCTTGAACATTAAATGCCTCCAAATAGTATTTATTTAACTTCCCGAGCCCCTGGAAGCATGAAAATCACTTTAAACATGCTAATTTTAGCTCTAACACTGATGATCCACCTACAAATGTGAACTGACTTTCAAAAATAAAACATTTGAAAACGGACCATTTTCCACATTTCTGAAGCATGACGTAATGGGGGGGTGTTATCTCTTTTGTCGAAAATCAGCCGTTTTTGCTCAAACATTAAATGCCTCCAAATAGTATTTAATTAACTTCCCGAGCCCCTGGAAGCATGAAAATCACTTTAAACATGCTAATTTTAGCTCTAACACTGATGATCCACCTACAAATGTGAACTGACGTTCAAAAATAAAACATTTGAAAACGGACCATTTCCCACATTTCTGAAGCATGACGTAATGGGGGGGTGTTATCTCTTTTGTCGAAAATGAGCTGTTTTTGCTCGAACATTAAATGCCTCCAAATGGTATTTAATTAACTTCCCGGGGTGAAGAAACACTTTTTGAGAACTCAGAGTGAGTAATTGGCCATTTTCATTCACTTTTAACCATTCCATAAATCTTGTGTTTAGGGCCCCTGGAAGCATGAAAATCACTTTAAACATGCTAATTTTAGCTCTAACACTGATGATCCACCTACAAATGTGAACTGACGTTCAAAAATAAAACATTTGAAAACGGACCTTTTTCCACATTTCTGAAGCACGACGTAATGGGGGGGTGTTATCTCTTTTGTCGAAAATCAGCCGCTTTTGCTTGAACATTAAATGCCTCCAAATAGTATTTAATTCACTTCCCGAGCCCCTGGAAGCATGAAAATCACTTTAAACATGCTAATTTGAGCTCTAACACTGATGATCCACCTACAAATGTGAACTGACGTTCAAAAATAAAACATTTGAAAATGGACCATTTTCCACATTTCTGAAGCATGACGTAATGGGGGGGTGTTATCTCTTTTGTCGAAAATCAGCCGTTTTTGCTCGAACATTAAATGCCTCCAAATGGTATTTAATTAACTTCCCGGGATGAAGAAACCCTTTTTGAGAACTCAGAGTGAGTAAATTGGCCATTTTCATGCACTTTTAACCAATCCATAAATCTTGTGTTTAGGGCCCCTGGAAGCATGAAAATCACTTTAAACATGCCAATGTTAGCTCTAACACTGATGATCCACCTACAAATGTGAACTGACGTTCAAAAATAAAACATTTGAAAACGGACCATTTTCCACATTTCTGAAGCATGACGTAATGGGGGGGTGTTATCTCTTTTGTCGAAAATCAGCCATTTTTGCTCGAACATTAAATGCCTCCAAATGGTATTTAATTAACTTCCCGAGCCCCTGGAAGCATGAAAATCACTTTAAACATGCTAATTTTAGCTCTAACACTGATGATCCACCTACAAATGTGAACTGACGTTCAAAAATAAAACATTTGAAAACGGACCATTTTCCACATTTCTGAAGCATGACGTAATGGGGGGGTGTTATCTCTTTTGTCGAAAATCAGCCGTTTTTGCTCGAACATTAAATGCCTCCAAATAGTATTTATTTAACTTCCCGAGCCCCTGGAAGCATGAAAATCACTTTAAACATGCTAATTTTAGCTCTAACACTGATGATCCACCTACAAATGTGAACTGACTTTCAAAAATAAAACATTTGAAAACGGACCATTTTCCACATTTCTGAAGCATGACGTAATGGGGGGGTGTTATCTCTTTTGTCGAAAATCAGCCGTTTTTGCTCAAACATTAAATGCCTCCAAATAGTATTTAATTAACTTCCCGAGCCCCTGGAAGCATGAAAATCACTTTAAACATGCTAATTTTAGCTCTAACACTGATGATCCACCTACAAATGTGAACTGACGTTCAAAAATAAAACATTTGAAAACGGACCATTTCCCACATTTCTGAAGCATGACGTAATGGGGGGGTGTTATCTCTTTTGTCGAAAATGAGCTGTTTTTGCTCGAACATTAAATGCCTCCAAATGGTATTTAATTAACTTCCCGGGGTGAAGAAACACTTTTTGAGAACTCAGAGTGAGTAATTGGCCATTTTCATTCACTTTTAACCATTCCATAAATCTTGTGTTTAGGGCCCCTGGAAGCATGAAAATCACTTTAAACATGCTAATTTTAGCTCTAACACTGATGATCCACCTACAAATGTGAACTGACGTTCAAAAATAAAACATTTGAAAACGGACCTTTTTCCACATTTCTGAAGCACGACGTAATGGGGGGGTGTTATCTCTTTTGTCGAAAATCAGCCGTTTTTGCTTGAACATTAAATGCCTCCAAATAGTATTTAATTCACTTCCCGAGCCCCTGGAAGCATGAAAATCACTTTAAACATGCTAATTTGAGCTCTAACACTGATGATCCACCTACAAATGTGAACTGACGTTCAAAAATAAAACATTTGAAAATGGACCATTTTCCACATTTCTGAAGCATGACGTAATGGGGGGGTGTTATCTCTTTTGTCGAAAATCAGCCGTTTTTGCTCGAACATTAAATGCCTCCAAATGGTATTTAATTAACTTCCCGGGGTGAAGAAACCCTTTTTGAGAACTCAGAGTGAGTAAATTGGCCATTTTCATGCACTTTTAACCATTCCATAAATCTTGTGTTTAGGGCCCCTGGAAGCATGAAAATCACTTTAAACATGCTAATTTTAGCAATAACACTGATGATCCACCTACAAATGTGAACTGACGTTCAAAAATAAAACATTTGAAAACGGACCATTTTCCACATTTCTGAAGCATGACGTAATGGGGGGGTGTTATCTCTTTTGTCGAAAATCAGCCGTTTTTGCTCGAACATTAAATGCCTCCAAATGGTATTTAATTAACTTCCCGGGGTGAAGAAACCCTTTTTGAGAACTCAGAGTGAGTAAATTGGCCATTTTCATGCACTTTTAACCATTCCATAAATCTTGAGTTTAGGGCCCCTGGAAGCATGAAAATCACTTTAAACATGCTAATTTTAGCTCTAACACTGATGATCCACCTACAAATGTGAACTGACGTTCAAAAATAAAACATTTGAAAACGGACCATTTTCCACATTTGTGAAGCATGACGTAATGGGGGGGTGTTATCTCTTTTGTCGAAAATCAGCCGTTTTTGCTCAAACATTAAATGCCTCCAAATAGTATTTAATTCACTTCCCGAGCCCCTGGAAGCATGAACATCACTTTAAACATGCTAATTTTAGCTCTAACACTGATGATCCACCTACAAATGTGAACTGACGTTCAAAAATAAAACATTTGAAAACGGACCATTTTCCACCTTTCTGAAGCATGACGTAATGGGGGGGGTGTTATCTCTTTTGTCGAAAATCAGCTGTTTTTGCTCGAACATTAAATGCCTCCAAATGGTATTTAATTAACTTCCCGGGGTGAAGAAACCCTTTTTGAGAACTCAGAGTGAGTAATTGGCCATTTTCATGCACTTTTAACCATTCCATAAATCTTGTGTTTAGGGCCCCTGGAAGCATGAAAATCACTTTAAACATGCTAATTTTAGCTCTAACACTGATGATCCACCTACAAATGTGAACTGACGTTCAAAAATAAAACATTTGAAAACGGACCATTTTCCACATTTCTGAAGCATGACGTAATGGGGGGGTGTTATCTCTTTTGTCGAAAATCAGCCGTTTTTGCTTGAACATTAAATGCCTCCAAATAGTATTTAATTCACTTCCCGAGCCCCTGGAAGCATGAAAATCACTTTAAACATGCTAATTTGAGCTCTAACACTGATGATCCACCTACAAATGTGAACTGACGTTCAAAAATAAAACATTTGAAAATGGACCATTTTCCACATTTCTGAAGCATGACGTAATGGGGGGGTGTTATCTCTTTTGCCGAAAATCAGCCGTTTTTGGTCGAACATTAAATGCCTCCAAATGGTATTTAATTAACTTCCCGGGGTGAAGAAACCCTTTTTGAGAACTCAGAGTGAGTAAATTGGCCATTTTCATGCACTTTTAACCATTCCATAAATCTTGAGTTTAGGGCCCCTGGAAGCATGAAAATCACTTTAAACATGCTAATTTTAGCTCTAACACTGATGATCCACCTACAAATGTGAACTGACGTTCAAAAATAAAACATTTGAAAACGGACCATTTTCCACATTTGTGAAGCATGACGTAATGGGGGGGTGTTATCTCTTTTGTCGAAAATCAGCCGTTTTTGCTCAAACATTAAATGCCTCCAAATAGTATTTAATTCACTTCCCGAGCCCCTGGAAGCATGAACATCACTTTAAACATGCTAATTTTAGCTCTAACACTGATGATCCACCTACAAATGTGAACTGACGTTCAAAAATAAAACATTTGAAAACGGACCATTTTCCACCTTTCTGAAGCATGACGTAATGGGGGGGGTGTTATCTCTTTTGTCGAAAATCAGCTGTTTTTGCTCGAACATTAAATGCCTCCAAATGGTATTTAATTAACTTCCCGGGGTGAAGAAACCCTTTTTGAGAACTCAGAGTGAGTAATTGGCCATTTTCATGCACTTTTAACCATTCCATAAATCTTGTGTTTAGGGCCCCTGGAAGCATGAAAATCACTTTAAACATGCTAATTTTAGCTCTAACACTGATGATCCACCTACAAATGTGAACTGACGTTCAAAAATAAAACATTTGAAAACGGACCATTTTCCACATTTCTGAAGCATGACGTAATGGGGGGGTGTTATCTCTTTTGTCGAAAATCAGCCGTTTTTGCTTGAACATTAAATGCCTCCAAATAGTATTTAATTCACTTCCCGAGCCCCTGGAAGCATGAAAATCACTTTAAACATGCTAATTTGAGCTCTAACACTGATGATCCACCTACAAATGTGAACTGACGTTCAAAAATAAAACATTTGAAAATGGACCATTTTCCACATTTCTGAAGCATGACGTAATGGGGGGGTGTTATCTCTTTTGCCGAAAATCAGCCGTTTTTGGTCGAACATTAAATGCCTCCAAATGGTATTTAATTAACTTCCCGGGGTGAAGAAACCCTTTTTGAGAACTCAGAGTGAGTAAATTGGCCATTTTCATGCACTTTTAACCATTCCATAAATCTTGTGTTTAGGGCCCCTGGAAGCATGAAAATCACTTTAAACATGCTAATTTTAGCAATAACACTGATGATCCACCTACAAATGTGAACTGACGTCCAAAAATAAAACATTTGAAAACGGACCATTTTCCACATTTGTGAAGCATGACGTAATGGGGGGGTGTTATCTCTTTTGTCGAAAATCAGCCGTTTTTGCTCAAACATTAAATGCCTCCAAATAGTATTTAATTCACTTCCCGAGCCCCTGGAAGCATGAACATCACTTTAAACATGCTAATTTTAGCTCTAACACTGATGATCCACCTACAAATGTGAACTGACGTTCAAAAATAAAACATTTGAAAACGGACCATTTTCCACATTTCTGAAGCATGACGTAATGGGGGGGGTGTTATCTCTTTTGTCGAAAATCAGCTGTTTTTGCTCGAACATTAAATGCCTCCAAATGGTATTTAATTAACTTCCCGGGGTGAAGAAACCCTTTTTGAGAACTCAGAGTGAATAATTGGCCATTTTCATGCACTTTTAACCATTCCATAAATCTTGTGTTTAGGGCCCCTGGAAGCATGAAAATCACTTTAAACATGCTAATTTTAGCTCTAACACTGATGATCCACCTACAAATGTGAACTGACGTTCAAAAATAAAACATTTGAAAACGGACCATTTTCCACATTTCTGAAGCATGACGTAATGGGGGGGTGTTATCTCTTTTGTCGAAAACCAGCCGTTTTTGCTCGAACATTAAATGCCTCCAAATGGTATTTAAATAACTTCCCGAGCCCCTGGAAGGATGAAAATCACTTTAAACATGCTAATTTTAGCTCTAACACTGATGATCCACCTACAAATGTGAACTGACGTTCAAAAATAAAACATTTGAAAACGGACCATTTTCCACATTTCTGAAGCATGACGTAATGGGGGGGTGTTATCTCTTTTGTCGAAAACCAGCCGTTTTTGCTCGAACATTAAATGCCTCCAAATGGTATTTAATTAACTTCCCGAGCCCCTTGAAGCATGAAAATCACTTTAAACATGCTAATTTTAGCTCTAACACTGATGATCCACCTACAAATGTGAACTGACGTTCAAAAATAAAACATTTGAAAACGGACCATTTTCCACATTTCTGAAGCATGACGTAATGGGGGGGTGTTATCTCTTTTGTCGAAAATCAGCCGTTTTTGCTCGAACATTAAATGCCTCCAAATGGTATTTAATTAACTTCCCGGGGTGAAGAAACCCTTTTTGAGAACTCAGAGTGAGTAAATTGGCCATTTTCATGCACTTTTAACCAATCCATAAATCTTGTGTTTAGGGCCCCTGGAAGCATGAAAATCACTTTAAACATGCCAATGTTAGCTCTAACACTGATGATCCACCTACAAATGTGAACTGACGTTCAAAAATAAAACATTTGAAAACGGACCATTTTCCACATTTCTGAAGCATGACGTAATGGGGGGGTGTTATCTCTTTTGTCGAAAATCAGCCATTTTTGCTCGAACATTAAATGCCTCCAAATGGTATTTAATTAACTTCCCGAGCCCCTGGAAGCATGAAAATCACTTTAAACATGCTAATTTTAGCTCTAACACTGATGATCCACCTACAAATGTGAACTGACGTTCAAAAATAAAACATTTGAAAACGGACCATTTTCCACATTTCTGAAGCATGACGTAATGGGGGGGTGTTATCTCTTTTGTCGAAAATCAGCCGTTTTTGCTCGAACATTAAATGCCTCCAAATAGTATTTATTTAACTTCCCGAGCCCCTGGAAGCATGAAAATCACTTTAAACATGCTAATTTTAGCTCTAACACTGATGATCCACCTACAAATGTGAACTGACTTTCAAAAATAAAACATTTGAAAACGGACCATTTTCCACATTTCTGAAGCATGACGTAATGGGGGGGTGTTATCTCTTTTGTCGAAAATCAGCCGTTTTTGCTCAAACATTAAATGCCTCCAAATAGTATTTAATTAACTTCCCGAGCCCCTGGAAGCATGAAAATCACTTTAAACATGCTAATTTTAGCTCTAACACTGATGATCCACCTACAAATGTGAACTGACGTTCAAAAATAAAACATTTGAAAACGGACCATTTCCCACATTTCTGAAGCATGACGTAATGGGGGGGTGTTATCTCTTTTGTCGAAAATGAGCTGTTTTTGCTCGAACATTAAATGCCTCCAAATGGTATTTAATTAACTTCCCGGGGTGAAGAAACACTTTTTGAGAACTCAGAGTGAGTAATTGGCCATTTTCATTCACTTTTAACCATTCCATAAATCTTGTGTTTAGGGCCCCTGGAAGCATGAAAATCACTTTAAACATGCTAATTTTAGCTCTAACACTGATGATCCACCTACAAATGTGAACTGACGTTCAAAAATAAAACATTTGAAAACGGACCTTTTTCCACATTTCTGAAGCACGACGTAATGGGGGGGTGTTATCTCTTTTGTCGAAAATCAGCCGTTTTTGCTTGAACATTAAATGCCTCCAAATAGTATTTAATTCACTTCCCGAGCCCCTGGAAGCATGAAAATCACTTTAAACATGCTAATTTGAGCTCTAACACTGATGATCCACCTACAAATGTGAACTGACGTTCAAAAATAAAACATTTGAAAATGGACCATTTTCCACATTTCTGAAGCATGACGTAATGGGGGGGTGTTATCTCTTTTGTCGAAAATCAGCCGTTTTTGCTCGAACATTAAATGCCTCCAAATGGTATTTAATTAACTTCCCGGGGTGAAGAAACCCTTTTTGAGAACTCAGAGTGAGTAAATTGGCCATTTTCATGCACTTTTAACCATTCCATAAATCTTGTGTTTAGGGCCCCTGGAAGCATGAAAATCACTTTAAACATGCTAATTTTAGCAATAACACTGATGATCCACCTACAAATGTGAACTGACGTTCAAAAATAAAACATTTGAAAACGGACCATTTTCCACATTTCTGAAGCATGACGTAATGGGGGGGTGTTATCTCTTTTGTCGAAAATCAGCCGTTTTTGCTCGAACATTAAATGCCTCCAAATGGTATTTAATTAACTTCCCGGGGTGAAGAAACCCTTTTTGAGAACTCAGAGTGAGTAAATTGGCCATTTTCATGCACTTTTAACCATTCCATAAATCTTGAGTTTAGGGCCCCTGGAAGCATGAAAATCACTTTAAACATGCTAATTTTAGCTCTAACACTGATGATCCACCTACAAATGTGAACTGACGTTCAAAAATAAAACATTTGAAAACGGACCATTTTCCACATTTGTGAAGCATGACGTAATGGGGGGGTGTTATCTCTTTTGTCGAAAATCAGCCGTTTTTGCTCAAACATTAAATGCCTCCAAATAGTATTTAATTCACTTCCCGAGCCCCTGGAAGCATGAACATCACTTTAAACATGCTAATTTTAGCTCTAACACTGATGATCCACCTACAAATGTGAACTGACGTTCAAAAATAAAACATTTGAAAACGGACCATTTTCCACATTTCTGAAGCATGACGTAATGGGGGGGTGTTATCTCTTTTGCCGAAAATCAGCCGTTTTTGGTCGAACATTAAATGCCTCCAAATGGTATTTAATTAACTTCCCGGGGTGAAGAAACCCTTTTTGAGAACTCAGAGTGAGTAAATTGGCCATTTTCATGCACTTTTAACCATTCCATAAATCTTGTGTTTAGGGCCCCTGGAAGCATGAAAATCACTTTAAACATGCTAATTTTAGCAATAACACTGATGATCCACCTACAAATGTGAACTGACGTCCAAAAATAAAACATTTGAAAACGGACCATTTTCCACATTTGTGAAGCATGACGTAATGGGGGGGTGTTATCTCTTTTGTCGAAAATCAGCCGTTTTTGCTCAAACATTAAATGCCTCCAAATAGTATTTAATTCACTTCCCGAGCCCCTGGAAGCATGAACATCACTTTAAACATGCTAATTTTAGCTCTAACACTGATGATCCACCTACAAATGTGAACTGACGTTCAAAAATAAAACATTTGAAAACGGACCATTTTCCACATTTCTGAAGCATGACGTAATGGGGGGGGTGTTATCTCTTTTGTCGAAAATCAGCTGTTTTTGCTCGAACATTAAATGCCTCCAAATGGTATTTAATTAACTTCCCGGGGTGAAGAAACCCTTTTTGAGAACTCAGAGTGAATAATTGGCCATTTTCATGCACTTTTAACCATTCCATAAATCTTGTGTTTAGGGCCCCTGGAAGCATGAAAATCACTTTAAACATGCTAATTTTAGCTCTAACACTGATGATCCACCTACAAATGTGAACTGACGTTCAAAAATAAAACATTTGAAAACGGACCATTTTCCACATTTCTGAAGCATGACGTAATGGGGGGGTGTTATCTCTTTTGTCGAAAACCAGCCGTTTTTGCTCGAACATTAAATGCCTCCAAATGGTATTTAAATAACTTCCCGAGCCCCTGGAAGCATGAAAATCACTTTAAACATGCTAATTTTAGCTCTAACACTGATGATCCACCTACAAATGTGAACTGACGTTCAAAAATAAAACATTTGAAAACGGACCATTTTCCACATTTCTGAAGCATGACGTAATGGGGGGGTTTTATCTCTTTTGTCGAAAACCAGCCGTTTTTGCTCGAACATTAAATGCCTCCAAATGGTATTTAATTAACTTCCCGAGCCCCTTGAAGCATGAAAATCACTTTAAACATGCTAATTTTAGCTCTAACACTGATGATCCACCTACAAATGTGAACTGACGTTCAAAAATAAAACATTTGAAAACGGACCATTTTCCACATTTCTGAAGCATGACGTAATGGGGGGGTGTTATCTCTTTTGTCGAAAATCAGCCGTTTTTGCTCGAACATTAAATGCCTCCAAATGGTATTTAATTAACTTCCCGGGGTGAAGAAACCCTTTTTGAGAACTCAGAGTGAGTAAATTGGCCATTTTCATGCACTTTTAACCAATCCATAAATCTTGTGTTTAGGGCCCCTGGAAGCATGAAAATCACTTTAAACATGCCAATGTTAGCTCTAACACTGATGATCCACCTACAAATGTGAACTGACGTTCAAAAATAAAACATTTGAAAACGGACCATTTTCCACATTTCTGAAGCATGACGTAATGGGGGGGTGTTATCTCTTTTGTCGAAAATCAGCCATTTTTCCTCGAACATTAAATGCCTCCAAATGGTATTTAATTAACTTCCCGAGCCCCTGGAAGCATGAAAATCACTTTAAACATGCTAATTTTAGCTCTAACACTGATGATCCACCTACAAATGTGAACTGACGTTCAAAAATAAAACATTTGAAAACGGACCATTTTCCACATTTCTGAAGCATGACGTAATGGGGGGGTGTTATCTCTTTTGTCGAAAATCAGCCGTTTTTGCTCGAACATTAAATGCCTCCAAATAGTATTTATTTAACTTCCCGAGCCCCTGGAAGCATGAAAATCACTTTAAACATGCTAATTTTAGCTCTAACACTGATGATCCACCTACAAATGTGAACTGACGTTCAAAAATAAAACATTTGAAAACGGATCATTTTCCACATTTCTGAAGCATGACGTAATGGGGGGTGTTATCTCTTTTGTCGAAAAATAAGCCGTTTTTGCTCGAACATTAAATGCCTCCAAATGGTATTTAATTAACTTCCCGGGGTGAAGAAACCCTTTTTGAGAACTCAGAGTGAGTAAATTGGCCATTTTCATGCACTTTTAACCATTCCATAAATCTTGTGTTTAGGGCCCCTGGAAGCATGAAAATCACTTTAAACATGCCAATGTTAGCTCTAACACTGATGATCCACCTACAAATGTGAACTGACGTTCAAAAATAAAACATTTGAAAACGGACCATTTTCCACATTTCTGAAGCATGACGTAATGGGGGGTGTTATCTCTTTTGTCGAAAATCAGCCATTTTTGCTCGAACATTAAATGCCTCCAAATGGTATTTAATTAACTTCCCGAGCTCCTGGAAGCATGAAAATCACTTTAAACATGCTAATTTTAGCTCTAACACTGATGATCCACCTACAAATGTGAACTGACGTTCAAAAATAAAACATTTGAAAACGGACCATTTTCCACATTTCTGAAGCATGACGTAATGGGGGGGTGTTATCTCTTTTGTCGAAAATCAGCCGTTTTTGCTTGAACATTAAATGCCTCCAAATAGTATTTAATTCACTTCCCGAGCCCCTGGAAGCATGAAAATCACTTTAAACATGCTAATTTGAGCTCTAACACTGATGATCCACCTACAAATGTGAACTGACGTTCAAAAATAAAACATTTGAAAACGGACCATTTTCCACATTTCTGAAGCATGACGTAATGTGGGGGTGTTATCTCTTTTGTCGAAAATCAGCCGTTTTTGCTCGAACATTAAATGCCTCCAAATGGTATTTATTTAACTTCCCGAGCCCCTGGAAGCATGAAAATCACTTTAAACATGCTAATTTTAGCTCTAACACTGATGATCCAACTACAAATGTGAACTGACGTTCAAAAATAAAACATTTGAAAACGGACCATTTTCCACATTTCTGAAGCATGACGTAATGGGGGGGTGTTATCTCTTTTGTCGAAAATCAGCCGTTTTTGCTCGAACATTAAATGCCTCCAAATGGTATTTATTTAACTTCCCGAGCCCCTGGAAGCATGAAAATCACTTTAAACATACCAATTTTAGCTCTAACACTGATGATCCACCTACAAATGTGAACTGACGTTCAAAAATAAAACATTTGAAAACGGACCATTTTCCACATTTCTGAAGCATGACGTAATGGGGGGGTGTTATCTCTTTTGTCGAAAATCAGCCGTTCTTGCTCGAACATTAAATGCCTCCAAATGGTATTTAATTAACTTCCCGGGGTGAAGAAACCCTTTTTGAGAACTCAGATTGAGTAAATTGGCCATTTTCATGCACTTTTAACCATTCCATAAATCTTGTGTTTAGGGCCCCTGGAAGCATGAAAATCACTTTAAACATGCTAATTTTAGCTCTAACACTGATGATCCACCTACAAATGTGAACTGACATTCTAAAATAAAACATTTGAAAACGGACCATTTTCCACATTTCTGAAGCATGACGTAATGGGGGGGTGTTATCTCTTTTGTCGAAAATAAGCCGTTTTTGCTCGAACATTAAATGCCTCCAAATGGTATTTAATTAACTTCCCGGGGTGAAGAAACCCTTTTTGAGAACTCAGAGTGAGTAAATTGGCCATTTTCATGCACTTTTAACCATTCCATAAATCTTGTGTTTAGGGCCCCTGGAAGCATGAAAATCACTTTAAACATGCCAATGTTAGCTCTAACACTGATGATCCACCTACAAATGTGAACTGACGTTCAAAAATAAAACATTTGAAAACGGACCATTTTCCACATTTGTGAAGCATGACGTAATGGGGGGGGTGTTATCTCTTTTGTCGAAAATCAGCCGTTTTTGCTCAAACATTAAATGCCTCCAAATAGTATTTAATTCACTTCCAGAGCCCCTGGAAGCATGAAAATCACTTTAAACATGCTAATTTTAGCTCTAACACTGATGATCCACCTACAAATGTGAACTGACGTTCAAAAATAAAACATTTGAAAACGGACCATTTTCCACATTTCTGAAGCATGACGTAATGGGGGGTTGTTATCTCTTTTGTCGAAAATCAGCTGTTTTTGCTCGAACATTAAATGCCTCCAAATGGTATTTAATTAACTTCCCGGGGTGAAGAAACCCTTATTGAGAACTCAGAGTGAGTAAATTGGCCATTTTCATGCACTTTTAACCATTCCATAAATCTTGTGTTTAGGGCCCCTGGAAGCATGAAAATCACTTTAAACATGCCAATGTTAGCTCTAACACTGATGATCCACCTACAAATGTGAACTGACGTTCAAAAATAAAACATTTGAAAACGGACCATTTTCCACATTTCTGAAGCATGACGTAATGGGGGGGTGTTATCTCTTTTGTCGAAAATCAGCCGTTTTTGCTTGAACATTAAATGCCTCCAAATAGTATTTAATTCACTTCCCGAGCCCCTGGAAGCATGAAAATCACTTTAAACATGCTAATTTGAGCTCTAACACTGATGATCCACCTACAAATGTGAACTGACGTTCAAAAATAAAACATTTGAAAACGGACCATTTTCCACATTTCTGAAGCATGACGTAATGTGGGGGTGTTATCTCTTTTGTCGAAAATCAGCCGTTTTTGCTCGAACATTAAATGCCTCCAAATGGTATTTATTTAACTTCCCGGGCCCCTGGAAGCATGAAAATCACTTTAAACATGCTAATTTTAGCTCTAACACTGATGATCCACCTACAAATGTGAACTGACGTTCAAAAATAAAACATTTGAAAACGGACCATTTTCCACATTTCTGAAGCATGACGTAATGGGGGGGTGTTATCTCTTTTGTCGAAAATCAGCCGTTTTTTCTCGAACATTAAATGCCTCCAAATGGTATTTATTTAACTTCCCGAGCCCCTGGAAGCATGAAAATCACTTTAAACATGCTAATTTTAGCTCTAACACTGATGATCCACCTACAAATGTGAACTGACGTTCAAAAATAAAACATTTGAAAACGGACCATTTTCCACATTTCTGAAGCATGACGTAATGGGGGGTGTTATCTCTTTTGTCGAAAATCAGCCGTTTTTTCTCGAACATTAAATGCCTCCAAATGGTATTTATTTAACTTCCCGAGCCCCTGGAAGCATGAAAATCACTTTAAACATACTAATTTTAGCTCTAACACTGATGATCCACCTACAAATGTGAACTGACGTTCAAAAATAAAACATTTGAAAACGGACCATTTTCCACATTTCTGAAGCATGACGTAATGGGGGGGTGTTATCTCTTTTGTCGAAAATCAGCCGTTTTTGCTCGAACATTAAATGCCTCCAAATGGTATTTAATTAACTTCCCTGGGTGAAGAAACCCTTTTTGAGAACTCAGAGTGAGTAAATTGGCCATTTTCATGCACTTTTAACCATTCCATAAATCTTGTGTTTAGGGCCCCTGGAAGCATGAAAATCACTTTAAACATGCTAATTTTAGCTCTAACACTGATGATCCACCTACAAATGTGAACTGACGTTCAAAAATAAAACATTTGAAAACGGACCATTTTCCACATTTCTGAAGCATGACGTAATGGGGGGGTGTTATCTCTTTTGTCGAAAATCAGCCGTTTTTGCTCGAACATTAAATGCCTCCAAATGGTATTTAATTAACTTCCCGGGGTGACGAAACCCTTTTTGAGAACTCAGAGTGAGTAAATTGGCCATTTTCATGCACTTTTAAACATTCCATAAATCTTGTGTTTAGGGCCCCTGGAAGCATGAAAATCACTTTAAACATGCCAATGTTAGCTCTAACACTGATGATCCACCTACAAATGTGAACTGACGTTCAAAAATCAAACATTTGAAAACGGATCATTTTCCACATTTCTGAAGCATGACGTAATGGGGGGGTGTTATCTCTTTTGTCGAAAATCAGCCGTTTTTGCTTGAACATTGAATGCCTCCAAATAGTATTTAATTCACTTCCCGAGCCCCTGGAAGCATGAAAATCACTTTAAACATGCTAATTTTAGCTCTAACACTGATGATCCACCTACAAATGTGAACTGACGTTCAAAAATAAAACATTTGAAAACGGACCATTTTCCACATTTCTGAAGCATGACGTAATGGGGGGTGTTATCTCTTTTGTCGAAAATCAGCTGTTTTTGCTCGAACATTAAATGCCTCCAAATGGTATTTAATTAACTTCCGGGGGTGAAGAAACCCTTTTTGAGAACTCAGAGTGAGTAAATTGGCCATTTTCATGCACTTTTAACCATTCCATAAATCGTGTGTTTAGGGCCCCTGGAAGCATGAAAATCACTTTAAACATGCTAATTTTAGCTCTAACACTGATGATCCACCTACAAATGTGAACTGACGTTCAAAAATAAAACATTTGAAAACGGACCATTTTCCACATTTGTGAAGCATGACGTAATGGGGGGGTGTTATCTCTTTTGTCGAAAATCAGCCGTTTTTGCTCAAACATTAAATGCCTCCAAATAGTATTTAATTCACTTCCAGAGCCCCTGGAAGCATGAAAATCACTTTAAACATGCTAATTTTAGCTCTAACACTGATGATCCACCTACAAATGTGAACTGACGTTCAAAAATAAAACATTTGAAAACGGACCATTTTCCACATTTCTGAAGCATGACGTAATGGGGGGTTGTTATCTCTTTTGTCGAAAATCAGCTGTTTTTGCTCGAACATTAAATGCCTCCAAATGGTATTTAATTAACTTCCCGGGGTGAAGAAACCCTTTTTGAGAACTCAGAGTGAGTAAATTGGCCATTTTCATGCACTTTTAACCATTCCATAAATCTTGTGTTTAGGGCCCCTGGAAGCATGAAAATCACTTTAAACATGCTAATTTTAGCTCTAACACTGATGATCCACCTACAAATGTGAACTGACGTTCAAAAATAAAACATTTGAAAACGGACCATTTTCCACATTTCTGAAGCATGACGTAATGGGGGGGTGTTATCTCTTTTGTCGAAAATCAGCCGTTTTTGCTCGAACATTACATGCCTCCAAATGGTATTTAATTAACTTCCTGGGGTGAAGAAACCCTTTTTGAGAACTCAGAGTGAGTAAATTGGCCATTTTCATGCACTTTTAACCATTCCATAAATCTTGTGTTTAGGGCCCCTGGAAGCATGAAAATCACTTTAAACATGCTAATTTTAGCTCTAACACTGATGATCCACCTACAAATGTGAACTGACGTTCAAAAATAAAACATTTGAAAACTGACCATTTTCCACATTTCTTAAGCATGACGTAATGGGGGGGTGTTATCTCTTTTGTCGAAAATCAGCCGTTTTTGCTCGAACATTAAATGCCTCCAAATGGTATTTAATTAACTTCCCGAGCCCTTAGAAGCATGAAAATCACTTTAAACATGCTAATTTTAGCTCTCACACTGATGATCCACCTACAAATGTGAACTGACATTCAAAAATAAAACATTTGAAAACGGACCATTTTCCACATTTCTGAAGCATGACGTAATGGGGGGGTGTTATCTCTTTTGTCGAAAAATAAGCCGTTTTTGCTCGAACATTAAATGCCTCCAAATGGTATTTAATTAACTTCCCGGGGTGAAGAAACCCTTTTTGAGAACTCAGAGTGAGTAAATTGGCCATTTTCATGCACTTTTAACCATTCCATAAATCTTGTGTTTAGGGCCCCTGGAAGCATGAAAATCACTTTAAACATGCTAATTTTAGCTCTAACACTGATGATCCACCTACAAATGTGAACTGACGTTCAAAAATAAAACATTTGAAAACGGACCATTTTCCACATTTCTTAAGCATGACGTAATGGGGGGGTGTTATCTCTTTTGTCGAAAACCAGCCGTTTTTGCTCGAACATTAAATGCCTCCAAATGGTATTTAATTAACTTCCCGAGCCCCTGGAAGCATGAAAATCACTTTAAACATGCTAATTTTAGCTCTAACACTGATGATCCACCTACAAATGTGAACTGACGTTCAAAAATAAAACATTTGAAAACGGACCATTTTCCACATTTCTGAAGCATGACGTAATGGGGGGGTGTTATCTCTTTTGTCGAATATCAGCCGTTTTTGCTCGAACATTACATGCCTCCAAATGGTATTTAATTAACTTCCTGGGGTGAAGAAACCCTTTTTGAGAACTCAGAGTGAGTAAATTGGCCATTTTCATGCACTTTTAACCATTCCATAAATCTTGTGTTTAGGGCCCCTGGAAGCATGAAAATCACTTTAAACATGCTAATTTTAGCTCTAACACTGATGATCCACCTACAAATGTGAACTGACGTTCAAAAATAAAACATTTGAAAACGGACCATTTTCCACATTTCTGAAGCATGACGTAATGGGGGGGTGTTATCTCTTTTGTGGAAAATCAGCCGTTTTTGCTCGAACATTAAATGCCTCCAAATGGTATTTAATTAACTTCCCGAGCCCTTGGAAGCATGAAAATCACTTTAAACATGCTAATTTTAGCTCTCACACTGATGATCCACCTACAAATGTGAACTGACGTTCAAAAATAAAACATTTGAAAACGGACCATTTTCCACATTTCTGAAGCATGACGTAATGGGGGGTTGTTATCTCTTTTGTCGAAAATCAGCTGTTTTTGCTCGAACATTAAATGCCTCCAAATGGTATTTAATTAACTTCCCGAGCCCCTGGAAGCATGAAAATCACTTTAAACATGCTAATTTTAGCTCTAACACTGATGATCCACCTACAAATGTGAACTGACGTTCAAAAATAAAACATTTGAAAACGGACCATTTTCCACATTTCTGAAGCATGACGTAATGGGGGGGTGTTATCTCTTTTGTCGAAAATCAGCCGTTTTTGCTCGAACATTACATGCCTCCAAATGGTATTTAATTAACTTCCTGGGGTGAAGAAACCCTTTTTGAGAACTCAGAGTGAGTAAATTGGCCATTTTCATGCACTTTTAACCATTCCATAAATCTTGTGTTTAGGGCCCCTGGAAGCATGAAAATCACTTTAAACATGCCAATGTTAGCTCTAACACTGATGATCCACCTACAAATGTGAACTGACGTTCAAAAATAAAACATTTGAAAACGGACCATTTTCCACATTTCTGAAGCATGACGTAATGGGGGGGTGTTATCTCTTTTGTCGAAAATCAGCCATTTTTGCTCGAACATTAAATGCCTCCAAATGGTATTTAATTAACTTCCCGAGCTCCTGGAAGCATGAAAATCACTTTAAACATGCTAATTTTAGCTCTAACACTGATGATCCACCTACAAATGTGAACTGACGTTCAAAAATAAAACATTTGAAAACTGACCATTTTCCACATTTCTGAAGCATGACGTAATGGGGGGTGTTATCTCTTTTGTCGAAAATCAGCCGTTTTTGCTTGAACATTAAATGCCTCCAAATAGTATTTAATTCACTTCCCGAGCCCCTGGAAGCATGAAAATCACTTTAAACATGCTAATTTGAGCTCTAACACTGATGATCCACCTACAAATGTGAACTGACGTTCAAAAATAAAACATTTGAAAACGGACCATTTTCCACATTTCTGAAGCATGACGTAATGGGGGGGTGTTATCTCTTTTGTCGAAAATCAGCCGTTTTTGCTCGAACATTAAATGCCTCCAAATGGTATTTATTTAACTTCCCGAGCCCCTGGAAGCATGAAAATCACTTTAAACATGCTAATTTTAGCTCTAACACTGATGATCCACCTACAAATGTGAACTGACGTTCAAAAATAAAACATTTGAAAACGGACCATTTTCCACATTTCTGAAGCATGACGTAATGGGGGGTGTTATCTCTTTTGTCGAAAATCAGCCGTTTTTGCTCGAACATTAAATGCCTCCAAATGGTATTTATTTAACTTCCCGAGCCCCTGGAAGCATGAAAATCACTTTAAACATACTAATTTTAGCTCTAACACTGATGATCCACCTACAAATGTGAACTGACGTTCAAAAATAAAACATTTGAAAAAGGACCATTTTCCACATTTCTGAAGCATGACGTAATGGGGGGGTGTTATCTCTTTTGTCGAAAATCAGCCGTTTTTGCTCGAACATTAAATGCCTCCAAATGGTATTTAATTAACTTCCCTGGGTGAAGAAACGCTTTTTGAGAACTCAGAGTGAGTAAATTGGCCATTTTCATGCACTTTTAACCATTCCATAAATCTTGTGTTTAGGGCCCCTGGAAGCATGAAAATCACTTTAAACATGCTAATTTTAGCTCTAACACTGATGATCCACCTACAAATGTGAACTGACGTTCAAAAATAAAACATTTGAAAACGGACCATTTTCCACATTTCTGAAGCATGACGTAATGGGGGGGTGTTATCTCTTTTGTCGAAAATCAGCCGTTTTTGCTCGAACATTAAATGCCTCCAAATGGTATTTAATTAACTTCCCGGGGTGACGAAACCCTTTTTGAGAACTCAGAGTGAGTAAATTGGCCATTTTCATGCACTTTTAACCATTCCATAAATCTTGTGTTTAGGGCCCCTGGAAGCATGAAAATCACTTTAAACATGCCAATGTTAGCTCTAACACTGATGATCCACCTACAAATGTGAACTGACGTTCAAAAATAAAACATTTGAAAAAGGACCATTTTCCACATTTCTGAAGCATGACGTAATGGGGGGGTGTTATCTCTTTTGTCGAAAATCAGCCGTTTTTGCTCGAACATTAAATGCCTCCAAATGGTATTTAATTAACTTCCGGGGGTGAAGAAACCCTTTTTGAGAACTCAGAGTGAGTAAATTGGCCATTTTCATGCACTTTTAACCATTCCATAAATCGTGTGTTTAGGGCCCCTGGAAGCATGAAAATCACTTTAAACATGCTAATTTTAGCTCTAACACTGATGATCCACCTACAAATGTGAACTGACGTTCAAAAATAAAACATTTGAAAACGGACCATTTTTCACATTTGTGAAGCATGACGTAATGGGGGGGTGTTATCTCTTTTGTCGAAAATCAGCTGTTTTTGCTCAAACATTAAATGCCTCCAAATAGTATTTAATTCACTTCCAGAGTCCCTGGAAGCATGAAAATCACTTTAAACATGCTAATTTTAGCTCTAACACTGATGATCCACCTACAAATGTGAACTGACGTTCAAAAATAAAACATTTGAAAACGGACCATTTTCCACATTTCTGAAGCATGACGTAATGGGGGGTTGTTATCTCTTTTGTCGAAAATCAGCTGTTTTTGCTCGAACATTAAATGCCTCCAAATGGTATTTAATTAACTTCCCGGGGTGAAGAAACCCTTTTTGAGAACTCAGAGTGAGTAATTGGCCATTTTCATGCACTTTTAACCATTCCATAAATCTTGTGTTTAGGGCCCCTGGAAGCATGAAAATCACTTTAAACATGCTAATTTTAGCTCTAACACTGATGATCCACCTACAAATGTGAACTGACGTTCAAAAATAAAACATTTGAAAACGGACCATTTTCCACATTTCTGAAGCATGACGTAATGGGGGGGTGTTATCTCTTTTGTGGAAAATCAGCCGTTTTTGCTCGAACATTAAATGCCTCCAAATGGTATTTAATTAACTTCCCGAGCCCTTGGAAGCATGAAAATCACTTTAAACATGCTAATTTTAGCTCTCACACTGATGATCCACCTACAAATGTGAACTGACGTTCAAAAATAAAACATTTGAAAACGGACCATTTTCCACATTTCTGAAGCATGACGTAATGGGGGGTTGTTATCTCTTTTGTCGAAAATCAGCTGTTTTTGCTCGAACATTAAATGCCTCCAAATGGTATTTAATTAACTTCCCGAGCCCCTGGAAGCATGAAAATCACTTTAAACATGCTAATTTTAGCTCTAACACTGATGATCCACCTACAAATGTGAACTGACGTTCAAAAATAAAACATTTGAAAACGGACCATTTTCCACATTTCTGAAGCATGACGTAATGGGGGGGTGTTATCTCTTTTGTCGAAAATCAGCCGTTTTTGCTCGAACATTACATGCCTCCAAATGGTATTTAATTAACTTCCCGAGCCCTTGGAAGCATGAAAATCACTTTAAACATGCAAATTTTAGCTCTCACACTGATGATCCACCTACAAATGTGAACTGACGTTCAAAAATAAAACATTTGAAAACGGACCATTTTCCACATTTCTGAAGCATGACGTAATGGGGGGGTGTTATCTCTTTTGTCGAAAATCAGCCGTTTTTGCTCGAACATTAAATGCCTCCAAATGGTATTTAATTAACTTCCCGGGGTGACGAAACCCTTTTTGAGAACTCAGAGTGAGTAAATTGGCCATTTTCATGCACTTTTAACCATTCCATAAATCTTGTGTTTAGGGCCCCTGGAAGCATGAAAATCACTTTAAACATGCCAATGTTAGCTCTAACACTGATGATCCACCTACAAATGTGAACTGACGTTCAAAAATCAAACATTTGAAAACGGATCATTTTCCACATTTCTGAAGCATGACGTAATGGGGGGGGGTGTTATCTCTTTTGTCGAAAATCAGCCGTTTTTGCTTGAACATTGAATGCCTCCAAATAGTATTTAATTCACTTCCCGAGCCCCTGGAAGCATGAAAATCACTTTAAACATGCTAATTTTAGCTCTAACACTGATGATCCACCTACAAATGTGAACTGACGTTCAAAAATAAAACATTTGAAAACGGACCATTTTCCATATTTCTGAAGCATGACGTAATGGGGGGGTGTTATCTCTTTTGTCGAAAATCAGCCGTTTTTGCTCGAACATTACATGCCTCCAAATGGTATTTAATTAACTTCCCGAGCCCTTAGAAGCATGAAAATCACTTTAAACATGCTAATTTTAGCTCTAACACTGATGATCCACCTACAAATGTGAACTGACGTTCAAAAATAAAACATTTGAAAACGGACCATTTTCCACATTTGTGAAGCATGACGTAATGGGGGGGTGTTATCTCTTTTGTCGAAAATCAGCCGTTTTTGCTCAAACATTAAATGCCTCCAAATAGTATTTAATTCACTTCCAGAGCCCCTGGAAGCATGAAAATCACTTTAAACATGCTAATTTTAGCTCTAACACTGATGATCCACCTACAAATGTGAACTGACGTTCAAAAATAAAACATTTGAAAACGGACCATTTTCCACATTTCTGAAGCATGACGTAATGGGGGGGTGTTATCTCTTTTGTCGAAAATCAGCCGTTTTTGCTTGAACATTACATGCCTCCAAATGGTATTTAATTAACTTCCCGAGCCCTTAGAAGCATGAAAATCACTTTAAACATGCTAATTTTAGCTCTCACACTGATGATCCACCTACAAATGTGAACTGACGTTCAAAAATAAAACATTTGAAAACGGACCATTTTCCACATTTCTGAAGCATGACGTAATGGGGGGTGTTATCTCTTTTGTCGAAAAATAAGCCGTTTTTGCTCGAACATTAAATGCCTCCAAATGGTATTTAATTAACTTCCCGAGCCCCTGGAAGCATGAAAATCACTTTAAACATGCTAATTTTAGCTCTAACACTGATGATCCACCTACAAATGTGAACTGACGTTCAAAAATAAAACATTTGAAAACTGACCATTTTCCACATTTCTGAAGCATGACGTAATGGGGGGGTGTTATCTCTTTTGTCGAATATCAGCCGTTTTTGCTCGAACATTACATGCCTCCAAATGGTATTTAATTAACTTCCTGGGGTGAAGAAACCCTTTTTGAGAACTCAGAGTGAGTAAATTGGCCATTTTCATGCACTTTTAACCATTCCATAAATCTTGTGTTTAGGGCCCCTGGAAGCATGAAAATCACTTTAAACATGCTAATTTTAGCTCTAACACTGATGATCCACCTACAAATGTGAACTGACGTTCAAAAATAAAACATTTGAAAACGGACCATTTTCCACATTTCTGAAGCATGACGTAATGGGGGGGTGTTATCTCTTTTGTGGAAAATCAGCCGTTTTTGCTCGAACATTAAATGCCTCCAAATGGTATTTAATTAACTTCCCGAGCCCTTGGAAGCATGAAAATCACTTTAAACATGCTAATTTTAGCTCTCACACTGATGATCCACCTACAAATGTGAACTGACGTTCAAAAATAAAACATTTGAAAACGGACCATTTTCCACATTTCTGAAGCATGACGTAATGGGGGGTTGTTATCTCTTTTGTCGAAAATCAGCTGTTTTTGCTCGAACATTAAATGCCTCCAAATGGTATTTAATTAACTTCCCGGGGTGAAGAAACCCTTTTTGAGAACTCAGAGTGAGTAATTGGCCATTTTCATGCACTTTTAACCATTCCATAAATCTTGTGTTTAGGGCCCCTGGAAGCATGAAAATCACTTTAAACATGCTAATTTTAGCTCTAACACTGATGATCCACCTACAAATGTGAACTGACGTTCAAAAATAAAACATTTGAAAACGGACCATTTTCTACATTTCTTAAGCATGACGTAATGGGGGGTGTTATCTCTTTTGTCGAAAACCAGCCGTTTTTGCTCGAACATTAAATGCCTCCAAATGGTATTTAATTAACTTCCCGAGCCCCTGGAAGCATGAAAATCACTTTAAACATGCTAATTTTAGCTCTAACACTGATGATCCACCTACAAATGTGAACTGACGTTCAAAAATAAAACATTTGAAAACGGACCATTTTCCACATTTCTGAAGCATGACGTAATGGGGGGTGTTATCTCTTTTGTCGAAAATCAGCCGTTTTTTCTCGAACATTAAATGCCTCCAAATGGTATTTATTTAACTTCCCGAGCCCCTGGAAGCATGAAAATCACTTTAAACATACTAATTTTAGCTCTAACACTGATGATCCACCTACAAATGTGAACTGACGTTCAAAAATAAAACATTTGAAAACGGACCATTTTCCACATTTCTGAAGCATGACGTAATGGTAGGGTGTTATCTCTTTTGTCGAAAATCAGCCGTTTTTGCTCGAACATTAAATGCCTCCAAATGGTATTTAATTAACTTCCTGGGGTGAAGAAACCCTTTTTGAGAACTCAGAGTGAGTAAATTGGCCATTTTCATGTACTTTTAACCATTCCATAAATCTTGTGTTTAGGGCCCCTGGAAGCATGAAAATCACTTTAAACATGCTAATTTTAGCTCTAACACTGATGATCCACCTACAAATGTGAACTGACGTTCAAAAATAAAACATTTGAAAACGGACCATTTTCCACATTTCTGAAGCATGACGTAATGGGGGGGTGTTATCTCTTTTGTCGAAAATCAGCCGTTTTTGCTCGAACATTAAATGCCTCCAAATGGTATTTAATTAACTTCCCGGGGTGAAGAAACCCTTTTTGAGAACTCAGAGTGAGTAAATTGGCCATTTTCATGCACTTTTAACCATTCCATAAATCTTGTGTTTAGGGCCCCTGGAAGCATGAAAATCACTTTAAACATGCCAATGTTAGCTCTAACACTGATGATCCACCTACAAATGTGAACTGACGTTCAAAAATCAAACATTTGAAAACGGACCATTTTCCACATTTCTGAAGCATGACGTAATGGGGGGGTGTTATCTCTTTTGTCGAAAATCAGCCGTTTTTGCTTGAACATTAAATGCCTCCAAATAGTGTTTAATTCACTTCCCGAGCCCCTGGAAGCATGAAAATCACTTTAAACATGCTAATTTTAGCTCTAACACTGATGATCCACCTACAAATGTGAACTGACGTTCAAAAATAAAACATTTGAAAACGGACCATTTTCCACATTTCTGAAGCATGACGTAATGGGGGGGTGTTATCTCTTTTGTCGAAAATCAGCCGTTTTTGCTCGAACATTAAATGCCTCCAAATGGTATTTAATTAACTTCCTGGGGTGAAGAAACCCTTTTTGAGAACTCAGAGTGAGTAATTGGCCATTTTCATGCACTTTTAACCATTCCATAAATCTTGTGTTTAGGGCCCCTGGAAGCATGAAAATCACTTTAAACATGCCAATGTTAGCTCTAACACTGATGATCCACCTACAAATGTGAACTGACGTTCAAAAATAAAACATTTGAAAACGGACCATTTTCCACATTTCTGAAGCATGACGTAATGGGGGGTGTTATCTCTTTTGTCGAAAATCAGCCATTTTTGCTCGAACATTAAATGCCTCCAAATGGTATTTATTTAACTTCCCGAGCCCCTGGAAGCATGAAAATCACTTTAAACATGCTAATTTTAGCTCTAACACTGATGATCCACCTACAAATGTGAACTGACGTTCAAAAATAAAACATTTGAAAACGGACCATTTTCCACATTTCTGAAGCATGACGTAATGGGGGGGGTGTTATCTCTTTTGTCGAAAATCAGCCGTTTTTGCTCGAACATTAAATGCCTCCAAATGGTATTTATTTAACTTCCCGAGCCCCTGGAAGCATGAAAATCACTTTAAACATACTAATTTTAGCTCTAACACTGATGATCCACCTACAAATGTGAACTGACGTTCAAAAATAAAACATTTGAAAATGGACCATTTTCCACATTTCAGAAGCATGACGTAATGGGGGGGTGTTATCTCTTTTGTCGAAAATCAGACGTTCTTGCTCGAACATTAAATGCCTCCAAATGGTATTTAATTAACTTCCCGGGGTGAAGAAACCCTTTTTGAGAACTCAGAGTGAGTAAATTGGCCATTTTCATGCACTTTTAACCATTCCATAAATCTTGTGTTTAGGGCCCCTGGAAGCATGAAAATCACTTTAAACATGCTAATTTTAGCTCTAACACTGATGATCCACCTACAAATGTGAACTGACATTCAAAAATAAAACATTTGAAAACGGACCATTTTCCACATTTCTGAAGCATGACGTAATGGGGGGGTGTTATCTCTTTTGTCGAAAATCAGCCGTTTTTGCTCGAACATTAAATGCCTCCAAATGGTATTTAATTAACTTCCCGGGGTGAAGAAACCCTTTTTGAGAACTCAGAGTGAGTAAATTGGCCATTTTCATGCACTTTTAACCATTCCATAAATCTTGTGTTTAGGGCCCCTGGAAGCATGAAAATCACTTTAAACATGCCAATGTTAGCTCTAACACTGATGATCCACCTACAAATGTGAACTGACGTTCAAAAATCAAACATTTGAAAACGGACCATTTTCCACATTTCTGAAGCATGACGTAATGGGGGGGTGTTATCTCTTTTGTCGAAAATCAGCCGTTTTTGCTTGAACATTAAATGCCTCCAAATAGTATTTAATTCACTTCCCGAGCCCCTGGAAGCATGAAAATCACTTTAAACATGCTAATTTTAGCTCTAACACTGATGATCCACCTACAAATGTGAACTGACGTTCAAAAATAAAACATTTGAAAACGGACCATTTTCCACATTTCTGAAGCATGACGTAATGGGGGGGTGTTATCTCTTTTGTCGAAAATCAGCCGTTTTTGCTCGAACATTAAATGCCTCCAAATGGTATTTAATTAACTTCCTGGGGTGAAGAAACCCTTTTTGAGAACTCAGAGTGAGTAATTGGCCATTTTCATGCACTTTTAACCATTCCATAAATCTTGTGTTTAGGGCCCCTGGAAGCATGAAAATCACTTTAAACATGCCAATGTTAGCTCTAACACTGATGATCCACCTACAAATGTGAACTGACGTTCAAAAATAAAACATTTGAAAACGGACCATTTTCCACATTTCTGAAGCATGACGTAATGGGGGGTGTTATCTCTTTTGTCGAAAATCAGCCATTTTTGCTTGAACATTAAATGCCTCCAAATGGTATTTAATTAACTTCCCGAGCCCCTGGAAGCATGAAAATCACTTTAAACATGCTAATTTTAGCTCTAACACTGATGATCCACCTACAAATGTGAACTGACGTTCAAAAATAAAACATTTGAAAACGGACCATTTTCCACATTTCTAAAGCATGACGTAATGGGGGGGTGTTATCTCTTTTGTCGAAAATCAGCTGTTTTTGCTCGAACATTAAATGCCTCCAAATGGTATTTAATTAACTTC
This sequence comes from Lissotriton vulgaris, assembly GCF_964263255.1. Taxonomy (NCBI): domain Eukaryota; kingdom Metazoa; phylum Chordata; class Amphibia; order Caudata; family Salamandridae; genus Lissotriton; species Lissotriton vulgaris. The sequence goes on along the minus strand of NW_028244251.1, from coordinate 21,191 downwards.
CCGGGGTGAAGAAACCCTTTTTGAGAACTCAGAGTGAGTAATTGGCCATTTTCATGCACTTTTAACCATTCCATAAATCTTGTGTTTAGGGCCCCTGGAAGCATGAAAATCACTTTAAACATGCTAATTTTAGCTCTAACACTGATGATCCACCTACAAATGTGAACTGACGTTCAAAAATAAAACATTTGAAAACGGACCATTTTCCACATTTCTGAAGCATGACGTAATGGGGGGGTGTTATCTCTTTTGTCGAAAACCAGCCGTTTTTGCTCGAACATTAAATGCCTCCAAATGGTATTTAAATAACTTCCCGAGCCCCTGGAAGCATGAAAATCACTTTAAACATGCTAATTTTAGCTCTAACCTTGATGATCCACCTACAAATGTGAACTGACGTTCAAAAATAAAACATTTGAAAACGGATCATTTTCCACATTTCTGAAGCATGACGTAATGGGGGGTGTTATCTCTTTTGTCGAAAAATAAGCCGTTTTTGCTCGAACATTAAATGCCTCCAAATGGTATTTAATTAACTTCCCGGGGTGAAGAAACCCTTTTTGAGAACTCAGAGTGAGTAAATTGGCCATTTTCATGCACTTTTAACCATTCCATAAATCTTGTGTTTAGGGCCCCTGGAAGCATGAAAATCCCTTTAAACATGCCAATGTTAGCTCTAACACTGATGATCCACCTACAAATGTGAACTGACGTTCAAAAATAAAACATTTGAAAACGGACCATTTTCCACATTTCTGAAGCATGACGTAATGGGGGGTGTTATCTCTTTTGTCGAAAATCAGCCATTTTTGCTCGAACATTAAATGCCTCCAAATGGTATTTAATTAACTTCCCGAGCTCCTGGAAGCATGAAAATCACTTTAAACATGCTAATTTTAGCTCTAACACTGATGATCCACCTACAAATGTGAACTGACGTTCAAAAATAAAACATTTGAAAACGGACCATTTTCCACATTTCTGAAGCATGACGTAATGGGGGGGTGTTATCTCTTTTGTCGAAAATCAGCCGTTTTGCTTGAACATTAAATGCCTCCAAATAGTATTTAATTCACTTCCCGAGCCCCTGGAAGCATGAAAATCACTTTAAACATGCTAATTTGAGCTCTAACACTGATGATCCACCTACAAATGTGAACTGACGTTCAAAAATAAAACATTTGAAAACGGACCATTTTCCACATTTCTGAAGCATGACGTAATGTGGGGGTGTTATCTCTTTTGTCGAAAATCAGCCGTTTTTGCTCGAACATTAAATGCCTCCAAATGGTATTTATTTAACTTCCCGAGCCCCTGGAAGCATGAAAATCACTTTAAACATGCTAATTTTAGCTCTAACACTGATGATCCACCTACAAATGTGAACTGACGTTCAAAAATAAAACATTTGAAAACGGACCATTTTCCACATTTCTGAAGCATGACGTAATGGGGGGGTGTTATCTCTTTTGTCGAAAATCAGCCGTTTTTGCTCGAACATTAAATGCCTCCAGATGGTATTTATTTAACTTCCCGAGCCCCTGGAAGCATGAAAATCACTTTAAACATACCAATTTTAGCTCTAACACTGATGATCCACCTACAAATGTGAACTGACGTTCAAAAATAAAACATTTGAAAACGGACCATTTTCCACATTTCTGAAGCATGACGTAATGGGGGGGTGTTATCTCTTTTGTCGAAAATCAGCCGTTCTTGCTCGAACATTAAATGCCTCCAAATGGTATTTAATTAACTTCCCGGGGTGAAGAAACCCTTTTTGAGAACTCAGATTGAGTAAATTGGCCATTTTCATGCACTTTTAACCATTCCATAAATCTTGTGTTTAGGGCCCCTGGAAGCATGAAAATCACTTTAAACATGCTAATTTTAGCTCTAACACTGATGATCCACCTACAAATGTGAACTGACATTCAAAAATAAAACATTTGAAAACGGACCATTTTCCACATTTCTGAAGCATGACGTAATGGGGGGGTGTTATCTCTTTTGTCGAAAATAAGCCGTTTTTGCTCGAACATTAAATGCCTCCAAATGGTATTTAATTAACTTCCCGGGGTGAAGAAACCCTTTTTGAGAACTCAGAGTGAGTAAATTGGCCATTTTCATGCACTTTTAACCATTCCATAAATCTTGTGTTTAGGGCCCCTGGAAGCATGAAAATCACTTTAAACATGCCAATGTTAGCTCTAACACTGATGATCCACCTACAAATGTGAACTGACGTTCAAAAATCAAACATTTGAAAACGGACCATTTTCCACATTTCTGAAGCATGACGTAATGGGGGGGTGTTATCTCTTTTGTCGAAAATCAGCCGTTTTTGCTTGAACATTAAATGCCTCCAAATAGTATTTAATTCACTTCCCGAGCCCCTGGAAGCATGAAAATCACTTTAAACATGCTAATTTTAGCTCTAACACTGATGATCCACCTACAAATGTGAACTGACGTTCAAAAATAAAACATTTGAAAACGGACCATTTTCCACATTTGTGAAGCATGACGTAATGGGGGGGGTGTTATCTCTTTTGTCGAAAATCAGCCGTTTTTGCTCAAACATTAAATGCCTCCAAATAGTATTTAATTCACTTCCAGAGCCCCTGGAAGCATGAAAATCACTTTAAACATGCTAATTTTAGCTCTAACACTGATGATCCACCTACAAATGTGAACTGACGTTCAAAAATAAAACATTTGAAAACGGACCATTTTCCACATTTGTGAAGCATGACGTAATGGGGGGGTGTTATCTCTTTTGTCGAAAATCAGCCGTTTTTGCTCAAACATTAAATGCCTCCAAATAGTATTTAATTCACTTCCCGAGCCCCTGGAAGCATGAACATTACTTTAAACATGCTAATTTTAGCTCTAACACTGATGATCCACCTACAAATGTGAACTGACGTTCAAAAATAAAACATTTGAAAACGGACCATTTTCCACATTTCTGAAGCATGACGTAATGGGGGGGGTGTTATCTCTTTTGTCGAAAATCAGCCGTTCTTGCTCGAACATTAAATGCCTCCAAATGGTATTTAATTAACTTCCCGGGGTGAAGAAACCCTTTTTGAGAACTCAGATTGAGTAAATTGGCCATTTTCATGCACTTTTAACCATTCCATAAATCTTGTGTTTAGGGCCCCTGGAAGCATGAAAATCACTTTAAACATGCTAATTTTAGCTCTAACACTGATGATCCACCTACAAATGTGAACTGACATTCAAAAATAAAACATTTGAAAACGGACCATTTTCCACATTTCTGAAGCATGACGTAATGGGGGGGTGTTATCTCTTTTGTCGAAAATAAGCCGTTTTTGCTCGAACATTAAATGCCTCCAAATGGTATTTAATTAACTTCCCGGGGTGAAGAAACCCTTTTTGAGAACTCAGAGTGAGTAAATTGGCCATTTTCATGCACTTTTAACCATTCCATAAATCTTGTGTTTAGGGCCCCTGGAAGCATGAAAATCACTTTAAACATGCCAATGTTAGCTCTAACACTGATGATCCACCTACAAATGTGAACTGACGTTCAAAAATCAAACATTTGAAAACGGACCATTTTCCACATTTCTGAAGCATGACGTAATGGGGGGGTGTTATCTCTTTTGTCGAAAATCAGCCGTTTTTGCTTGAACATTAAATGCCTCCAAATAGTATTTAATTCACTTCCCGAGCCCCTGGAAGCATGAAAATCACTTTAAACATGCTAATTTTAGCTTTAACACTGATGATCCACCTACAAATGTGAACTGACGTTCAAAAATAAAACATTTGAAAACGGACCATTTTCCACATTTGTGAAGCATGACGTAATGGGGGGGGTGTTATCTCTTTTGTCGAAAATCAGCCGTTTTTGCTCAAACAATAAATGCCTCCAAATAGTATTTAATTCACTTCCAGAGCCCCTGGAAGCATGAAAATCACTTTAAACATGCTAATTTTAGCTCTAACACTGATGATCCACCTACAAATGTGAACTGACGTTCAAAAATAAAACATTTGAAAACGGACCATTTTCCACATTTGTGAAGCATGACGTAATGGGGGGGTGTTATCTCTTTTGTCGAAAATCAGCCGTTTTTGCTCAAACATTAAATGCCTCCAAATAGTATTTAATTCACTTCCCGAGCCCCTGGAAGCATGAACATCACTTTAAACATGCTAATTTTAGCTCTAACACTGATGATCCACCTACAAATGTGAACTGACGTTCAAAAATAAAACATTTGAAAACGGACCATTTTCCACATTTCTGAAGCATGACGTAATGGGGGGGGTGTTATCTCTTTTGTCGAAAATCAGCTGTTTTTGCTCAAACATTAAATGCCTCCAAATAGTATTTAATTCACTTCCCGAGCCCCTGGAAGCATGAACATCACTTTAAACATGCTAATTTTAGCTCTAACACTGATGATCCACCTACAAATGTGAACTGACGTTCAAAAATAAAACATTTGAAAACGGACCATTTTCCACATTTCTGAAGCATGACGTAATGGGGGGGGTGTTATCTCTTTTGTCGAAAATCAGCTGTTTTTGCTCGAACATTAAATGCCTCCAAATGGTATTTAATTAACTTCCCGGGGTGAAGAAACCCTTTTTGAGAACTCAGAGTGAGTAAATTGGCCATTTTCATGCACTTTTAACCATTCCATAAATCTTGTGTTTAGGGCCCCTGGAAGCATGAAAATCACTTTAAACATGCTAACTGACGTTCAAAAATAAAACATTTGAAAACGGACCATTTTCCACATTTCTGAAGCATGACGTAATGGGCGGTGTTATCTCTTTTGTCGAAAAATAAGCCGTTTTTGCTCGAACATTAAATGCCTCCAAATGGTATTTAATTAACTTCCCGGGGTGAAGAAACCCTTTTTGAGAACTCAGAGTGAGTAAATTGGCCATTTTCATGCACTTTTAACCATTCCATAAATCTTGTGTTTAGGGCCCCTGGAAGCATGAAAATCACTTTAAACATGCCAATGTTAGCTCTAACACTGATGATCCACCTACAAATGTGAACTGACGTTCAAAAATAAAACATTTGAAAACGGACCATTTTCCACATTTCTGAAGCATGACGTAATGGGGGGTGTTATCTCTTTTGTCGAAAATCAGCCATTTTTGCTCGAACATTAAATGCCTCCAAATGGTATTTAATTAACTTCCCGAGCCCCTGGAAGCATGAAAATCACTTTAAACATGCTAATTTTAGCTCTAACACTGATGATCCACCTACAAATGTGAACTGACGTTCAAAAATAAAACATTTGAAAACGGACCATTTTCCACATTTCTGAAGCATGACGTAATGGGGGGGTGTTATCTCTTTTGTCGAAAATCAGCCGTTTTTGCTCGAACATTAAATGCCTCCAAATGGTATTTATTTAACTTCCCGAGCCCCTGGAAGCATGAAAATCACTTTAAACATACCAATTTTAGCTCTAACACTGATGATCCACCTCCAAATGTGAACTGACGTTCAAAAATAAAACATTTGAAAACGGACCATTTTCCACATTTCTGAAGCATGACGTAATGGGGGGGTGTTATCTCTTTTGTCGAAAATCAGCCGTTCTTGCTCGAACATTAAATGCCTCCAAATGGTATTTAATTAACTTCCCGGGGTGAAGAAACCCTTTTTGAGAACTCAGAGTGAGTAAATTGGCCATTTTCATGCACTTTTAACCATTCCATAAATCTTGTGTTTAGGGCCCCTGGAAGCATGAAAATCACTTTAAACATGCTAATTTTAGCTCTAACACTGATGATCCACCTACAAATGTGAACTGACGTTCAAAAATAAAACATTTGAAAACGGACCATTTTCCACATTTCTGAAGCATGACGTAATGTGGGGGTGTTATCTCTTTTGTCGAAAATCAGCCGTTTTTGCTCGAACATTAAATGCCTCCAAATGGTATTTATTTAACTTCCCGAGCCCCTGGAAGCATGAAAATCACTTTAAACATGCTAATTTTAGCTCTAACACTGATGATCCACCTACAAATGTGAACTGACGTTCAAAAATAAAACATTTGAAAACGGACCATTTTCCACATTTCTGAAGCATGACGTAATGGGGGGGTGTTATCTCTTTTGTCGAAAATCAGCCGTTTTTGCTCGAACATTAAATGCCTCCAAATGGTATTTATTTAACTTCCCGAGGCCCTGGAAGCATGAAAATCACTTTAAACATACCAATTTTAGCTCTAACACTGATGATCCACCTCCAAATGTGAACTGACGTTCAAAAATAAAACATTTGAAAACGGACCATTTTCCACATTTCTGAAGCATGACGTAATGGGGGGGTGTTATCTCTTTTGTCGAAAATCAGCCGTTTTTGCTTGAACATTAAATGCCTCCAAATAGTATTTAATTCACTTCCCGAGCCCCTGGAAGCATGAAAATCACTTTAAACATGCTAATTTTAGCTCTAACACTGATGATCCACCTACAAATGTGAACTGACGTTCAAAAATAAAACATTTGAAAACGGACCATTTTCCACATTTGTGAAGCATGACGTAATGGGGGGGGTGTTATCTCTTTTGTCGAAAATCAGCCGTTTTTGCTCAAACATTAAATGCCTCCAAATAGTATTTAATTCACTTCCAGAGCCCCTGGAAGCATGAAAATCACTTTAAACATGCTAATTTTAGCTCTAACACTGATGATCCACCTACAAATGTGAACTGACGTTCAAAAATAAAACATTTGAAAACGGACCATTTTCCACATTTCTGAAGCATGACGTAATGGGGGGTTGTTATCTCTTTTGTCGAAAATCAGCTGTTTTTGCTCGAACATTAAATGCCTCCAAATGGTATTTAATTAACTTCCCGGGGTGAAGAAACCCTTTTTGAGAACTCAGAGTGAGTAAATTGGCCATTTTCATGCACTTTTAACCATTCCATAAATCTAGTGTTTAGGGCCCCTGGAAGCATGAAAATCACTTTAAACATGCTAATTTTAGCTCTAACACTGATGATCCACCTACAAATGTGAACTGACGTTCAAAAATAAAACATTTGAAAACGGACCATTTTCCACATTTCTGAAGCATGACGTAATGGGGGGGTGTTATCTCTTTTGTCGAAAAGTAAGCCGTTTTTGCTCGAACATTAAATGCCTCCAAATGGTATTTAATTAACTTCCCGGGGTGAAGAAACCCTTATTGAGAACTCAGAGTGAGTAAATTGGCCATTTTCATGCACTTTTAACCATTCCATAAATCTTGTGTTTAGGGCCCCTGGAAGCATGAAAATCACTTTAAACATGCCAATGTTAGCTCTAACACTGATGATCCACCTACAAATGTGAACTGACGTTCAAAAATAAAACATTTGAAAACGGACCATTTTCCACATTTCTGAAGCATGACGTAATGGGGGGGTGTTATCTCTTTTGTCGAAAATCAGCCGTTTTTGCTTGAACATTAAATGCCTCCAAATAGTATTTAATTCACTTCCCGAGCCCCTGGAAGCATGAAAATCACTTTAAACATGCTAATTTGAGCTCTAACACTGATGATCCACCTACAAATGTGAACTGACGTTCAAAAATAAAACATTTGAAAACGGACCATTTTCCACATTTCTGAAGCATGACGTAATGTGGGGGTGTTATCTCTTTTGTCGAAAATCAGCCGTTTTTGCTCGAACATTAAATGCCTCCAAATGGTATTTATTTAACTTCCCGAGCCCCTGGAAGCATGAAAATCACTTTAAACATGCTAATTTTAGCTCTAACACTGATGATCCACCTACAAATGTGAACTGACGTTCAAAAATAAAACATTTGAAAACGGACCATTTTCCACATTTCTGAAGCATGACGTAATGGGGGGGTGTTATCTCTTTTGTCGAAAATCAGCCGTTTTTTCTCGAACATTAAATGCCTCCAAATGGTATTTATTTAACTTCCCGAGCCCCTGGAAGCATGAAAATCACTTTAAACATGCTAATTTTAGCTCTAACACTGATGATCCACCTACAAATGTGAACTGACGTTCAAAAATAAAACATTTGAAAACGGACCATTTTCCACATTTCTGAAGCATGACGTAATGGGGGGTGTTATCTCTTTTGTCGAAAATCAGCCGTTTTTTCTCGAACATTAAATGCCTCCAAATGGTATTTATTTAACTTCCCGAGCCCCTGGAAGCATGAAAATCACTTTAAACATACTAATTTTAGCTCTAACACTGATGATCCACCTACAAATGTGAACTGACGTTCAAAAATAAAACATTTGAAAACGGACCATTTTCCACATTTCTGAAGCATGACGTAATGGGGGGGTGTTATCTCTTTTGTCGAAAATCAGCCGTTTTTGCTCGAACATTAAATGCCTCCAAATGGTATTTAATTAACTTCCCTGGGTGAAGAAACCCTTTTTGAGAACTCAGAGTGAGTAAATTGGCCATTTTCATGCACTTTTAACCATTCCATAAATCTTGTGTTTAGGGCCCCTGGAAGCATGAAAATCACTTTAAACATGCTAATTTTAGCTCTAACACTGATGATCCACCTACAAATGTGAACTGACGTTCAAAAATAAAACATTTGAAAACGGACCATTTTCCACATTTCTGAAGCATGACGTAATGGGGGGGTGTTATCTCTTTTGTCGAAAATCAGCCGTTTTTGCTCGAACATTAAATGCCTCCAAATGGTATTTAATTAACTTCCCGGGGTGACGAAACCCTTTTTGAGAACTCAGAGTGAGTAAATTGGCCATTTTCATGCACTTTTAAACATTCCATAAATCTTGTGTTTAGGGCCCCTGGAAGCATGAAAATCACTTTAAACATGCCAATGTTAGCTCTAACACTGATGATCCACCTACAAATGTGAACTGACGTTCAAAAATCAAACATTTGAAAACGGATCATTTTCCACATTTCTGAAGCATGACGTAATGGGGGGGTGTTATCTCTTTTGTCGAAAATCAGCCGTTTTTGCTTGAACATTGAATGCCTCCAAATAGTATTTAATTCACTTCCCGAGCCCCTGGAAGCATGAAAATCACTTTAAACATGCTAATTTTAGCTCTAACACTGATGATCCACCTACAAATGTGAACTGACGTTCAAAAATAAAACATTTGAAAACGGACCATTTTCCACATTTCTGAAGCATGACGTAATGGGGGGTGTTATCTCTTTTGTCGAAAATCAGCTGTTTTTGCTCGAACATTAAATGCCTCCAAATGGTATTTAATTATCTTCCGGGGGTGAAGAAACCCTTTTTGAGAACTCAGAGTGAGTAAATTGGCCATTTTCATGCACTTTTAACCATTCCATAAATCGTGTGTTTAGGGCCCCTGGAAGCATGAAAATCACTTTAAACATGCTAATTTTAGCTCTAACACTGATGATCCACCTACAAATGTGAACTGACGTTCAAAAATAAAACATTTGAAAACGGACCATTTTCCACATTTGTGAAGCATGACGTAATGGGGGGGTGTTATCTCTTTTGTCGAAAATCAGCCGTTTTTGCTCAAACATTAAATGCCTCCAAATAGTATTTAATTCACTTCCAGAGCCCCTGGAAGCATGAAAATCACTTTAAACATGCTAATTTTAGCTCTAACACTGATGATCCACCTACAAATGTGAACTGACGTTCAAAAATAAAACATTTGAAAACGGACCATTTTCCACATTTCTGAAGCATGACGTAATGGGGGGTTGTTATCTCTTTTGTCGAAAATCAGCTGTTTTTGCTCAAACATTAAATGCCTCCAAATGGTATTTAATTAACTTCCCGGGGTGAAGAAACCCTTTTTGAGAACTCAGAGTGAGTAAATTGGCCATTTTCATGCACTTTTAACCATTCCATAAATCTTGTGTTTAGGGCCCCTGGAAGCATGAAAATCACTTTAAACATGCTAATTTTAGCTCTAACACTGATGATCCACCTACAAATGTGAACTGACGTTCAAAAATAAAACATTTGAAAACTGACCATTTTCCACATTTCTTAAGCATGACGTAATGGGGGGGTGTTATCTCTTTTGTCGAAAATCAGCCGTTTTTGCTCGAACATTAAATGCCTCCAAATGGTATTTAATTAACTTCCCGAGCCCTTAGAAGCATGAAAATCACTTTAAACATGCTAATTTTAGCTCTCACACTGATGATCCACCTACAAATGTGAACTGACATTCAAAAATAAAACATTTGAAAACTGACCATTTTCCACATTTCTGAAGCATGACGTAATGGGGGGGTGTTATCTCTTTTGTCGAAAAAAAATAAGCCGTTTTTGCTCGAACATTAAATGCCTCCAAATGGTATTTAATTAACTTCCCGGGGTGTAGAAACCCTTTTTGAGAACTCAGAGTGAGTAAATTGGCCATTTTCATGCACTTTTAACCATTCCATAAATCTTGTGTTTAGGGCCCCTGGAAGCATGAAAATCACTTTAAACATGCTAATTTTAGCTCTAACACTGATGATCCACCTACAAATGTGAACTGACGTTCAAAAATAAAACATTTGAAAACGGACCATTTTCCACATTTCTTAAGCATGACGTAATGGGGGGGTGTTATCTCTTTTGTCGAAAACCAGCCGTTTTTGCTCGAACATTAAATGCCTCCAAATGGTATTTAATTAACTTCCCGAGCCCCTGGAAGCATGAAAATCACTTTAAACATGCTAATTTTAGCTCTAACACTGATGATCCACCTACAAATGTGAACTGACGTTCAAAAATAAAACATTTGAAAACGGACCATTTTCCACATTTCTGAAGCATGACGTAATGGGGGGGTGTTATCTCTTTTGTCGAATATCAGCCGTTTTTGCTCGAACATTACATGCCTCCAAATGGTATTTAATTAACTTCCTGGGGTGAAGAAACCCTTTTTGAGAACTCAGAGTGAGTAAATTGGCCATTTTCATGCACTTTTAACCATTCCATAAATCTTGTGTTTAGGGCCCCTGGAAGCATGAAAATCACTTTAAACATGCTAATTTTAGCTCTAACACTGATGATCCACCTACAAATGTGAACTGACGTTCAAAAATAAAACATTTGAAAACGGACCATTTTCCACATTTCTGAAGCATGACGTAATGGGCGGTGTTATCTCTTTTGTCGAAAAATAAGCCGTTTTTGCTCGAACATTAAATGCCTCCAAATGGTATTTAATTAACTTCCCGGGGTGAAGAACCCCTTTTTGAGAACTCAGAGTGAGTAAATTGGCCATTTTCATGCACTTTTAACCATTCCATAAATCTTGTGTTTAGGGCCCCTGGAAGCATGAAAATCACTTTAAACATGCCAATGTTAGCTCTAACACTGATGATCCACCTACAAATGTGAACTGACGTTCAAAAATAAAACATTTGAAAACGGACCATTTTCCACATTTCTGAAGCATGACGTAATGGGGGGTGTAATCTCTTTTGTCGAAAATCAGCCATTTTTGCTCGAACATTAAATGCCTCCAAATGGTATTTAATTAACTTCCCGAGCCCCTGGAAGCATGAAAATCACTTTAAACATGCTAATTTTAGCTCTAACACTGATGATCCACCTACAAATGTGAACTGACGTTCAAAAATAAAACATTTGAAAACGGACCATTTTCCACATTTCTGAAGCATGACGTAATGGGGGGGTGTTATCTCTTTTGTCGAAAATCAGCCGTTTTTGCTCGAACATTAAATGCCTCCAAATGGTATTTATTTAACTTCCCGAGCCCCTGGAAGCATGAAAATCACTTTAAACATACCAATTTTAGCTCTAACACTGATGATCCACCTCCAAATGTGAACTGACGTTCAAAAATAAAACATTTGAAAACGGACCATTTTCCACATTTCTGAAGCATGACGTAATGGGGGGGTGTTATCTCTTTTGTCGAAAATCAGCCGTTCTTGCTCGAACATTAAATGCCTCCAAATGGTATTTAATTAACTTCCCGGGGTGAAGAAACCCTTTTTGAGAACTCAGAGTGAGTAAATTGGCCATTTTCATGCACTTTTAACCATTCCATAAATCTTGTGTTTAGGGCCCCTGGAAGCATGAAAATCACTTTAAACATGCTAATTTTAGCTCTAACACTGATGATCCACCTACAAATGTGAACTGACGTTCAAAAATAAAACATTTGAAAACGGACCATTTTCCACATTTCTGAAGCATGACGTAATGTGGGGGTGTTATCTCTTTTGTCGAAAATCAGCCGTTTTTGCTCGAACATTAAATGCCTCCAAATGGTATTTATTTAACTTCCCGAGCCCCTGGAAGCATGAAAATCACTTTAAACATGCTAATTTTAGCTCTAACACTGATGATCCACCTACAAATGTGAACTGACGTTCAAAAATAAAACATTTGAAAACGGACCATTTTCCACATTTCTGAAGCATGACGTAATGGGGGGGTGTTATCTCTTTTGTCGAAAATCAGCCGTTTTTGCTCGAACATTAAATGCCTCCAAATGGTATTTATTTAACTTCCCGAGCCCCTGGAAGCATGAAAATCACTTTAAACATACCAATTTTAGCTCTAACACTGATGATCCACCTCCAAATGTGAACTGACGTTCAAAAATAAAACATTTGAAAACGGACCATTTTCCACATTTCTGAAGCATGACGTAATGGGGGGGTGTTATCTCTTTTGTCGAAAATCAGCCGTTTTTGCTTGAACATTAAATGCCTCCAAATAGTATTTAATTCACTTCCCGAGCCCCTGGAAGCATGAAAATCACTTTAAACATGCTAATTTTAGCTCTAACACTGATGATCCACCTACAAATGTGAACTGACGTTCAAAAATAAAACATTTGAAAACGGACCATTTTCCACATTTGTGAAGCATGACGTAATGGGGGGGGTGTTATCTCTTTTGTCGAAAATCAGCCGTTTTTGCTCAAACATTAAATGCCTCCAAATAGTATTTAATTCACTTCCAGAGCCCCTGGAAGCATGAAAATCACTTTAAACATGCTAATTTTAGCTCTAACACTGATGATCCACCTACAAATGTGAACTGACGTTCAAAAATAAAACATTTGAAAACGGACCATTTTCCACATTTCTGAAGCATGACGTAATGGGGGGTTGTTATCTCTTTTGTCGAAAATCAGCTGTTTTTGCTCGAACATTAAATGCCTCCAAATGGTATTTAATTAACTTCCCGGGGTGAAGAAACCCTTTTTGAGAACTCAGAGTGAGTAAATTGGCCATTTTCATGCACTTTTAACCATTCCATAAATCTAGTGTTTAGGGCCCCTGGAAGCATGAAAATCACTTTAAACATGCTAATTTTAGCTCTAACACTGATGATCCACCTACAAATGTGAACTGACGTTCAAAAATAAAACATTTGAAAACGGACCATTTTCCACATTTCTGAAGCATGACGTAATGGGGGGGTGTTATCTCTTTTGTCGAAAAGTAAGCCGTTTTTGCTCGAACATTAAATGCCTCCAAATGGTATTTAATTAACTTCCCGGGGTGAAGAAACCCTTATTGAGAACTCAGAGTGAGTAAATTGGCCATTTTCATGCACTTTTAACCATTCCATAAATCTTGTGTTTAGGGCCCCTGGAAGCATGAAAATCACTTTAAACATGCCAATGTTAGCTCTAACACTGATGATCCACCTACAAATGTGAACTGACGTTCAAAAATAAAACATTTGAAAACGGACCATTTTCCACATTTCTGAAGCATGACGTAATGGGGGGGTGTTATCTCTTTTGTCGAAAATCAGCCGTTTTTGCTTGAACATTAAATGCCTCCAAATAGTATTTAATTCACTTCCCGAGCCCCTGGAAGCATGAAAATCACTTTAAACATGCTAATTTGAGCTCTAACACTGATGATCCACCTACAAATGTGAACTGACGTTCAAAAATAAAACATTTGAAAACGGACCATTTTCCACATTTCTGAAGCATGACGTAATGTGGGGGTGTTATCTCTTTTGTCGAAAATCAGCCGTTTTTGCTCGAACATTAAATGCCTCCAAATGGTATTTATTTAACTTCCCGAGCCCCTGGAAGCATGAAAATCACTTTAAACATGCTAATTTTAGCTCTAACACTGATGATCCACCTACAAATGTGAACTGACGTTCAAAAATAAAACATTTGAAAACGGACCATTTTCCACATTTCTGAAGCATGACGTAATGGGGGGGTGTTATCTCTTTTGTCGAAAATCAGCCGTTTTTTCTCGAACATTAAATGCCTCCAAATGGTATTTATTTAACTTCCCGAGCCCCTGGAAGCATGAAAATCACTTTAAACATGCTAATTTTAGCTCTAACACTGATGATCCACCTACAAATGTGAACTGACGTTCAAAAATAAAACATTTGAAAACGGACCATTTTCCACATTTCTGAAGCATGACGTAATGGGGGGTGTTATCTCTTTTGTCGAAAATCAGCCGTTTTTTCTCGAACATTAAATGCCTCCAAATGGTATTTATTTAACTTCCCGAGCCCCTGGAAGCATGAAAATCACTTTAAACATACTAATTTTAGCTCTAACACTGATGATCCACCTACAAATGTGAACTGACGTTCAAAAATAAAACATTTGAAAACGGACCATTTTCCACATTTCTGAAGCATGACGTAATGGGGGGGTGTTATCTCTTTTGTCGAAAATCAGCCGTTTTTGCTCGAACATTAAATGCCTCCAAATGGTATTTAATTAACTTCCCTGGGTGAAGAAACCCTTTTTGAGAACTCAGAGTGAGTAAATTGGCCATTTTCATGCACTTTTAACCATTCCATAAATCTTGTGTTTAGGGCCCCTGGAAGCATGAAAATCACTTTAAACATGCTAATTTTAGCTCTAACACTGATGATCCACCTACAAATGTGAACTGACGTTCAAAAATAAAACATTTGAAAACGGACCATTTTCCACATTTCTGAAGCATGACGTAATGGGGGGGTGTTATCTCTTTTGTCGAAAATCAGCCGTTTTTGCTCGAACATTAAATGCCTCCAAATGGTATTTAATTAACTTCCCGGGGTGACGAAACCCTTTTTGAGAACTCAGAGTGAGTAAATTGGCCATTTTCATGCACTTTTAAACATTCCATAAATCTTGTGTTTAGGGCCCCTGGAAGCATGAAAATCACTTTAAACATGCCAATGTTAGCTCTAACACTGATGATCCACCTACAAATGTGAACTGACGTTCAAAAATCAAACATTTGAAAACGGATCATTTTCCACATTTCTGAAGCATGACGTAATGGGGGGGTGTTATCTCTTTTGTCGAAAATCAGCCGTTTTTGCTTGAACATTGAATGCCTCCAAATAGTATTTAATTCACTTCCCGAGCCCCTGGAAGCATGAAAATCACTTTAAACATGCTAATTTTAGCTCTAACACTGATGATCCACCTACAAATGTGAACTGACGTTCAAAAATAAAACATTTGAAAACGGACCATTTTCCACATTTCTGAAGCATGACGTAATGGGGGGTGTTATCTCTTTTGTCGAAAATCAGCTGTTTTTGCTCGAACATTAAATGCCTCCAAATGGTATTTAATTATCTTCCGGGGGTGAAGAAACCCTTTTTGAGAACTCAGAGTGAGTAAATTGGCCATTTTCATGCACTTTTAACCATTCCATAAATCGTGTGTTTAGGGCCCCTGGAAGCATGAAAATCACTTTAAACATGCTAATTTTAGCTCTAACACTGATGATCCACCTACAAATGTGAACTGACGTTCAAAAATAAAACATTTGAAAACGGACCATTTTCCACATTTGTGAAGCATGACGTAATGGGGGGGTGTTATCTCTTTTGTCGAAAATCAGCCGTTTTTGCTCAAACATTAAATGCCTCCAAATAGTATTTAATTCACTTCCAGAGCCCCTGGAAGCATGAAAATCACTTTAAACATGCTAATTTTAGCTCTAACACTGATGATCCACCTACAAATGTGAACTGACGTTCAAAAATAAAACATTTGAAAACGGACCATTTTCCACATTTCTGAAGCATGACGTAATGGGGGGTTGTTATCTCTTTTGTCGAAAATCAGCTGTTTTTGCTCAAACATTAAATGCCTCCAAATGGTATTTAATTAACTTCCCGGGGTGAAGAAACCCTTTTTGAGAACTCAGAGTGAGTAAATTGGCCATTTTCATGCACTTTTAACCATTCCATAAATCTTGTGTTTAGGGCCCCTGGAAGCATGAAAATCACTTTAAACATGCTAATTTTAGCTCTAACACTGATGATCCACCTACAAATGTGAACTGACGTTCAAAAATAAAACATTTGAAAACGGACCATTTTCCACATTTCTGAAGCATGACGTAATGGGGGGGTGTTATCTCTTTTGTCGAAAATCAGCCGTTTTTGCTCGAACATTACATGCCTCCAAATGGTATTTAATTAACTTCCTGGGGTGAAGAAACCCTTTTTGAGAACTCAGAGTGAGTAAATTGGCCATTTTCATGCACTTTTAACCATTCCATAAATCTTGTGTTTAGGGCCCCTGGAAGCATGAAAATCACTTTAAACATGCTAATTTTAGCTCTAACACTGATGATCCACCTACAAATGTGAACTGACGTTCAAAAATAAAACATTTGAAAACTGACCATTTTCCACATTTCTTAAGCATGACGTAATGGGGGGGTGTTATCTCTTTTGTCGAAAATCAGCCGTTTTTGCTCGAACATTAAATGCCTCCAAATGGTATTTAATTAACTTCCCGAGCCCTTAGAAGCATGAAAATCACTTTAAACATGCTAATTTTAGCTCTCACACTGATGATCCACCTACAAATGTGAACTGACATTCAAAAATAAAACATTTGAAAACGGACCATTTTCCACATTTCTGAAGCATGACGTAATGGGGGGGTGTTATCTCTTTTGTCGAAAAAAAATAAGCCGTTTTTGCTCGAACATTAAATGCCTCCAAATTGTATTTAATTAACTTCCCGGGGTGAAGAAACCCTTTTTGAGAACTCAGAGTGAGTAAATTGGCCATTTTCATGCACTTTTAACCATTCCATAAATCTTGTGTTTAGGGCCCCTGGAAGCATGAAAATCACTTTAAACATGCTAATTTTAGCTCTAACACTGATGATCCACCTACAAATGTGAACTGACGTTCAAAAATAAAACATTTGAAAACGGACCATTTTCCACATTTCTTAAGCATGACGTAATGGGGGGGTGTTATCTCTTTTGTCGAAAACCAGCCGTTTTTGCTCGAACATTAAATGCCTCCAAATGGTATTTAATTAACTTCCCGAGCCCCTGGAAGCATGAAAATCACTTTAAACATGCTAATTTTAGCTCTAACACTGATGATCCACCTACAAATGTGAACTGACGTTCAAAAATAAAACATTTGAAAACGGACCATTTTCCACATTTCTGAAGCATGACGTAATGGGGGGGTGTTATCTCTTTTGTCGAATATCAGCCGTTTTTGCTCGAACATTACATGCCTCCAAATGGTATTTAATTAACTTCCTGGGGTGAAGAAACCCTTTTTGAGAACTCAGAGTGAGTAAATTGGCCATTTTCATGCACTTTTAACCATTCCATAAATCTTGTGTTTAGGGCCCCTGGAAGCATGAAAATCACTTTAAACATGCTAATTTTAGCTCTAACACTGATGATCCACCTACAAATGTGAACTGACGTTCAAAAATAAAACATTTGAAAACGGACCATTTTCCACATTTCTGAAGCATGACGTAATGGGGGGGTGTTATCTCTTTTGTGGAAAATCAGCCGTTTTTGCTCGAACATTAAATGCCTCCAAATGGTATTTAATTAACTTCCCGAGCCCTTGGAAGCATGAAAATCACTTTAAACATGCTAATTTTAGCTCTCACACTGATGATCCACCTACAAATGTGAACTGACGTTCAAAAATAAAACATTTGAAAACGGACCATTTTCCACATTTCTGAAGCATGACGTAATGGGGGGTTGTTATCTCTTTTGTCGAAAATCAGCTGTTTTTGCTCGAACATTAAATGCCTCCAAATGGTATTTAATTAACTTCCCGAGCCCCTGGAAGCATGAAAATCACTTTAAACATGCTAATTTTAGCTCTAACACTGATGATCCACCTACAAATGTGAACTGACGTTCAAAAATAAAACATTTGAAAACGGACCATTTTCCACATTTCTGAAGCATGACGTAATGGGGGGGTGTTATCTCTTTTGTCGAAAATCAGCCGTTTTTGCTCGAACATTACATGCCTCCAAATGGTATTTAATTAACTTCCCGAGCCCTTGGAAGCATGAAAATCACTTTAAACATGCAAATTTTAGCTC
Source organism: Lissotriton vulgaris (assembly GCF_964263255.1). Classification (NCBI taxonomy): domain Eukaryota; kingdom Metazoa; phylum Chordata; class Amphibia; order Caudata; family Salamandridae; genus Lissotriton; species Lissotriton vulgaris. The sequence goes on along the minus strand of NW_028244251.1, from coordinate 2,846 downwards.
TCACACTGATGATCCACCTACAAATGTGAACTGACGTTCAAAAATAAAACATTTGAAAACGGACCATTTTCCACATTTCTGAAGCATGACGTAATGGGGGGGTGTTATCTCTTTTGTCGAAAATCAGCCGTTTTTGCTCGAACATTAAATGCCTCCAAATGGTATTTAATTAACTTCCCGGGGTGACGAAACCCTTTTTGAGAACTCAGAGTGAGTAAATTGGCCATTTTCATGCACTTTTAACCATTCCATAAATCTTGTGTTTAGGGCCCCTGGAAGCATGAAAATCACTTTAAACATGCCAATGTTAGCTCTAACACTGATGATCCACCTACAAATGTGAACTGACGTTCAAAAATCAAACATTTGAAAACGGATCATTTTCCACATTTCTGAAGCATGACGTAATGGGGGGGGTGTTATCTCTTTTGTCGAAAATCAGCCGTTTTTGCTTGAACATTGAATGCCTCCAAATAGTATTTAATTCACTTCCCGAGCCCCTGGATGCATGAAAATCACTTTAAACATGCTAATTTTAGCTCTAACACTGATGATCCACCTACAAATGTGAACTGACGTTCAAAAATAAAACATTTGAAAACGGACCATTTTCCACATTTCTGAAGCATGACGTAATGGGGGGGTGTTATCTCTTTTGTCGAAAATCAGCCGTTTTTGCTCAAACATTAAATGCCTCCAAATAGTATTTAATTCACTTCCAGAGCCCCTGGAAGCATGAAAATCACTTTAAACATGCTAATTTTAGCTCTAACACTGATGATCCACCTACAAATGTGAACTGACGTTCAAAAATAAAACATTTGAAAACGGACCATTTTCCACATTTCTGAAGCATGACGTAATGGGGGGGTGTTATCTCTTTTGTCGAAAATCAGCCGTTTTTGCTCGAACATTACATGCCTCCAAATGGTATTTAATTAACTTCCCGAGCCCTTAGAAGCATGAAAATCACTTTAAACATGCTAATTTTAGCTCTAACACTGATGATCCACCTACAAATGTGAACTGACGTTCAAAAATAAAACATTTGAAAACGGACCATTTTCCACATTTGTGAAGCATGACGTAATGGGGGGGTGTTATCTCTTTTGTCGAAAATCAGCCGTTTTTGCTCAAACATTAAATGCCTCCAAATAGTATTTAATTCACTTCCAGAGCCCCTGGAAGCATGAAAATCACTTTAAACATGCTAATTTTAGCTCTAACACTGATGATCCACCTACAAATGTGAACTGACGTTCAAAAATAAAACATTTGAAAACGGACCATTTTCCACATTTCTGAAGCATGACGTAATGGGGGGGTGTTATCTCTTTTGTCGAAAATCAGCCGTTTTTGCTTGAACATTACATGCCTCCAAATGGTATTTAATTAACTTCCCGAGCCCTTAGAAGCATGAAAATCACTTTAAACATGCTAATTTTAGCTCTCACACTGATGATCCACCTACAAATGTGAACTGACGTTCAAAAATAAAACATTTGAAAACGGACCATTTTCCACATTTCTGAAGCATGACGTAATGGGGGGGTGTTATCTCTTTTGTCGAAAAATAAGCCGTTTTTGCTCGAACATTAAATGCCTCCAAATGGTATTTAATTAACTTCCCGGGGTGAAGAAACCCTTTTTGAGAACTCAGAGTGAGTAAATTGGCCATTTTCATGCACTTTTAAACATTCCATAAATCTTGTGTTTAGGGCCCCTGGAAGCATGAAAATCACTTTAAACATGCTAATTTTAGCTCTAACACTGATGATCCACCTACAAATGTGAACTGACGTTCAAAAATAAAACATTTGAAAACGGACCATTTTCCACATTTCTTAAGCATGACGTAATGGGGGGGTGTTATCTCTTTTGTCGAAAACCAGCCGTTTTTGCTCGAACATTAAATGCCTCCAAATGGTATTTAATTAACTTCCCGAGCCCCTGGAAGCATGAAAATCACTTTAAACATGCTAATTTTAGCTCTAACACTGATGATCCACCTACAAATGTGAACTGACGTTCAAAAATAAAACATTTGAAAACGGACCATTTTCCACATTTCTGAAGCATGACGTAATGGGGGGGTGTTATCTCTTTTGTCGAATATCAGCCGTTTTTGCTCGAACATTACATGCCTCCAAATGGTATTTAATTAACTTCCTGGGGTGAAGAAACCCTTTTTGAGAACTCAGAGTGAGTAAATTGGCCATTTTCATGCACTTTTAACCATTCCATAAATCTTGTGTTTAGGGCCCCTGGAAGCATGAAAATCACTTTAAACATGCTAATTTTAGCTCTAACACTGATGATCCACCTACAAATGTGAACTGACGTTCAAAAATAAAACATTTGAAAACGGACCATTTTCCACATTTCTGAAGCATGACGTAATGGGGGGGTGTTATCTCTTTTGTGGAAAATCAGCCGTTTTTGCTCGAACATTAAATGCCTCCAAATGGTATTTAATTAACTTCCCGAGCCCTTGGAAGCATGAAAATCACTTTAAACATGCTAATTTTAGCTCTCACACTGATGATCCACCTACAAATGTGAACTGACGTTCAAAAATAAAACATTTGAAAACGGACCATTTTCCACATTTCTGAAGCATGACGTAATGGGGGGTTGTTATCTCTTTTGTCGAAAATCAGCTGTTTTTGCTCGAACATTAAATGCCTCCAAATGGTATTTAATTAACTTCCCGGGGTGAAGAAACCCTTTTTGAGAACTCAGAGTGAGTAATTGGCCATTTTCATGCACTTTTAACCATTCCATAAATCTTGTGTTTAGGGCCCCTGGAAGCATGAAAATCACTTTAAACATGCTAATTTTAGCTC